>NC_057797.1:651019032-651374624 GCF_018294505.1 Triticum aestivum
GCCGCCCGACGCCGCCGCCGCCATTGCCGACCACCGCGGTGCTCGCCGCCCCGGCCACCGCCGCCGCCTCCGCCCCTCGTCGCCTCGGTCGTCGGCGCCCGAAGCTCCGGCGTCCCCTCCCTCGTCGTCCGGCAAGAACTCCGGCGAGCCCCGGCGTCGAACCTCGGATTTCATGCCCGATCCAGATCCGGATGAACAGTGAACCCTAGGTTGTTTTTCTTCTAAGTCCCAAAATTTCAGATCCAAGTGCCCATGTTCGTCATACCGTAACTTTGCATCCGTAGCTCCGATTCATGCATATAGCATATCAAAATGTTCAACTCAGAGAGTACATCATTTCATTCCATTGCATCATTTCCATTTGAGTTCATCTTGATGCCCAAAATGCTGTTAGAAGAGGGCTACTTGAGATAATTGTCAGATCTGCTACTCCATTTAGGTTTTTGTCATTTTTGCCATGATTATTGTGTGCATGTTATGACCATGAGTTCTACATATGTTTTGTTAAGGGTTTTGTCATCTTCCCAGAGGTGCAACCCATGTATTTTTGTGATGTGTGTGGTGCCTAGTACAAGCTTGCAAAGTGGTGCACTTGGTAATTCTGATTTCAGGGACTTAGCATTTCCACTAAGTCCTTGACCTGTTTATCTCATGATGCCATATGTTCATGCTGTTTCCTAGTGATTCGTGCCTCTTTTGAGGATGATCAGTAAGGATGCTTTGTTAATCTTGTAGTGATCTATCCATCCATGTCTTCATTTGCAATTATGGAGCAACCTAGCTTGAGTCAATCGAGCTCTACTTTTACTACTTTGTGAATCTGGGCAGATTGTCAACTTGTTTGCAATTTTGCCGACGATGTTGTAGTTGATCCGTGCATGGTATGCTATTATTCTTGCCATGTCTAGCTTGCATTTTGTGTGTTCTTGATAGATATATGCTTACTTTATCATGACTTGCTCCGTATTGAGTGCATCGAGCTCGTAAACATGCCTACTTGATATCTATTTTCAGCATGCTTCAGTTTTCACTAAGTCTGTGATCTGATTATGTTTTTGCCATGTTCACATGCTTGCAATTGTATTTTCTGATCCCTTTTGGCTCAAGGTCACTAAGGGACTTTTGTTAAGCTCTTTGAGTAGCTCCATGCCATGCTTTACTTGGCCATGTTCAGTTCCTGTAGTATATAGTTTTGTTGCTCCGAAGAGAGCTACCTGATCCGATATTCCAGACAAGTGTTGATTTCACTAAGTCTGAAATCTGTTTACCATATGCATTTTTGCCATGCTTGTTTGAACCTATTAATGGATGACTTGGCCGTAGCTCAGTGCTAGACTTTTGTTAAGCATCTTGAATGCATCCCTAACATGTATTTTGTTGTCATGTTTGAGTGCTGTAACATGTTCATTTCGTTGCATTTAGATGGCTACTTGCTGTAAATCGCAGACCGGTGCCATATTTGAATCGCTTGCCATTTCCAAACCGTAAATCCGATTCCGGCGTTCTTTATATCGTTTTCAAGAGGTTTCATCTCATTTTTCCAGTGGCACACTTGGATTTCCAAGTTGGGGCCAGGTTCTTGCATTTCCTGTCATATCTTGCATATGCATCCCGCATCGCATCCCGCATAGCATATCATCATTGCATCGTATTGTTTGAGATCTTGCACGTGGTTGATTGTGTCCTTGTTGCTTGTTTGTCTTGTTTGGGTAGAGCCAGGAGACGAGTTTGCTAACGAGGAGCCCGTTGAGTTTGCTTTCGAGGATCCAGTCAACTCTGACAACTGTGCAGGCAAGATGATCATACCCTCGAAATCACTACTATCTTTGCTATGCTAGATTGCTCGCTCTTTTGCTATGCCAATGCTACGATGCCTACCACTTGCTTTCAAGCCTCCCAAATTGCCATGTCAAACCTCTAACCCACCATGTCCTAGCAAACCGTTGATTGGCTATGTTACCGCTTTGCTCAGCCCCTCTTATAGCGTTGCTAGTTGCAGGTGAAGATTGGAGGCCGTTCCTTGTTGGAACATTTATTTGCTTGTTGGGATATCATTATATTGCCATGTTATTTTAATGCATCTATATACTTGGTAAAGGGTGAAAGGCTCGGCCTCTCTCCTAGTGTTTTGTTCCACTCTTGCCGCCCTAGTTTCCGTCATGTCGGTGTTATGTTCCCGGATTTTGCGTTCCTTACGCGGTTGGGTTATAATGGGAACCCCTTGATAGTTCGCCTTGATTAAAGCTTTTCCATCAATGCCCAACCTTGGTTTTACCATTTGCCACCTAGCCTCTTTTTCCCTTGGGTTTCCGGAGCCCGAGGGTCATCTTATTTTTAGACCCCCCGAGCCAGTGCTCCTCTGAGTGTTGGTCCACCTGTCAGCTGCCGGTGGCCACCAGGGGCAACTCTGGGCTGGCCTACCCGTACCTAAGACAATCTGAGTGTGCCCTGAGAAAGAGATATGTGCAGCTCCTATCGGGATTTGTCGGCACATTTGGGCGGTGTTGCTGGTCTTGTTTTAACCTGTCGAAGTGTCTTGAAGAACCGAGATACCAAGTCTGATCGGAACGTCTTGGGAGGAGGTCTATTCCTTCGTTGACCGTGAGAGCTTGTCATGGGCTAAGTTGGGACTCCCCTGCAGGGATCTGAACTTTCGAAAGCCGTGCCCGCGGTTATGGGCAGATGGGAATTTGTTAATGTCCGGTTGTAGATAAGTTGAACCTTAACTTAATTAAAATGAATAAACTGAGTGTGTTACCGTGATGGCCTCTTCTCGGAGGAGTCCGGGAAGTGGACACGGTGTTGGAGTAATGTTTGCGCAGGTTGTCCTCTAGTTTCTCGCTCGCGCTTTGCCTCCTCTTCTCGCTCTCTTTTTCAAATAAGTTAGCCACCATATTTGCTAGTCGCTTGCTGCAGCTCCACATATTTTACCTTGCCTTACCTATAAGCTTAAATAGTCTTGATCGCGAGGGTGCGAGATTGCTGAGTCCCTGTGGCTCACAGATTACTATTACACTAGATGCAGGGCCTGATGATTCCACTCCAGGTGACGCGTTTGAGCTCAAGTGGGAGTTCGACGAAGACTCTCAATGTTACTATGTTTCCTTTCCTTATGATCAGTAGTGGTGCTCAGTTGGGGGTGATCGGGACCGTATCGCATGTTGGGTTCTCTTTTATTTTGGCGCTGTAGTCGGGCCATGAGTGTTTGGATGATGTAATGTTATTTATGTACTTGATTGACGTGGAGAGTGTAAGCCAACTATGTTATCTCCCCTTTTATTACATATATATTACATGGGATGTTGTGAAGATTGCCTAACTTGCGACATATGCCTTCAATGCGATTATGCCTCTAAGTCGTGCCTCGACACGTGGGAGATATAGTCGCATCGAGGGTGTTATAGAGAGTGTCTTAATTAATCTGTTGTGCCTTTCTTGTTCTTTTTAAGTGTCACACTGGGATCATAAGGTGCTGGAAAAGGCTTGCTACCCATACAGCCGAACCAACTCAAGACCTTCTCAACATAACGAGATTGTGTTAAAGTAATCCCACTATCATCCTTAATAAGTTTGATGTTTAGAATCACATCGGCTTCTCATGCCGTCATAGATCGCATCAATGTTTATACCAAAGATTAGCATGTCATGCACATACAAACATAGTATAACACTATTGTCCCCACCAAGGCAATAGTAAACACACCTATCAGCCTTCTTAATGAAACATCCCACGGAAGTCAAAGTTCTTTCAAACTTCTCATGCCATTGCTTAGGTGCCTGTTTCAGACCATCCAAAAGATTTTAACAACTTGCACACCTTTCTCTCTTCACCCTTTACCACAAACCCATCACGTTGATCCATATAGGTTTCCAATTCCAACTCTCCATTTAGGAAAGTTGTCTTTACATCCATTTAATGAATGATAAGACCATAGGAGGCAACCAGGGAAAGTAGCACCCGAATGGTGGTCACTCTAGCCACAGGTGAATAGGCATCAAAGTAATCACTGGTGCAGAGACCTGCTATACAGACGGTTTTTAACCCCTTTCCGCGACAGCGCTTGGAACCGTCGCCAAGTGAGTGTGGGTGATAGGGGGTCCTTTCCACATGACCCAGAAACTGACGGGGATAGGTCCTCCTGGCACACAAAATGAGCTCGTGTGCGATCTGGCGAGGCATCGAAACCCAATCATTTCCATTCGTATGTACATCCCACACGGCGAATCCCAGAAAAACATTTCCGTTCGTATGTATATCACACACAATTTTTGGTGTGGAAACGTTTGTGCAAGGTGGCCTAACGCAAACAGTTCTCTGCCATCAGCCGTGTGTGATTGTTAATTGATCGAACACGCCTACTTTCTAGGAACCGTGTGGGTTGTTTGAGTTCATCGCCCATGGTGATGTCTGAGTAACCGTCTGCAATAGAAAACCATAATAAGTATGGTATGATACGTCTCCAACATATCTACTTTTCCAAACACTTTTGCCCTTGTTTTAGACTCTAACTTGCATGATTTGAATGGAACTAACCCAGACTAACGCTGTTTTCAGCAGAATTACCATGGTGTTATATATGTGCAGGAACAAACGTTCTCGGAATGCCCTGAAACTTCACGGAGCAACTTTTCAGAAAATATGAAAAATACCTACAAAAGATGAAGGCCAGGGGGCCCACCACCTGTCCACGAGGGTGGGGGGCGCGCCCCTACCTCATGGGCCCCCTGTTGCCTCTCTGACTCCAATTCCAACTCCATATATTGTGTTTCGGGAAGAAAAAAATCAAGGAGAAGAATTCATCACGTTTTACGATACGGAGCCACCGCCAAGCCCTAAAACCTCTTGGGAGGGCTGATCTGGAGTCCGTTCGGGGCTCCGGAGAGGGGAATCCGTCGCCATCATCATCATCAACCATCCCCCATCACCAATTTCATGATGCTCACCGCCGTGCGTGAGTAATTCCATCGTAGGCTTGCTGGACGGTGATGGGTTGGATGAGATCTATCATGTAATCGAGTTAGTTTTGTTAGGGTTTGATCCCTAGTGTCCACTATGTTCTGAGATTGATGTTGCTATGACTTTGCTATGCTTAATGCTTGTCACTAGGGCCTGAGTGCCATGATTTCAGATATGAACCTATTATGTTTTCATCAATATATGAGTGTTCTTGATCCTATCTTGCAAGTCTATAGTCACCTATTATGTGTTATGATCTGTTAACCCCGAAGTGACAATAATCGGGATACTTACCGGTGATGACCATAGTTTGAGGAGTTCATGTATTCACTATGTGTTAATGCTTTGTTCTGGTTCTCTATTAAAAGGAGGCCTTAATATCCCTTAGTTTCTGTAAGGACCCCGCTGCCACGGGAGGGTAGGACAAAAGATGTCATGCAAGTTCTTTTACATAAGCACGTATGACTATATTCGGAATACATGCCTACATTATATCAATGAACTGGAGTTAGTTGTAACGCCCCGAGACCGTTGTGCCAGGTGTCTTCCAGTTATTCGCTGTTGTTTCCTTGTCATTTGTTTGCGTGTCATGCATTCTAAGGGAGTCCTGGATTAGGGGGTGTTCGGATAGCCGTACTATACCTTCAGCCGGACTCCTGGACTATGAAGATACAAGATTGAAGACTCCGTCCCATGTCTGGAAGGGACTTTCCTTGGCGTGGAAGGCAAGCTTGGCGATACGGATATGAAGATCTCCTACCATCGTAACCGACTTTGTGTAACCCTAACCCTCTCCGGTGTCTATATAAACCGGAGGGTTTTAGTCCGTAGGACAACATATACATCAACAATCATACCATAGGCTAGCTTCTAGGGTTTAGCCTCCTCGATCTCGTGGTAGATCTACTCTTGTACTACCCATATCATCAATATTAATCAAGCAGGACGTAGGGTTTTACCTCCATCGAGAGGGCCCGAACCTGGGTAAAACTTCGTGTCCCTTGCCTCCTGTTACCATCCGGCCAAGACGCACAGTTCGGGACCCCCTACCCGAGATCCGCCGGTTTTGACATCGACATTGGTGCTTTCATTGAGAGTTCCTCTGTGTCGTCGCCGTCAGGCTCGATGGCTTCTACGATCATCAATAGCGATGCAGTCCAGGGTGAGACCTTCCTCCCCGGACAGATCTTTGTTTTCGGCGGCTTCGCACCGCGGGCCAATTCGCTTGGCCATCTGGAGTAGATCGAAAGCTACGCCCCCGGCCGTCAGGTCAGGTTTGGAAGTTTAAACTACACGGCTGACATCCGCGGGGACTTGATCTTCGACGGATTCGAGCCACTGTCGAGCACGCCGCACTGTCACGACGAGCACGATCTAGCTCTGCCACCGAACAGTGCCCTGGAGGCCGCACCCGCATCGGCTCCGACCCTTAATTCGGAGCCAACTGCGTCGATCGAGGATGGGCGGTTGGACGCCACCTTGGGGGCTGCGACCCCAATGGCGATTGAGCCAAGCACCAGCCCCGTACTCTGCGAGACTCGTGACTCCAAGGAGCCGTACTCCTCTCCGGACTCCGAACCCTCTGCGCGCCTACCGATCGAATCCGATTGGGCGCCGATCATGGAGTTCACTACCGCAGACATCTTTCAGCACTCGCCTTTCGGCGATATCCTGAAGTCATTGAAGTCTCTTTCTTTATCAGGAGAGCCCTGGCCGGACTACGGTCAGCAAGGTTGGGGTACGGGCGATGAAGAAATTCAAAGCCCACCCACCACCCACTTTGTAGCCATTGTCGACGAGTTAACCGACATGCTCGACTTCGACTCCGAAGACATCGACGGTATGGACGCGATGAAGGAGATGATGAAGAACCAGCGCCTACTAGGCCCTGGAAAGCCACCTCATCGTATGACATATACATGGTGGACACCCCAAAAGAGGGAGATGGCGATGGAACAGCGGAGGATGACCCCTCCAAGAAACAGCCTAAGCGCCGACGTCAGCGGCGCCGCTCAAAATCCCGCCAAAACAAACAAGGTGATTCCAGCACGAGAGATAATAATACTCCGGAAAGCGCTGAAGAAAACCCCCTCCAGCAAGATTTAGCATAGGAGGATGGAGAAACCAGCCCTCATGAGAAAGCGGTAGACAGAGAGGTCGAGGACGATAATTATATGCCTCCCTCCGAAGACGAGGCAAGCCTCGACGACGATGAATTCGTCGTGCCAGAGGATCCCATCGAGCAAAAGCGTTTTCAACGCAGGCTTATGGCCACGGAAAGAAGCCTCAAGAAAAAACAGCAACAGCTTAGAGCTGATCAAGATTTGCTAGTTGACAGATGGACTGAAGTCCTTGCGGCCGAAGAGCATATACTCGAACGCCCCTCAAGAGCTACCCAAAGCGCAGGTTACTACCCCGATTAGAGGAGGAAGCACTTGATGCAGCCGACCGGCCACCTCGTGGTCGCGACAGAGAGGCCTCTCGGCCCTCAACTCAAGCCGCACCCCATACCAAGGCACGAGAATATGCGCCGGACTTACGAGACATGTTGGAGGACAAGGCAAGGCAAACAAGATCGATCTACGGATCGCGTGGGCGCCCCACGTCTCGAGACGGTAACTGTCACGCCGGCCACAAATTCGGCGGGGCCGACCATAGTAGACAAAGCTCATTGGAGCTACGTCATGACATAGCCTAGTACAGAGGCGCCGTACACCCACTCTGCTTTACAGACGAAATAATGGATCATCAAATCCCCGAGGGTTTCAAACCCGTGAACATCGAATCATATGATGGCACAATAGATCCTGTGGTATGGATCGAGGATTATCTCCTTCATATCCACATGGCCCGCGGCGATGATTTCCATGCCATCAAATATGTGACGCCCCGAGACCGATGTGCCAGGTGTCTTCCAGTTATTCGCCGTCGTTGCCATGTCATTTTCTTGCGTGTTGCATCTTGTCATGTCATCATGTGCATTGCATCATCATGTTTTCGAAACCTGCATCCGTTCGGGTTCTCCCAGTTCCGTCTGTTTTCCGTTCTAAACCCAGACACACTTGCACGCGCCCGCGGCATGTCCGAAATAGTATTTTATAAGTGGCCGGAAAATGTTCTCGGAATGGGTTGAAAGTTGGCGTGCGGTCTTATTTTAGTGTAGGTAGACCGCCTGTTAAATTTCATCGCGTTCGGAGTTCGTTTGGTGCCCCAACGTATAACTATAGCGGCATTATAGTTGGTCTAACGCGGGACGTTTTCGATCTCCGGAAACATTCGCCGGGCCTCTCTCTCTCTTCTCTCCTCTCAGCCTCACCACAGTTCACCTAGGCCATGCCTACCATCTCTGCACAGTGCATCGAACCCCTCGCGGGAGTCCAGAAGTTGTCCCGAACCCGACCCGGAGTGTCGTCACCGTTGGATCCGGATCATCCCCAAACGTCTACAAAACATCTCCTTTTTCCTATTTGGACTTCCTAACTATTTATTTCCTCAATCGCCCGATTACGATCGGAGGGATCCGATAGCCCCAACTTAATCCACTTGCCATATAAATACACAAGGTCCAACCCTAGCCTAGCCTCCTGTCCCATCCATCCTTTCCCATCGCGCCGCCAGTCCACCTGGTCTCCTCCTCGTCTTCCCCACCGAGCCAACCACCGTCTGTCTCAGATCCACCTCCCTCCGACCGCCTCCCATGATTTCCGCGCCACCAAAAGCCCCAGCAAATCGTAGCCTCCTCCTTCCCACTTGGAGCCCCTCCCGTGCTCTCCTCCTACAGCTCGCCTCGCCGGAGTTCGGCGCCACCGGAGCACCACCACCAGGGACCTCATCCACGAGGCCGCTTCCCCTGCCCCGTTCCTTTCCTCTCCTTCCCTTTCAAGCTCTCTAGTTTTCTCATGTTCGTCTCTCTCTGTGTCTCTTTCTTCGCAGCGCCCAAGGTCATGGCCGATGCCTTTGTGCAGTCGCTGCCGTCGCCATGAACACTGCCCCGTCGTCTGCATCTCTTCCGGCAGCGCCGCCGCACATGCCCCCCTCTCGCACGGAACGGCCTCGCCTCTACGCCACGCGAACCTTCTGCATCGACCACCTTCGTCGCGCCACCCGTGCTCCTCGCGCTGGCCAACAGCAGCAGTGCACCCCGGCGCCCTGCTCCAGACCCAACCTCACCGGAGCCCCGCAGGTCACCGACCCTTCCTCTCCTTCCTTCGGTCCTCCTCTGTTGTTCTCTCGCTCACGTCTCTCTCGACTGCTCTCTCTGTCTTCGCTGCAGCTAGCCGCCTTGACCACCGATGGGAGATTCCTCCCCTGCCCTGCTCGCGCCTGGATCCAGCCGATGTTGCCCTGCCGACCTCCGCCTGACCTGCGTTCCCAGCCTCCTCCTGCCGGAGTCGCCCGAGCGCCGTCGTGCCATCGTCCAAGTCCCGCCTCGCCAAGCCCCTGCATCGCGCTGCTGTTCCCTGCTGCTATTTCTGTTCTTCAGAAACGAGCAACAGCAACTCAAGCCGTTCGCCCCTCTGCTTCGCACGCTGGACCGCCAAGTCCCTCTTGCGCGCCAAGGCCCAGCCTACGCCCCGCGGCCTGCCTCCTTCCTCTCCACCGCCTTGGGCCAAAGCCCATGGTGAGGCCCCAGTGCCCCCCCCTTTTTTTGTTTTTTCTCTCTGTTGGTCCAGCCTGCCATGCTTCGGCCCGTGTATGTTTTTTTGTGCCCTGTGAATTTGTCTAATTATCCGAAGACTGCTGTTTTACAGATTAGTCCCTCTAGTTCATGCATATAATAACTCACAATTGGTGCATCGGATTAAAATGTTTTATATATGAAAGTTGCTTAAATTTTTGTCTATATTAATAATATCCAACTTTCATGCACGTTTGAAATGTTTAAAATGTTGTTTGATTAAATTTGCTCCTATGCCATGTTAAAATGCTTTATTTCATAACTAAATAACCGTAGCTCCTAATTAAATAATCTTTATATGTAAATGGGGTAGAAAAATGCCTAGTTTAACATGGTGTACTTGTTTTGCATTTTTTAATAACTCTACAATTGTGTTTAGGGCAGAACAGTACCAAATCTAAATTATGCACATGAGGAGTTTTCGGATTTGTTGTTCGTTGCTTCCGGCCTCATTTAACCTTGGCTATATAGATAGTTTTACTTTGCTTCACCCTCTTGCCATGTTTAACAACATTTAATATTGTTGGGGTACATAAACGAGATCGAACTAAGTAACTTGGTGTGGTGTTTCGTCAATATGCAACTCGTTGCATATTGAGCTCCACTTAATTTGTATTATTGCTTGTGCACTTTGCCATGCCATGCCTCATTAAACCGGACATGCATCATACTTGTTTGCGCATCATACCATGTTCATGTGTGGTTTGTTTACTATGTTGTGTGCTTCTTTCCGGTGTTTGCTTGTTCGGGTTGGTTCCGACAACATCGCGTTTGTGAGGACCCGTTCGACTACGTCCGTTTGTCTTCTTCATGGACTCGTTGTTCTCCCTTGCGGGATTTCAGGTAAGATGATCATACCCTCGAAATCACTTCTATCTTTGCTTGCTAGTTGCTCGCTCTTTTGCTATGCCTATGCTGCGATACCTACCACTTGCTTATCATGCCTCCTATATTGTTGAGCCAAGCCTCTAACCCACTTTGTCCTAGCAAACCCTTGTTTGGCTATGTTACCGCTTTGCTCAGCCCCTCTTATAGCGTTGTTAGTTGTAGGTGAAGATTGAAGTTTGTTCCTTGTTGGAACATGGAGATGTTGTTCCTTGTTGGAACATGTTTACTTGTTGGGATATCACAATATCTCTTATCTAATCAATGCATCTATATACTTGGTAAAGGGTGGAAGGCTCGGCCTTATGCCTGGTGTTTTGTTCCATTCTTGCCGCCCTAGTTTCTGTCATATCGGTGTTATGTTCCAGGATTTTGCGTCCCTTACGCGGTTGGGTGATAATGGGAACCCCTTGAGAGTTCGCCTTGAATAAAACTCCTCCAGCAAGGCCCAACCTTGGTTTTACCATTTGCACAAACAACCTATAACCTTCCCTTGGGTTTTCGCGAGCCCGAGGGTCATCTTTATTTTAAACCTCCCCAGGCCAGTGCTCCTCTGAGTGTTGGTCCGAAACGGGCAACCTGCAGGGCCACCTCGGGTCAACTCGAGGGTTGGTTTTACTCGTAGCTTGACCTATCCAGTGTGCCCTGAGAATGAGATATGTGCAGCTCCTATCGGGATTTGTCGGCGCATCGGGCGGCTTTGCTGGTCTTGTTTTACCATTGTCGAAATGTCTTGTAACCGGGATTCCGAGTCTGATCGGGTCTTCCCGCTAGGAGGAATATCCTTCGTTGACCGTGAGAGGTATGGGCTAAGTTGGGACACCCCTGCAGGGATTTGAACTTTCGAAAGCCGTGCCCGCGGTTATGGGCAGATGGGAATTTGTTAATGTACAATTGTAGAAAACCTAAAGTTGACCTTAATTACATCAACCGCATGTGTTACCGTGATGGTCTCTTCTCGGCGGGGTCCGGGAAGTGAACACGGTGTTGGAGTAATGTTTGACGTAGGTTGTTCTAGGATCACTTCTTGATCATAGATTCTCGACCGTGCTTTTGCCTTCTCTTCTCGCTCTCATTTGCGTTGTTAGCCACCAAGTATGCTAATCGCTTGCTACAGCTCCACCTCATACCTTTACCTTACCCATAAGCTTAAATAGTCTTGATCGCGAGGGTGCGAGATTGCTGAGTCCCCGTGACTCATAGATACTTCCAAAACCAGCTTGCAGGTGCCGATGGGTCCGTGCAGATGACGCAACCAAGCTCAGGAGGAGCCCGATGAAGATCTTGTCCTTTGTGTTGTTTCGTTCTAGTTGATCAGTAGTGGAGCCCAGTTGGGGTCGATCGGGGACATTGTCGCATTTGGGGTTCTTCTTTTATTTTGGTTCCGTAGTCGGACCTTGATTGTATTTGGATGTTGTAATGCTTTATTCATGTATTGTGTGAAGTGGCGATTGTAAGCCAACTATGTATCTCTTTTCCCTTATGTATTACATGGGCTGTGTCAAGATTACCTCACTTGCGACATTGCTTTCAATGTGGTTATGCCTCTAAGTCGTGCTTCGACACGTGGAAGATATAGCCACATCGAGGGTGTTACAAAATACCTCCCACTCAAGCTTAAAGGACCAGCTCGGCATTGGCTTAACAGCTTACCAACAGGATCAATCAGTTGTTGGGAGGACCTGGAAGCCGCATTCCTCGACAATTTCCGAGGCACTTATGTGCGACCCCGAGATGCCGATGACCTAAGTCACGTAATTCAGCAGCCAGAGGAATCAGCCAGGCAATTCTGGACACGGTTCCTAACAAAGAAAAATCAAATAGTCGACTGTCCGGACGCTGAGGCCCTAGCAGCCTTCAAGCACAATATCCGTGACGAGTGGCTGGCCCGGCACCTTGGACAGGAAAAGCCGAAATCTATGGCAGCACTCACGACACTCATGACCCGCTTTTGCGCGGGATAAGACAACTGACTTGCTCGTAGCAACAATATGACAAAAAACCCTGGTAATTCGGACACCAGGGATAGTAGTGGCAGGTCGCGTCGCAACAAGCAGAAGCGCCGCATTAACGGCGACAATGCTGAGGATACGACAGTTAATGCCGGATTCAGAGGCTCTAAATCCGGTTAGCGGAAAAAGTCATTCAAAAGGAATCCTAGGGGCCCGTCCAGTTTGGACCGAATACTCGACCGCATGTGCCAGATACATGGCACCCCCGAAAAGTCGGCTGACGGTGTCCTGGACTAGGGGGTACTCATCACATCGTCTCCCGATCAGTTGGATTGGGCCGAGGACCCCCATGGCCGCATACTCATGGGCCAGTTCGGACAGCTACCGCATACAAGGAAGATTCTACAAGACTTGGCGATCAAGACAAGGACTCCACCCCACCGGCGTATTCGGCTAGGACTCTTGTTATCCTAGGCCTCTGGTGCATTATATAAACCGAGGCCAGGCTAGTCGATAGAGATATACAACAATCATACCATAGGCTAGTTTCTAGGGTTTTAGTCCGTACGATCTCGTGGTAGATCAACTCTTGTAACACTCATATCATCAATATCAATGAAGCAGGACGTAGGGTATTACCTCCATCAAGAGGGCCCGAACCTGGGTAAACATCGTGTCCCCTGCCTTCTGTTACCATCGATCCTAGACGCACAGTTCAAGACCCCCTACCCAAGATCCCCCGGTTTTGACACCGACATTGGTGTTTTCATTGAGAGTTCCGATGTGTGATCGGCAAAAGGATCGATGGCTCATCTGCAGGTCAACTGCGATGCCGGCATCTTTGTCGCCGGCTCGACTGGTCACCTTGGGTCGACCGAGGACCATGCTCCAGCTCTGATCGTCATGTTCGGACGAGGGTCTTCATCAACATCAACTCCGATCTCTATTAAGATCATGGAGGAATCATGCATGGAGCTCGGGGGCTCAACGTCAACATTGCCCTCGGGCGACCGTGCTGTTTTTCCAAACAGCAAACTTGTATCCGCTGCCACCACCTCTTAGAGCATCGCTTTGATGATCCCTTTGGTGGAATTGTGCAGAATTGAGTCTACAACAACCCTGGAAAATTTCGTCGAGTTCCGATGGAGGAATCTCCGACAATCTACGATATACTGGAGCCCTGACAAATCTGGACGGAAATCTGGACGAGTGTAGGGCGTGGTCTCCAGAGCCCATCTCGTAGGTCCTTTGGAAGATCCAACCGTTCATCTACTGCGTTAATCCCATATCTACCACTCCTCCAAATTTCAGCTCGATCCAACGATTCAAACTCCGGGAAACTTCCGATGAGTGGACCAATTTTTGGATCTGTTTTCTGCGCGAATACGGATCCGACCCGAATTCATGTTTCTTTATGAACGTGATATTGGACAACCTTTTTTAAGGAATTTTTCTTTTATGGTATTGTGCGTTGTTTTTAAACACGTACCCATAAAATTTTAAGCCTCCTTCGAGGTATTCTTCACCATCACGCTGGTGTCAAACCAGTCCAGCGGTATTGCTCCACGGCTGCCGACCTGCGCTACACACGTCGCCGCTTTATTGAGCCGAGCTCAATTCCTTCGATCATCATCTCGGCAAGCCGAACAAGAGTTCGGCACTGCGAAGGATAAATCATCACCAACATCGCCGCCCCACGGATTACACGGAGCGGGCATACTGGCATCGCCGCACGGCCACTTCATCAAGCTGGCATCGACCACGTCACGACCTGCATCGGCAGGGCCGCACTATTGCTTCTTCAAGCTGGTGTCCATCACGCCGACCTACTTCGACTCATCGGCTGACGTCGAGGCTTCGACATCTCGGCTGGACCGGGGGCTTCGCCATCTCTTCATCAACCTACTCTGGAGACTTCGGCGTCACTAGCCGACCAGCTCCGTCATGTTTGCTGGACCGAGGGCTTTGCCTCGGCGAGCCAACCTTTGCCAGCATCGTCATACCGTCGCTTTATCGCCATTCAGGCAATGGGTTTGCAGATCCAGTCCCAATTTTGGGAATCACCTTTCTTCGGATTGCTACAACAAATGAACCAGGTGCTATTAATCCTAGTACTTTTTTGCTTGTTTGGGTTTATTTTTCCCAAGGAATTATTACTCTAGTTTGTCCATCATTTGTACACAGGTCTATCAAATGATGGCCGCATTAACGACGGTTGCGTGGTGGTTCGGTCAGTTTCTGTACATAGTCCAGCGAACGCCGCATCCGGAACTTGGACCGACCTGTGAATTCAGGCTTTGCCACGCCTTTTCCGCATCACGCCGACGCCCTGCATCAACATTGACTTCGGCGCCAGTCCATATTTCTTTTATTACTCACTTTGCATAAATTATTTATTATGCAACGATTTTTTTAATTATTATTATTACTATTATCTCCGGTTTGCACTACTTTTTGTGCACAGGAAAATGATCCGGGGACTTCGGCATCACTCTGCCGGTGTGCATTGACCGTGCTATGTCACCACTTCAGCGTGTCGAGCTCTCCGCTCCGCCACCTCGGGACCGACTTGGGGGATAGAACCTTGTCCCACATCAAGCTCGGACAGCGTCATCAATACCAAACACATTAACCAGCTAAGTCGCTTTCATGCTCAAAGTTTTAATTTTTAACTTGTGTTCGGTTCGACCAAGCATTATACTTTTTTTGGGAAAAAGTTGCTTGTAAAAAATTTCCTTATCCAAACTTTGTTTGTGACACACATATTCAAATACCCCATTTATTTGGGGGCTTCCTTTATGAAGCTTTTCCTCTTGCATATGATTATACTTGTATGGCTTCGTTCCTTGTTCATGTATTACGCCACAATATGCACCATATTGACTTAAGCGATTTGCAAGCTGGGTTGCCTGGCTCCTGTGCTTACCCCTATGTTCCCGATTGTTCGGCTAGGGAGTAAAGGGAGCACCTCTGCGATTGTTACGACCGGGTCCTCCAAGCTCTGACCTCAGACTGGGTGAAGCCGAAAGCTAGCGCTCCTATTGTTTTCAATCATGGTCGGCACACAACGGAACTCATGAGTACAAAAATCTATTGCACAACTCTCATAGTAAAAATGAGCACCGAAGAAAGGTATCTGTGGGGGGTACTATTTTCTTCGAAGATGCTTCTTACACTTCGTCTGTAATATAGCATAAGTTCCCTGAGCGCGCTTTGTTTGTTACAGCCTTATGGCCCGGTTGCCTGGTTATCGGAAACACTGCCGATATTCTCGACAGGTGGAGTACATAACACTTTTCGGTCCTTGACCGAAGAGGGAGAAGCCGATGGTCGGTTAAGACACGTTTAAAGTTCGGTTGAACAAAGATATGATATAAGTATTTCGGTACATACACTCATTATACATAAAATCTTTTACCCAAGTCACTTGGGGGCTCTTAAAATTTATATGAGCTATTTTATAGTAAATATGTTTTCTTCTTGGTCGTTGCAAAGTCTTTTTATATTGCTCCTTTTTCGACGTGAGTGTGTGGTCAATAGCCAGATAACCCATTTTCTCTCTAGTGACCGCTCGAGTTTAGTTTGCTAAACTGGTCTAACGAGAAGCACTCCGCCTTCGGGATAGGAGGCTGCAGCCGTAGGCTGACCCGCTTGAAGTCTTGAGATCGGATGTGTAATATTAATGCACGACAGAAGCATGATTTTTTCCCAATTTTCGGATTGGCACCGAACACTTGATCTTGTTCGGATGTCAAGTTTTTACTGGCGTTTTTTTGGTTTTCCAAGCTTATGGCACTTCTAAACTATTTGTGTGTTTTTAGCACAAGTCTCGTAGTGCAATGTCGGACACCTTTATAGATTCGGCAAAAACATTTTCTGATCTCACTATATATGCATTGGTTTCGAATTGTGTCTTCGGTCAATAGTTGGGTTGCCCGGCTCCTGCGCTTGCCTCCTATGTTCCGCTTTGTTCGGCTAGGTGTGCAAAGGGAGAACCACTGCGATTGTGCTTCCAGCTCACATGGTTAAGCACCTCGGTGGAGAAAGCCGAAAACTGACTGTCACAATAAGCGTAAACTGGTCAGTAATCCGATAACAGTGTTAAATGACGGGCCATTCATAATAATGGCCGAAGTGTTTACGACTTGACCTCGACTGTCGCCGAACACTACCGGGGGCTATTAACTGGCCTCCCAAACTAAATCCTCGATATTATGCTCTTACATTAGAGCTGAGGCTGCATGATCATGCTTAGCATGACAACCCAAAGAAAGGAACCGATAGCGGGACTATTTTCTTTGGAAGACATTTCTTATGTTAAACAGTAATATAACATATCTCTCTGCGTACCCTTGTTCATAAAACCGTATGGCCAGATTGCCTTGTTTGCCGTAAATCTTTGCCCTCATAAAGGCTTTATAAAGTAGGACAAACACGAGGATGTGGAAGCCGATGGTCGGTCAACAAAGTTTTGTACAATGCGGATCCAAGCATTAATGACATAAAGTACTTGGATACATAGAGTCATTACACATAATTTGCGATTTTACTATGGATATCGATCCTTAATTCGGCCACCCGTGCCCGCATTAAGGCTCGGGGGCTACTGGGCTTCGGCCTTATTATTTACAAATATTAAAGGGGCACATCGATCCCCTGATCTGGTGTTGCCACCCGACCAGTGTCTCGGGGGCTACTGCATTGCCTGTTCAATGCAGAAAATTTTAAGTGCAATACAATTGCCGAGGAGATTTTGACCCTCAGGTTGGTCAGCCGCACCCAACCTAAGTCTCTAGGACTAAGCACGCCGCTTTTTGTGTCCCGAAGTATTCTGCCGAGCTAGGACTTGATCCTCAGGCCGATTTTGCAAATCATCCGGAGTCTCAGCGGCTACTTGGATCAGCGGTCTTACGTCATCCTTCAGGTGTATCTCAGGTTTTAGACCGATACACACCTTGAGGGCTACTGGCCATATATCTCGGCAGAGAATAAATTGCAATAACAAAAAATATTGACAAAAAATCGGCCCACAGTCGGGGTGGTGCACCACCTCGGAAGCAGTCCGGCATAAAGCTCGGGCGCTAGTGGCTGGCTCCATAGAGGGCATTTCCGGCATTAAGCTCGACTAAACTCCTTCAACTTTTTTGAACCAAGGTGATATGACACCTCGGATATAGTCCGGCGATTGGAGCTGGGACACTGTCCGGCGTTGGAGCTCGGATATAGTCCGTCATTGGAGCTCGGATACAGTCCGGCGTTGGAGCTTGGACATAGTCCGGCGTTGGAGCTCGGATACATTCCGGCGTTGGAGCTCGGAAGCGGTCCGGCATTGGTGCTCGGCCGCAAAAGATACCTCGAATGCAGTCCGGTGTTAGAGCTCGGACGCAAGAGGACACTGCCTCCCGGGAACAAGTTCAAACCCGAGGTGTGGCATAAAAATAACAAGGCATTGATAAAGGCCGGAAACTTAAAGGGGCTCCTCGTATACCCGACGTGTAAACTCGCCGAATGCATTTCGGCGATCCTCAAGATCGAAGATGAGAAGATTTGTTGAACCAGTTTTCAAGACTGTCAACCGAAGATGAAGAACAGTTCGGAAGAATCGAGGAGCGTCCCTAACTTGAAGACCGGTTCAGGGGGCTACTGACGATGTCCTGGACTAGGGGGTACTCATCATATCGTCTCCCGATCAGTTGGATTGGGCCGAGGACCCCCATGGCCGCATTCTCATGGGCTAGTTCGGACAGCTGCCGCATACAAGGAAGATTCCACAAGACTTGGCGATCAAGACAAGGACTCCACCCCACTGGCGTATTCGGCTAGGACTCTTGTTATCCTAGGCCTCTGGTGCATTATATAAACCGAGGCCAGGCTAGTCGATAGAGATATACAACAATCATACCATAGGCTAGCTTCTAGGGTTTTAGCCTGTACGATCTCGTGGTAGATCAACTCTTGTAACACTCATATCATCAATATCAATGAAGCAGGACGTAGGGTATTACCTCCATCAAGAGGCCCCGAACCTGGCTAAACATCGTGTCCCCTGCCTCCTGTTACCATTGATCCTAGACGCACAGTTCGGGACCCCCTACCCGAGATCCGCCGATTTTGACACCGACACCGGCCAATCACACTAACATGGATTGTTGGGTGTTCAAGCAGGCAGGCAAGTTAAACGCCGAAAATGAAGACAAGGGGCTGCATAGCGATGACGACGAGGAGCCCCGGCTGCCGAACAACAGTGGACAGAAGGGTTTTCCCCCACAAGTGTGGACGGTGAACATGATATACGCAACCCACGTCCCCAAAAGGGAGCGGAAGCGCGTGTTAAGGGACGTATACGCAGTAGAGCCAGTCGCCCCAAAGTTCAACCCATGGTCCTCCTGCCCGATCACCTTTGATCGAAGTGACCATCCCACTAGCATCCGTCATGGCAGATTCGCCGCATTGGTCCTAGACCCAATCATTGACGGATTTCATCTCACTAGAGTCCTTATGGACGGCGGCAGCAGCCTGAACCTGCTTTACCAGGATACAGTGCGGAAAATGGGCATAGATCCCTCGAGGATTAAACCCACCAAAATGACCTTTAAAGGCATAATACCAGGTGTAGAGGCCAACTATACAGGCTCAGTTACACTTGAAGTGGTCTTCGGATCTCCGGATAATTTCCGAAGCGAGGAGTTAATCTTCGACATAGTCCCGTTTCACAGTGGTTATCACGCACTGCTCGGGCGAACCGCATTCGCTAAGTTCAATGCGATACCGCACTACGCATACCTTAAACTCAAGATGCCGGGCCCTCGAGGAGTAATTACGGTCAATGGAAACACTGAACGCTCCCTCCGAACGGAGGAGCACATGGCGGCCCTTGCAGCAGAAGTACAAAGCAGCCTCTCTAGGCAGTTCTCTAGTCCGGCCACTAAACGACCGGACACCGTCAAGCGCGCCCGGTGTAACCTAAAACAAGACCGCCTAGCATGATCCGAGCAGGCATAGCAATGCGGCCCCAACTCCAACCCTCGCAAAAAGGCGACGCCAGTACTTCGCGTCCATAACTACGCCCTAGAGATACCATGGGTACAGGGGGAGGGGCACCATCATGGCACGCCCAAAAATACGGCTTAAACCGTACCAGGGGCTGCTGTTTTTTATTTTTCTCTTACTTTCAGGACTCCATCCTTCGGAAGGCCTGTTCGGCAGTTCAATTGCCGCACAAACGATGCAAGAACCAGGGAAGCAGACAAGCCACGCCGCAGTACGGAACTCTCAGGTGGTCTCTATCACGAGCAGTATACCTGTTCTACATATTATTCCGCAGCTTGCCCCTGGAACGGACATGTTAACTAGTCCAACCTTCCACTTATCGCATTATTTGTATCGTTCTGCTTTGATCGCAACCCTTTTTAATAAACAATGCATAGCTTTCGTTTATTTTTGCATTACCTTTTTTCTTTTTTATGTATGTTCCTTAACGACATGTTGCACCCGTACACGTTGGTACGGCCAAAATACGCCAGGGGCTTTAGTACCCCTCAATATGGTGTGAGAAGTCCGAACACTTTAACAAGTGTGGCACCCCGAACTTATAGCATTATATGCGGCTCCGAATCATGTCTTGGGTCAATAGTTGGGTTTGCCCGGCTCCTATGTTTTGGTGCCTTACGTTCCGCTATATCGGCTAAGGTAGCACTAGGAGAACCACTGTGATTGTGCCCCAGTTGAGCTGGGTCGAGCACCTCAGTGGAGAAAGCTAAAACTGACTGTCATGATGAAGCGAGAGCTGGTCGCTGCTCGAGTCCCTAAAGACTTATGCCGCTTAGGGCAAGGAGCCGGCTCTGTCCGGCCAAGGCGTGGATAGCGCCCCGAACTCGGTCTTCCGAATACCAGGGGCTTCGCCGAAATTTAAAATTATAGAATTCTATGGCTAAGTGAGAGTGTTCACGCATTATAGTCCGATTGCCTTGTTCGTTGGGCTGAGCGCCTCCCTCAAAGGACCCAAACATGGGAAAAAGAGCGCTCAGGTTTATCCCCGAACACCCCAGCACTAGCGGCACGGGGGCAGAAGCCAACGACTCGCCATCTCTCAGAATTGATAAACAGCCGCACAGAAGGTAATATTTTAAATTCCAATAGCATTGCTTAGCGCAAATAAACAAGTTTTCAGCGCACAGGACAAAACGAGCAAGTTTCACTCAAACATTACATCCCTAGAACATTCATCCGCCACAAGGCGTGCACCCTTCAGAACATCCTTATAGTAATTCTCAGGCTTGCGATGCTCTTTCCCCGGCGGTGGCCCGTCCTTCACCAGTTTCTTAGCATCCAGCTTGCCCCAGTACACCTTAGCACGGGCAAGGGCCCTACGGGCACCTTCAATGCAGACGGAGCGCTTGATGACTTCGAGCCTTGGACAGGCCTCCACCAACTGCCGCACCAGCCCGAAATAGCTCCCAGGCAGAGCCCCTCCAGGCCACAGCCGAACAATGAGGCCCTTCATGGCCTGTTCGGCCGCCTTGTGGAGCTCGACCAGTTGCTTCAGCTGGTCGCTCAGGGGCACGGGGTGTCCAGCCTCAGTATACTGAGACCAGAACACCTTCTCTGTCGAGCTGCCCTCCTCGACTCGGTAGAATGCGGCGGCATCGGATACACTCCGGGGAAGATCTGCGAACGCTCCTGGAGAGCTCCGGATTCGGGTAAGTAACAAGTAACTCATGTTTATGTGTTTGCTTTGCATAAAGAATGCCTTACCCGCCGCTATCTTCTTCACCTCATCCAACTCCTGGAGGGTCTTCTGGGATTCGGCCTTGGCAGACTTGGCGTTTTCAATAGCCACCGTGAGCTCAGACGCTCGCGTCTTTGAGTCAAGCTCCAAACTCTCATGTTTTTCCATGAGAGCCTGGAGCTCTTGCCGCACCTTGCCAACCTCGGCCTCATACTTCTCCCGCTTGGTGCACTCCGAGGCCGCCCTCTTCTCGGCCTCGACCAGCGCCTGCTTAAGGGTCGCCACTTCAGACGTGGCCCCTAAAATAGCCACGATAATCCTGTCATTCTTTGCAATTGCACCTTTTTATATATATTTACATGGTATTTCTTACCTTCATTGTCCTCGAGCTGCTTCTTGGCACGCCCGAGCTCTTGCTCGGACCGCTCGAGGTTCTGCTTTAGCGTGTCCACTTCCGCAGTCAGTCCGGCGGACGCAAGCAAGGAAGCCTGCATATGCATATTGACTCATTTTTGTTAGACTCCTGCGAATTCTATTTGATCCTCTATTCAGCTTTTCTTCCCGAACGCCAAACAGAGCATCAGGGCTACTGTCTATGCGGTACTATTATTTACACATTCTTTACTTACCTCAAAGCCTGTCAAAAGGCTAGTACAAGCTTCAGTCAGTCCGCTCTTGGCGGACTGAACCTTCTGGACCACTGCACTCATAATAGCGCAGTGCTCCTCGTCGATGGAGGCGCCTTGGAGCGCCTCCAACATATTGTCCGGCGCCTCCGGTTGGACGAGGGCCGCTGGCACGGTGGACTTGCTCCTCTTGGAAGGAGGTCCCCTGCCGGACTCTGGAACCTTTGAAGGTTCCAGAGCGGTGTCCGGCCTAGAGCCGGACTTGGAGCCCTGAGGGGTTTCATCCCCTTTACTCCTGGAGTCCGGGAGGTCGCCTTGCGACGCCTCCAGGACCACCTCCTCCCGGCTTGGAACCTGCTCGGACAACACTTCGGTGTCGTCTGTAGGGCGGGAGGAGGAAGCTGTCGGAAGCGAGTTCACATCCAACGAATCCAGTGAGCCGCTCGATGACGCGTCGAGCCGGTCTTTGGGTGGGCTACATAAACATATTCGACATAAGGGAAAGCTGTGCAATAAACGAATACTATGAATTACTCTGGTATCCGGATACTTACGATTTTGCCAGGGGCTTGGCCCTGGGCTGCCACTCCTCTCCGCCGTCGGCATCGGTGGAGTAGTCTGGAGGAAGGGTTTTCCCCTTCTTGGACCCTCCGGCCTCCCCAGAGAGGGCGGCCTTCCTTTTCTTCTCTCCTCCCGCTGGAGGGGGAGAGTTCTCCTCTTCTTCCTCCTCGTCTTCACGGGAGGAATGCGCCTCGGAACCATCGGATGATGGATCCGACACCTCCTGGCGCCGGGCACTCTTTTGAGTCCCCGCAACCTTTTTCGTGGCCTTCTTCTCCGGCACCACATAGGGTGCCGAAACTAGCAGCTTCGCCAAGCGAGCGTCCGCTGGGCCTTCGGGCAAAGGAGCCAGACAGTTGATCTGTCTGGACGTCACCTGCCAATCCTATCAAAGGTAAGGGAGCTTAGATCCCGCATGGAGTCAAACTATGAAGAACTGATACCCTTTAAAAGGAAAAAACAGCTTACCGCAAGGGCGTGACGCTGCGCACTGAATCCGCGATCCTCGATAGCGGATGCGGGAGCCTCGGCACCTTTGAAAAGCACCTTCCAGGCATCTTCATACATCGTGTCGAAGAGCCTGCTCAGAGTTTGGTGCCGCGCCGGGTCGAACTCCCACAGGTTGAAAGCCTGTTGTTGACACGGGAGGATCAGGCGGATGAGCATAACCTGGACTACGTTGACAAGTTTGAGCTTCTTGTCCGCCAGGGTTTGGATGCATGTTTGGAGTCCGGTTAGCTCTCCTTTTTTATCCCAAGACAGGCCCGTCTCCTTCCAGGAGGTGAGCCGCGTAGGGGGTCCGGATCGGAACTCGGGGGGTGCGACCCATTCGGCATCGCGTGGCTCGGTGATGTAAAACCACCCCGATTGCCACCCCTTCAGGGTCTCCACAAAGGAGCCCTCGAGCCATAGGACGTTGGCCATCTTGCCCACCATGGCGCCTCCGCACTCCGCCTGGTTGCCGCGCACCACCTTCGGCTTGACGTTGAAAGTCTTGCGCCATAGGCCGAAATGGGGGCGGATGCGGAGGAAGGCCTCGCACACGATGATAAACGCCGAGATGTTGAGGACGAAGTTCGGGGCCAGATCGTGGAAATCCAGGCCGTAGTAGAACATGGGCCCCCGGACAAATGGGTGGAGAGGGAAGCCCAGTCCGTGGAGGAAATGGGGGTGGAACAACACCCTCTCATAGGGCCTAGGGGTGGGGATGATATGCCCCTTTTCGGGGAGCCGGTACGTGATGTCGTTAGATAGATATCCGGCCTTCCTCAGCTTTTTGATATGTCCCTCCGTGACGGAGGAGACCATCCACTTGCCTCCCGCTCCGGACATGGCTGGAGAAGGTTGAGGTGGAGAGTGCGGACTTGGGCGCCGGAGCTCGAGTGCGCAAGAATGGATAGGCGAAGGAGGAAGATGGCGTAGGTGAAAAGGTGGATCTTTATCCCCTTATATGGGTGGACGCAACTACATGTCCCCACCAGCCTGATAAGACTCGCTTATCTCCAAGCGCCGTAATCAATGGCGTGGTTGGGTTACCCATGCCCGTATTGATGAGAATCCCGGGATAAGGGGACACGATCTCTGCTTTAACAAGACGTGCCAAGGAAACCGCCTCGCATAATGCGCTGAGGCGGGATAATGAAACGACTCAGATAAAGGCTTGGCCGTGGTGTGTCATGCTACGGAATATGTCAGCAGATTAGATTGTTGTAAATATTATTCTCTCTATGGAAATATGTGGAAACTTATTTTGCAGAGACGGACACTATCTTTGTGTTCAAAATCTTCTACGAAGTACTTGGAGGAGGAACCCGCCTTGCAATGCCGAAGACAATCTGTGCGCCGGACTCGTCGTCATTGAAGCCTGGTTCAGGGGCTACTGAGGGAGTCCTGGATTAGGGGGTGTTCGGATAGCCAGACTATACCTTCAGCCGGACTCCTGGACTATGAAGATACAAGATTGAAGACTTCGTCCCGTGTCCGGAAGGGACTTTCCTTGGCGTGGAAGGCAAGCTTGGCGATACGGATATGAAGATCTCCTACCATCGTAACCGACTTTGTGTAACCCTAACCCTCTCTGGTGTCGATATAAACCGGAGGGTTTTAGTCCGTAGGACAACATATACATCAACAATCATACCATAGGCTAGCTTCTAGGGTTTAGCCTCCTCGATCTCGTGGTAGATCTACTCTTGTACTACCCATATCATCAATATTAATCAAGCAGGACGTAGGGTTTTACCTCCATCGAAAGGGCCCGAACCTGGGTAAAACTTCGTGTCCCTTGCCTCCTGTTACCATCCGGCCTAGATGCACAGTTCGGGACCCCCTACCCGAGATCCGCCGGTTTTGACACCGACACATTCCATATCATGTCATCACCTGCATCACATTTGCATACGTGTTCGTCTCATGCACCCGAGCATTTTCCCCGTTGTCCGTTTTGCATTCCGGCACTCCTATGTCATCCGTCGCCGCCCTTTTGCCTCTTTTCGTGTGCGGGTGTTAAATGTCCTCGGATTGGACCGAGATTTGCCAAGCAGCCTTGGTATACCACCGGTAGACCGCATGTCAATTTTCGTGCCATTTGGAGTCCGTTTGATACTCCAACGGTTAACCGGGGAACCGTAAAGGCCTCGTGTGTGTTGCAGCCCAACAACCCTCCAAAGTGGCCCAACAACCCATCCAAACCCCCTCCATCCTCTCGGTTGTTCGATCACGATCGCGTGGACGAAAAACGCACCTCATTTGGACTCTCCTAGCTCCCTCTACTTATATATATGTGTGCCTCCCTGAAAATTCACGCAGTCTAACCCTAGATCCAACTCTCTCTTCGCGCCGGACATGTCCACCCCTCACCAGACACGTCCACCGCCTCCCGCGCCCAATCACGCGCTGCCACGCATCCCGTTCGGCCTCCCCACCGCCACGGCCCGCGGAACCCGCGCGAGCCCCCCGGGCCCGATTCGCGCCGCCGCCACCCGCAGGCGCCCCGCGCCCCGCCTCGTCGATCCGGCATGCCGCCCTCGACCATCATCGCCGGCGCCCCGCTCCGGCAGCCGCCTCATCACCGCCGCCCACCGCTGCACCTCAACGCGCCGCCGCGCGTGCCGGCTCGGCCCACCGGCGCGCCACCCCGCCTCTGCCGCCCGCTCCGCCGACAAGCAGCTCCGCCCGAGCTCGCCGGAGCGCGCCTCTGCCGCCGCCTTCGTCACCGGAGCTCGCAGAGCTCGCCAGAGATCCACTCCGGCTGGATCCGATCGCTGGGTGGATGAGATCCACCAGCACCCCATCCAAACAGGCGCCCGCGTCCCGGATCTCCTTGTCCCGCTCCGCTCCGTCTATTTTTCCCGAGGTCCAATTTCTGCCAAGTCCCAGATCTGCGACATTTTCATGCCTACTTCATCATGCCATAACTTCGTGCTCGGTGCTCCATTTTGCATGCATGATATATCAAAATGTTCATCTGGATGTGCTCTTCATTTTGTTCCATTGCACCATGCTTGTCCGAGTCCATCTTGATGCCCAAATGACTGTTGCAAGAGTGCTATAAAATGTTAGGTGCTGTTTCTTATCAGATCTTCATCATTTGTCATTTTTGCCATGATTATTGTGTGCCGCATATGGTCATGAGTTCTACATGTGTTTTGAGTTATGCCATGCCATCCTTACAGGGGTGTATGCCATGTATTTTTGTGCTCAATGTGGTGACTAGCACAAGCATGCAAAGTAGCTCTCGTGATGTTGCTGATTTCAGGGACCTAGAATTTCACTAAGTTTTTGCTCTGCTGTTATTTTTATGCCATGTATTCATGTTGCTACAGAGTGATCCATGCTTCTTTTGAGTATGTTCAGTAAGGTTGATTTGGGCATATGGTTATGCTCTATCCATCCATGTCCTTGTTTGCATTTATGGAGTACTCTAGCATGACTCCCTTGCTCTACTTTTGCTATAAAATGTTCCTGGCAGATTGTTTACGTGTTAATCAATTTTGCCAAGGTTGTTGTAGTTGATCCATGCATGCTATGAGATTCTTCTTGCCATGTTTAGCTTCTTGATCATGTCTTCTTGCTGGGTGTATGCTTAGTTTGTCATGCAATGCCTTGTGGTGAGTGCATCGAGCTCTCAAACATGCCTACGTAACTCTGTTTATGCCATGTCCAGTTTTCTGCTAAGTCTGAATCTATTAACGAAACTTGCTATGTTTACATGGGTTCCATCATATCTTATGATCCTTTTTGGCTTATGGTCATTAAGGGACTTTTGTTATATGCTTTGAGTAGATGCATGCCATGCCTTGTATTGCTATGATCTGATCCTGTAGCATGTTGATATCTTGCTCTAAACATTGCTTCCTGGTGTTAATTCCTGACATGTTAGTATTTTCACTAAGTCTGTGATGCTATTATCTTTTGCACTTTTGCCATGCTTGTTTGAACCTGCTCTTGTGTGATTTAGCCGTAGCTCAGTGTTCATCTTTTGTCAAGAATCTTGAGTAGATCACTTCCATGTGCTTTGTTGCTACGTTGGAGTGCAATAACTTAGTTTCTTGTTGCATTTTATATGGCATCGTGCTGTTAATCGCATAATCGTGTCATTATTTTGCTTGCCATTTGCAAACCATGCATCCGATTCCGGTGATCTTTATATCGATTTCGGCTGAAATCAACTCATCTTTCCAGTGGCACACTTGGTTTGCCAATTTGAGGCCTGGTTCAACCTTTCCCTTCCGAAGCACGCATATGCATTGCATAGCACATCCCGCATATCATGCCATGTTTTGCATCATGTTGCTTGCGCATAGCACCATGGTTGATTGTGGTTTCTTTTGCTTGTGTTCTTGCCTTGGGTAGAGCCGGGAGACGAGTACGTGATCGAGGAACCCATTGAGTACGCTTACGAGGATCAAGCTTACGTCAACTCGGAGTACTTTGCAGGCAAGATGACCATACCCTCGAAATCACTTCTATCTTTGCTTGCTAGTTGCTCGCTCTATTGCTATGCTGCGATACCTACCACTTGCTATATCATGCCTCCCATATTGCCTTGTCAAGCCTCTAACCCACCTTGTCCTAGCAAACCGTTGTTTGGCTATGTTACCGCTTTGCTCAGCCCCTCTTATAGCGTTGTTAGTTGCAAGTGAAGATGAAGTTTGTTCCATGTTGGAACATGGATATTGTTGGGATATCATTATCATATCTTGTTTACTTTAATGCACCTATATACTTGGTAAAGGTTGGAAGGCTCGGCCTTATGCCTGGTGTTTTGTTCCACTCTTGCCGCCCTAGTTTCCGTCATACCGGTGTTATGTTCCTTGATTTTGCGTTCCTTATGCGGTTGGGTTCTAATGGGAACCCCTTGACAGTTTGCTTTGAATAAAACTCCTCCAACAAGGCCCAACCTTGGTTTTACATTTACACTAACAACCTATCACCTTCCCTTGGGTTCTGCAGACTCAAGGGTCATCTTTATTTTAACCCCCCCCCCCCCCGGGCTAGTGCTTCTCTAAGTGTTGGTCCGACCTGAGCGATGTCCGACGCCCCCTGGGCAACCAGGGTCTATGCCAACCCGACGTCTTGCTCATCCGGTGTGCCCTGAGAACGAGATATGTGCAGCTCCTATCGGGATTTGTCGGCACATTCGGGTGGCTTTGCTGGTCTTGTTTTACCATTGTCGAAATGTCTTGTAACTGGAATTCCGAGTCTGATCGGGTCGTCCCGGGAGAAGGAATATCCTTCATTGTCCGTGAGAGCTTGTGATGGGCTAAGTTGGGACACCCTGCAGGGATTTGAACTTTCAAAAGCCGTACCCGCGGTTATAGGCAGATGGGAATTTGTTAATGTCCGGTTGTAGAGAACTTGACACTTAACTTAATTAAAATGCATCAACCGCGTGTGTAGCCGTGATGGTCTCTTTCCAGCGGAGTCCAGGAAGTGAACACGGTCTCGTGTTATGCTTGAACGTAAGTAGTTTCAGGATCACTTCTTGATCATGATAGTTTATCGACTGTGCTTTGCTTCTCTTGTCGCTCTCATTTGCGTAAGTCAGCCACCATATATGCTAGTGCTTGCTGCAACTCCACCTCACTACCTTTTCCCTACCCATAAGCTTAAATAGTCTTGATCGCGAGGGTGTGAGATTGCTGAGTCCCCGTGACTCATAGATTACTTCAAAAAACCAGTTGCAGGTGCCGATGATACCAGTGCAGGTGACGCAACCCAGCTCGAGGAGGAGCTCGATGAAGATCGTGTTCGTTGTGTTGTTTCGTTTCCAGTTGATCAGTAGTGGAGCCCAGTCGGGGCGATCGGGGATCTAGCATTAGGGGTTGTCTTTCTTTATTTGGTTCCGTAGTTGGACCTTGATTGTATTCTGGATGATGTAATGTTATATTTATGTATTGTGTGAAGTGGCGACTGTAAGCCAACTCTTTATCCCTTTCTTATTCAGTACATGGGATGTGTAAAGATTACCCCTCTTGCGACATGCCTACAATGCAGTTATGCCTCTAAGTCGTGCTCCGACACGTGGGAGATATAGCCACATCGTGGGTGTTACATTAGTTCTGTGTCACCCTAGGTTATGACTGTTACATGATGAACCGCATCCGGCATAATTCTCCATCACCGATCCATTGCCTACGATCTTTCCATATATTGTTCTTCGCTTATTTACTTTCCCGTTGCTATTGCTATCATCACTACAAAATACCAAAAACATTGCTTTTACTACCGTTACCTTTTGTTACCGTTACCACTACTATCATATTACTTTGCTATTAAACACTTTGCTGCAGATATTAAGTTTCCAGGTGTGGTTGAATTGACAACTCAGCTACTAATACTTGAGAATATTCTTTGGCTCCCCTTGTGTCGAATCAATAAATTTGGCTTGAATACTCTACCCTCGAAAACTGTTGCGATCCCCTATACTTGTGGGTTATCAAGACTATTTTCTGGCGCCGTTGCCCGGGAGCATAGCTCTATTCTTCGAGTCACTTGGGATATATATCTGCTTATCATTATGAAGAACTTGAAAGATCCAATAACCAAGATCTATCCCTCAACTACAAGGGGAGGTAAGGAACTGCCATCTAGCTCTGCACTTGATTCACCTTCTGTTTTGAGTAAGCTTGCGACACCTACACCTTCTTCTGCTATTCATTCTGATATGTCGCATGTTATTGATGATGCCACTTCTGCTATGCATGATACTTATGATGAAACTACTTCTATGCTTGATACTACTGTGCCACTTGGTAAATTTCTTGATGAACAACTTGCTAGAGCTAGAGAAATTGAAAATATTGAATCTGATGATACCGATGAAAGTGATGATGAAGAATCACTTGTTATTCCTAAGGGTTATGTTTTTGATCAAGAAGCTTCTTCTTTAGCTATTTTAGCTTGCAAAAATAGAAATGAACTCAAAAGGTTATTAGCTAAATGGAGTAAGCAATCTCTAAA
Organism: Triticum aestivum; assembly: GCF_018294505.1. Lineage (NCBI taxonomy): Eukaryota > Viridiplantae > Streptophyta > Magnoliopsida > Poales > Poaceae > Triticum > Triticum aestivum. Next base: position 651,048,884 of record NC_057797.1, read on the forward strand.
TGCTAGAATGAAACCTGAACCTGCTTTTGCTACTTCACCTATCTTTGTTACTGATTATGATTATGAATTCTCTGTTGATCCTGATATAATTAGTTTGGTTGATCCTTTTCATGGTTATGAATCTGAAACTGTTGTGGCACATCTTACTAAATTGAATGATATAGCCACCCTGTTCACTAAAGATGAGAGAACTTGCTACTTTTACATCCTTAAAATATTTCCGTTCTCATTAAAGGGTGATGCTAAGATAGGGTTTAATTCTCTTGATCCTGGTTGTGTGCTAGTCCCCAGGATATGATTTATTACTTCTCTGCTAAATATTTCCCTGCTCATAAGAAACAAGCTGCTTTAAGGGATATATATAATTTTGTGCAAATTGAAGAAGAGAGTCTCCCACAAGCTTGGGGGAGGCTTCTCCAATTACTTAATGCTTTGCCTGATCATCCTCTTAAGAAAAATGAAATACTTGATATCTTTTATAATGGACTAACCGATGCCTCCAGAGATTACATGGATAGTTGTGCTGGTTCTGTTTTCAGGGAAATAACACCGGATGAAGCTAAAATTCTATTGAATAATATGTTGACAAATGAAAATAATTGGACACCTCTAGAGCCAATTCCTGAGCCTATTCCTAAACCAACTCTGAAGAAGAGGGGTATTATATTTCTCAGTCCTGAAGATATGCAAGAGGCAAAGAAATCTATGAAAGAAAAAGGTATTAAAGCTGAAGATGTTAAGAATTTACCTCCTATTGAAGAAATACACGGTCTTAATTTACCGCCTGTGGAAGAAACATATAATCTTAAGCCTTCACCTATTGAAGAAACTCATGGGCTTGATAACCCGACACATGTAGTAAAGGTAAATTCTCTCTACAGATATGATAAAGCTGAAATCCCATTTACTAAATTTGCTAGCCCATGCTTAGATGAGTTTGATAAATTTATGGCTAAGCAAGAAGACTTTAATGCTTATTTTGGTAGACAATTGAAATACAATTCAAATATGCTTGAACACTTGGGTGATTATATGGCTAATGTTAAAGGTGAACTTAAACTTATTAGTAAACAAGTACTTATAGCTCAAAATGATTTGCTCAATGAATTGAATAGTAATGATAATGATAATACTGTTAGAGTTATAACTAGAGGTGGTAGAATGACTCAAGAACCTTTGTATCCCGAAGGCCACCCTAAGAGAATTGAGCAATATTCTCAGAGAAATAATATAGATGCACCTAGTCCTTCTAAAAGGAAGAAAAAGAAAAATGATAGGACTTTGCATGCTTCTAGTGAACCTATTACTGAAACACCTGAGAATCCAAATGATATTTCTATTTCTGATGTTGAAACACAATCTAGTAATGAACCTGAAACTAGTAATAATGTTACTGATAATGTTCATGATGATGCTGAACCTAGTAATGATAATGATGTAGAAATTGAACCTGTTGTTGATCTTGATAACCCACAATCAAAGAATCAATGTTATGATAAGAATGACTTTGTTGCTAGGAAACATGGTAAAGAAAGAGAGCCTTGGGTTCAGAAACCCATGCCTTTTCCTCCCAAGCCATCCAAGAAAAAGGATGATGAGGATTTTGAGCGCTTTGCTGAAATGATTAGACCTATCTTTTTGCGTATGCGATTAACTGATATGCTTAAAATGAATCCTTATGCTAAATACATGAAAGAAATTGTTGCTAATAAAAGAAAGATACCGGAAGCTGAAATTTCCACCATGCTTGCTAATTATACTTTTAAGGGTGGAATACCAAAGAAACTAGGAGATCCAGGAGTACCCACTATATACCATGCTCCATCAAAAGAAATTATTTTAAAACTGCTTTATGTGATCTTGGAGCCGGTGTTAGTGTTATGCCTCTCTCTTTATATCGTAGACTTGATTTGAATAAGTTGACACCTACTGAAATATCTTTGCAAATGGCTGATAAATCAACTGCTATACCTGTCGATATTTGTGAGGATGTGCCTGTGGTAGTTGCAAACGTTACTATTTTAACGGACTTTATCATTCTTGATATTCCCGAGGACAATAGTATGTCTATTATTCTTGGAAGACCCTTTTTGAATACTGTAGGGGCTGTTATTGATTGCACTAAAGGCAATGTCACTTTTCATGTTAATGGTAATGAGCATACGGTACACTTTCCGAGGAAACAACCTCAAGTTCATAGTATCAACTCTATTGGAAAAATTCCATCGATTATATTTGGAGGTTTTGAATTTCCTCTTCCTACTGTCAAGAAGAAATATGATATTATTATTATTGGGGATGTGCACATCCCCGTTGAGGTAACATAGTGTTATTCGAAATTTGTCCGGTTCCATGTTATTCGAAATGAGTTCGTTAACAAGACTTGATCAACCTTGTTAGTGGATTCCTTTTGATGATCATGAGATGGATGAAACTAGAAGGCACAACCTGTTGTACTCTCCTTTACTTTCTGTTACTTATATTAAATTAAATAAAAATAAATATTTTTCTGTCTGTTATCTGATTATCCGTGTAATATAAAAATACCCCGAAAATAAAAGTTCTCCAAATGCCTTGAAATTTAAATATGATTTTTTCTAGAATATTTGAGAATATTTGGCACCGAGAACACAGCAGGGGGGTCAACCACCTGCCCACGAGGGTGGAGGGCATGCCCCCTGCCTCGTGGGCCCACGGTGGCCCTCCTCCACTTATCCTTTCACCCATACACTTCTTCTTCTTCCCACAAACTCGAATAACCAGCTCAAACCCGAGTCCAAGCTCGTTTTGCTGCCATTTTCGATCTCCTTGCTCAAAGCACCTCTCACAAAACTGTTTAGGGAGATTGTTCCTTGGTATGTGATTCCTCCATTGGTCCAATTAGTTTTTGTTCTAGTGATTTATTCATTGCAAATTTTTGCTGCTTAGGTGACCCTGTTCTTGAGCTTGCATGTCAAATTTATATGGTCAAAAGTAGTTTTGATGCATGATATAGGCTCTAGGCACTTGTAGGAGTAGTTGCTATCAATATTATTGAGTTTGGTTTACTTTTATTTTGAAGTTACTAAAAAATTTCAGAATTTTTTAGAGGAAGAAATATGCTTAGGAAAATGTTCCAAGGTGGTTCTTCAAGGAAGCAAGGACCCATGCTTGCAATGTGTGATGCTGATGACGAGCCACCAAGATACGCTCTAGTGCATCCTTGTGAATGGCCTTCTGAGAACTTTATGGATCGAGCGGTAATTAAGGAAGAATTCAACGCATATTTGCGTAACACTAATCTTGTGAGCTTCGAGGAAGATAAGTGCAGCCAGTATCACAACCTCACCAGTACCTTTGTGAGGAGGTTTGAATTTTCAACTTCACGTAATTCTCCAACTGTCCTGTTTGATCTTTATGATAATTCTTACACTATGGACTTAGAGGATTTTACCACTGCATGCAAACTTCCACAATGGGGTAGTATAAGGGATCCTCGCAAATCTGAATTTAGAGATTTTCTTGCTAGCATAACTATGGGAGAATCTAGAGATATTACACAAGCTACCATAGGGAGCATTCACTTTCCTGCTATACATTACTTTGCTCTCTTCATAGGTAGATGCATTAATGGTAAAGATGAGGCATGTCACATGTGTGTCCCTGACCTTAGTATTCTTAGGAGTGCTGTGTTAGGAGATAAATCTTATAATTTGGGAGCCATTGTTGCACGTAGGTTGCATCTTAATAGATTTAATGGAGATTTCTTTGGTGGAATTTATGCAACCCGCATAGCTAATTTTCGGTGTAGCCATACGCGAAGATGATATTGAATTACCTCCTGCTTATCTAGATTTTAATGCTATGGTTCACCACCAGTTTGTCGAGAGGAATGAATCACCTCTCCAGTATCGACTAATCTTTGACAGACGCCGTGCTGTCCGTATTACTCTCCCTGCTCCTACCTTCTTTGATTATCAGGCAAGAGGAAGATATACTATTACCAGAGAGGAGGCAGATGAGTACGAGAGGAGAGCGGAGGCCGCTCGTCGCCACGCTGCAGCCCAGCAGGCGATAGCCGCTGCAGCCCAGTATGACCCCAACTACTATTATGGATATCCGCCAGGCCAGCCGTGGCCATAGACCAACTTAGGCCAAAAGCCTAAGCTTGGGGGAGTACATATTTCCCACCGACATTACATTTATGTTTACACACTCATTGCTAGATGTCGGTGCTCATACTTTTTCATTGTATCGTCCATGCTAGTTTATTTCCCTTTTTATGCTTTCTTCTTGTGTGTTTAATAAACCTTAAGAAAAACCAAAAAAATTAGTTTTAGCTTTTAATTAGTTTACTTTCCATGCTTGTAGTAGTAATTAAAAAGAAAACCCAAAAATATTTTCTGTTCTTCTTTTGCTTGTTGGGAGCTTTCCCGTGTAAATAGTTTTATTTCTTTTCTTTTCTTTGGGGGTCGATAGGAGAAGACCATAATTAAATTGTTGAAGTGGCTCTTATATGCATTATTGTTATCTGACAAAAGAGCCCATATTGCCTTGTCTTCTCCTGTTTATTGAATGCCTTGCAGATTCCAGCTTAGTCCAATGCACGTGCAGTATTATTATTATTCACATAGTTCGGTCGTGCAAGTGAAAGGCAATTATGATGATATATGATGGACTGGCTGAGATAAGAAAAGCTGGTATGAACTCGACCTCTTTTGTTTTTGTAAATATGGTTAGTTCATCGTTCCTGATTCAGCCTATTATGAATAAACATGTTTGCAATGACAACTAGAGATCATAGTTTCTTGTGCCATGCTTGATTAGCTATGAGTTATAATGGTTTACCTTGCGTGCCAACATGCTATTGAGAATGTTATGATGTGGTATGATAGGGTGGTATCCTCCTCTGAATGATTTAAGTGACTTGACTTGGCGCATGTTCACGCATGTAGTTGAAACAAAATCAACATAGCCTTCACGATATTTATGTTCATGGTGGATTATATCCTACTCATGCTTGCATTCGGTGTTGATTAATTTTAATGCATGTTCATGACTGTTGTCGCTCTCTAGCTGGTCGCTTCCCAGTCTTTTGCTAGCCTTCACCTGTACTAAGCGGGAATACTGCTTGTGCATCCAATCCCTTAAACCCCAAAGTTATTCCACATGAGTCCACTATACCTACCTATATACGGTATCTACCTGCCGTTCCAAGTAAATTTGTATGTGCCAAACTCTAAACCTTCAAATAAATATCCTGTTTTGTATGCTCGAATAGCTCATGTATCAACTAGGGCTGTCTGTATCTTCCATGTTAGGCGGGTTATTCTCAAGAGGAGTGGACTCCGCTCCTCACTCACGAGATAAATGGCTGGTCACCGGGATGCCCAGTCCCATGCTTTATGCAAACTAAATCAAAATAATTGCAAACAAAACTCCCCCTGGGACTCTTGTTAGTTGGAGGCACTCGTTGTTTCGAGCAAGCCATGGATTGATGCTTGTTGGTGGAAGGGGGAGTATAAACTTTACCATTCTGTTTGGGAACCGCCTATAATGTGTGTAGCATGGAAGATATCGCCATCTCTTGGTTGTTATGTTGACAATGAAAGTATACCGCTCAAAATATTATTCACCTCTGTTTCAAAACCGAGCTCTGGCACCTCTACAAATCCCTGCTTCCCTCTGCGAAGGGCCTATCTATTTACTTTTATGTTGAGTCATCATCCTCTTATTAAAAAGCACCAGTTGGAGAGCACCGCTGTCATTTGCATTCATTACTGTTAGTTTACATTGAGTATGACTTGACTGGATCTCTTTTACCATGAATTACAATGTCTAGTCAGTCCTTGGTCTTTAAAGGTGCTCTACATTTATGTTTTGCTGTCTCAGAAAGGGCTAGCGAGATACCATCTTGTTATATCATATTATGATTGTTTTGAGAAAGTGTTGTCATCCGAGATTTATTATTATGGCTCGCTAGTTGATTATGCTATTGATATGAGTAAACTTGAGACCTATGCGTTATTGTGAATGTGGTTAGTTATAATCTTTGCTGAAAACTTGAATGCTGGCTTTACATATTTACAACAACAAGAGCAAACAGAGTTTGTAAAAGTTTTTCTTTACCACTTTTAGTTTGTCAACTGAATTGCTTGAGGACAAGCAAATGTTAAGCTTGGGGGAGTTGATACGTCTCCTACGTATCTACTTTTCCAAACACTTTTGCCCTTGTTTTGGACTCTAACTTGCATGATTTGAATGGAACTAACCCGGACTGACGCTGTTTTCAGCAGAATTACCATGGTGTTATTTATGTGCAGGAACAAACGTTCTCGGAATGACCTGAAACTTCACGAAGCAACTTTTCAGAAAATATGAAAAATACCTGCAAAAGATGAAGGCCAGGGGGCCCACCACCTGTCCACGAGGGTGGGAGCGCGCCCCCCCTACCTCGTGGGCCCCTTGTTGCCTCTCCGACTCCAACTCCAACTCCATATATTGTGTTTCGGGGAGAAAAAATCAAGGAGAAGAATTCATCGCGTTTTACGATACGGAGCCGCCGCCAAGCCCTAAAACCTCTCGGGAGGGCTGATCTGGAGTCCGTTCGGGGCTCCGGAGAGGGGAATCCGTCGCCATCGTCATCATCAACCATCCTCCATCACCAATTTCATGATGCTCACCGCCGTGCGTGAGTAATTCCATCGTAGGCTTGCTGGACGGTGATGGGTTGGATGGGATCTATCATGTAATCGAGTTAGTTTTGTTAGGGTTTGATCCCTAGTGTCCACTATGTTCTGAGATTGATGTTGCTATGACTTTGCTATGCTTAATGCTTGTCACTAGGGCCCGAGTGCCATGATTTCAGATCTGAACCTATTATGTTTTCATCAATATATGAGTGTTCTTGATCCTATCTTGCAAGTCTATAGTCACCTATTATGTGTTATGATCCGTTAACCCCGAAGTGACAATAATCGGGATACTTACCGGTGATGACCGTAGTTTGAGGAGTTCATGTATTCACTATGTGTTAATTCTTTGTTCCGGTTCTCTATTAAAAGGAGGCCTTAATATCCCTTAGTTTCCATAAGGACTCCGCTGCCACAGGAGGGGAGGACAAAAGATGTCATGCAAGTTCTTTTCCATAAGCACGTATGACTATATTCGGAATACATGCCTACATTATATCAATGAACTGGAGTTAGTTCTGTGTCACCCTAGGTTATGACTGTTACATGATGAACCGCATCCGGCATAATTCTCCATCACCGATCCATTGCCTACGAGCTTTCCATATATTATTCTTCGCTTATTTACTTTCCCGTTGCTATTGCTATCATCACTTCAAAATACCAAAAACATTGCTTTTACTACCATTACCTTTTTGTTACCGTTACCACTACTATTATATTACTTTGCTACTAAACACTTTGCTGCAGATATTAAGTTTCCAGGTGTGGTTGAATTGACAACTCAGCTGCTAGTACTTGAGAATAGTCTTTGGCTCCCCTTGTGTCGAATCAATAAATTTGGGTTAAATACTCTACCCTCGAAAACTGTTGCGATCCCCTATACTTGTGGGTTATCAGGGTAGCCTATTATTGATAATCCATGTAGTAATCAAATTGGTATTTCTTATAAAACATAACCGATATTTCATATCTGTATAACGACAACCATGATTTCATAATCAAATTACATCAGATAGCTTCGGCACTCAATTACGCCATTACACAACAACACCAAGTTTCACATGCAACATCGAAAACCTTTGGAAAATAGCATCATACACGGTAAATAGATAGATGAATCTCATTCGGGAAACTGCAAAAGTGGAAGGCAAATATTGCGCCTTCAATGATGTTGAATGTCCTTGCAATGTTAGGCCAGTGGCTATGGATAATTGCCCGCCCAACCTTCGGCCTCTTCAGGAGGACTTCAATATTGTATCGTGGGTGTTGAATGAATACCTTCCTTGCCTCTTGACCATGCAGGTGGTTTGAGAGGTAATCATCGGTGAACTGCTTTGAAAAGTACTGAAAACAAAGATATGCATAAATCACTGTTATAAATTTTGTAATGGCGCAAGGGGTAAAAACAAGGTAAAAGAGTTAGTACCATCCTATAGTTGACTGATGTCTTCTTCATTGTGCAAACAAAGATCTTGATGTTATTCGTGGGAAGTTTATTCATTCTAACAATCCTTCCAAGTTTCTTGACTTGATTGATATTCATGGACATCTCATTTCCCCATATGAAAAATGGATCGAACAGTGGGTCTAAGCCTCTAACAGTAGGACCTACATGTGCAAGACCAAATTGTAAGAAACCTAAATATTAGAATGATTCCTGCAACTGCACAGTAATGTGCTATTAGCGAAAGGACCATGCACGAGCATACCTCGATGGTAAACCGCAGTGTCTCCCATTGTTTCCCTACAACACACATCAGGAAGATCTTGATTAGGTTAACTGAGAGTTGCCATACTATCAGTAGAATATGTATTGAGTATAGCCAAATTCGATTTATTTCACATCCATAACAATACAAAATTATACCCACAGCAAATGAAAATCAAATTGCAGAATTGAACCAAACAGTTAAATGGATAGCAGACCAAATGAACCAAAATAGTTAACTGAGCATGACATTGCAGAATAGAAACATGTACTAGAAGATAAGACAGTTAATAAAACAAAGAATGCTTGAGAACAGTACTATGAAATGTAGTAATTGTTGGACCAAACTGTTAACTAAACATTACATTTCAGAGGACCAAACTGTTAACTGAACATTACATTTCCGATGACCAAACTTTTAACTGAACATTAGATTGCATATTAACATTACAGAGGACAAATCACTAGAAGGCACTCACGGTGACCTCGAGAAAACAGCACAAACTCTATTTTAAAGTAGACAACCGTGTGGCGGTGTCGATGGTGGCCTCGAAGACGAGCTGCTCCCCCAAGATCTGGCGATCGGCACGCATGGAAGCCATAGCAACCTCGTGCGCACGTGCAGCCGCGATTTGCTTCTCCGCTGCCAGATGCTACAGATCTCCATGTTATACTGCGTGCAAAATGGCTATGGGCGGCACTTAATTAGAGGAGGGGGACAGTGATTTCGGCAGAAGGTGTCGCGCCGTCGGTCAGGGCAAGTGGGACGAGCAAGGAGGAGGATGGTGTGGGTGAGGTGTGGATTACCTCACCATATCGATGAGGCTGCACAGCAAGAATAAGGTGAAGGAAACATGCCATATAGGCAATAATAAAGTTGTTATTTATATTTCCTTATATCATGATAAATGTTCATTATTTATGCTAGAATTGTATTAACCGGAAACTTAGTATATGTGTGAATATATAAGACAAACAGAATGTCCCTAGTATGCCTCTACTTGACTAGCTCGTTAATCAAAGATGGTTAAGTTTCCTAGCTATAGACATATGTTGTCATTTAATGAACGGGATCACATCATTAGAGAATGATGTGATGGACAAGACCCATCCGTTAGCTTAGCACTATGATCGTTTAGTTTATTGCTATTGCTTTCTTCATGACTTATACATGTTCCTATAACTATGAGATTATGCAACTCCCGAATACCGGAGGAACACTTAGTGTGCTATCAAATGTCACATCGTAACTGGGTGATTATAAAGATGCTCTACAATTTTCTCCAATGGTGTTTGTTGAGTTGGCATAGATCGAGATTAGGATTTGTCACCCCGAATGTCGAAGAGGTATCTCTAGGCCCTCTTGGTGATGATCATCACTATAAGTCTTGCAAGCAATGTGACTAATGAGTTAGTTATGGGATGATGCATTATCAAATGAGTAAAGAGACTTGCCGGTAACGAGATTGAACTAGGTATGATGATACCGACGACCGAATCTCGGGCAAGTAACATATCGATGACAAATGGAACAATGTATGTTGTTATGCGGTTTGACCGATAAAGATCTTCGTAGAATATGTAAGAGCCAATATGAACATCCAGGTTCCGCTATTGGATATTAACCGGAGATGTGTCTCGGTCATGTCTACATAGTTCTCGAACCCATAGGGTCCGCACGTTTAACGTTCGATGATGATTTGTATTACGAGTTTATGTAATTTGATGACCGAAGGTTGTTCGGAGTCCCGGATGAGATCACAGACATGACAAGGAGTCTCGAAATGGTCGAGACATAAAGATGATATATTGGACCATGTTATTCGAACACCGGAAGTGTTCCGGATAGTTTCAGGTAAAAATGGAGTGCCGTAGGGTACCGGAACCTCCCGGGGGAACTAATGGGCCACCATGGGCCTTGTTGGAGAGAGAGGAGGGCAGTCAGGGCAGGCCGCCCCCCTTGCAGTCCGAATTGGACAAGGGAAGGGGCGGCGCCCCCCTTTCCTACTCCCTCTCCCTCTCCTTCCTTCCCCCTCTCTTCCTTGTGGAGGAATCCTACTAGGATTGGTAATCGTAGTAGGACTCCCTCTCCTTGGGCGCGCCCTAGGGCCTGCCTGCCTCCCCTCCCTCCTTTATATACGGGGGTAGGGGGGCACCCTAGCACACACAAGTTGATCTTTTAGCCATGTGCGGTGCCCCCCTCCATAGTTACACACCTCGGTCATATCGTTGTAGTGCTTAGGTGAAGCCCTGCGTCGGTAACTTCATCATCACCATCACCACGCCGTCGTGCTGACGGAACTCTCCCTCGGCCTCAACTGGAACAAGAGTTCGAGGGACGTCACCGAGCTGAACGTGTGCTGATCGCAGAGGTGCCGTATGTTTGGTACTTGGATCGGTTGGATCATGAAGACGTTCGACTACATCAACCGAGTTACTAAATGCTTCTGCTTTCGGTCTACGAGGGTACATAGACACACTCTCCCCGCTCGTTGCTATGCTTCTCCTAGATAGGTCTTGCGTGATCATAGGAAATTTTTTGAAATGCCGCGTTCCCCAACAGTGGCATCCGAGCCAGGTCTATGCGTAGATGTTATATGCCTGAGTAGAACACAATGAGTTGTGGGCGATAATAGTCATACTACTTACTAGCATGTCTTACTTTGATTCGGCGGTATTGTTGGATTAAGCGGCCCAGGCCGACATTACATGACCACGTTCATGAGACTGGTTCTACCGACGTGCTTCGCACACAGGTGGCTAGTGGGCGTCTGTTTCTCCAACTTTAGTTGAATCAAGTTTGACTACGCTAGGTCCTTGTTGAAGGTTAAAACATCACACTTGACGAATAATCATTGTGGTTTTGATGCGTAGGTAAGAACGGTTCTTGCTAGAAGCCCGTAGCAGCCATGTAAAACTTGCAACAACAAAGTAAAGGACATCTAACTTGTTTTTGCAGGGCATGTTGTGATGTGATGTGGTCAATACATGATGATATAAATTGTTGTATGATATGATCATGTTTTGTAACAGTTATCGACAACTGGCAGGAGCCATATGGTTGTCGCTTTATTGTATGAAATGCAATCGCCATGTAATTGCTTTACTTTATCACTAAGCGGTAGCGATAGTCGTAGAAGCAATAGTTGGCGAGACGACAACGATGCAACGATGGAGATCAAGGTGTCAAGCCGGTGATGATGGTGATCATGACGGTGCTTTGGAGATGGAGATCAAAGGCACAAGATGATGATGGCCATATCATATCACTTATTTTGATTGCATGTGATGTTTATTCTTTATGCATCTTATTTTGCTTAGTACATCGATCGCATTATAAGATGATCTCTCACTAAATTTCAAGGTATAAGTGTTCTCCCTGAGTATGCACTGTTCCTACAGTTCATTGTGCCGAGACACCATGTGATGATCGGGTGTGATAAGCTCTACGTTCACATACAACGGGTGCAAGCCAGTTTTGCACACGCAGAATACTCGGGTTAAACTTGACGAGCCTAGCATATGCAGATATGACCTCAGAACACTGATACTGAAAGGTCGAGCGTGAAACATATAGTAGGTATGATCAACATAGTGATATTCACCATTGAAAACTACTCAATCTCACTTGATGATCAGACATGGTTTAGTTGATATGGATCACGTGATCACTTAGGTGATTAGAGGGATGTCTATCTAAGTGGGAGTTCTTAAGTAATATGATTAATTGAACTTTAATTTATCATGAACTTAGTACCTGATAATATTTTTTGCATGTCTATGTTGTTGTGGATCAATGGCCCGTGGTACTGTTCCTTTGAATTTTAATGCCTTCCTAGAGAATGCTAAGTTGAAAGATGATGGTAGCAACTACACGGACTGGGTCCGTAACTTGAGGATTATCCTCATTATTGCAAAGAACAATTACGTCCTGGAAGCACCGCTAGGTGTACCACCCGCGCCAGCAACTCCAGACATTGTGAATACCTGGCAGACGCGTGTTGATGACTACTCGATAGTTCAGTGTGCCATGCTTTATGGCTTAGAGCCGGGACTTCAACGATGTTCTGAACGTCATGGAGCATATGAGATGTTCCAGGAGTTGAAGTTAATATTTCAAGCAAATGCCCAGATTGAGAGATATGAAGTCTCCAATAAGTTTTACAACTTCAAAATGGAGGAGACTAGTTCTGTCAGTGAAGATATATTTAGAATGTCTGGGTACCACAACCACTTGACTCAACTGGAAGTTAACCTTCCTGATGATAGTGTCATTGACAGAGTTCTTCAATCACTGCCACCAAACTACAAGTGCTTCGTGATGAACTATAACATGCAAGGGATGGATAAGACAATTCCAGAGCTCTTCGCAATGCTAAAGGCTGCAGAGGTAGAAATAAAGAAGGAGCATCAAGTGTTGATGGTTAACAAGACCACTAGTTTCAAGAAAAAGGGCAAAGGGAAGAAGGGGAACTTCAAGAAGAATGGCAAGCAAGTTGCTTCTCAAGTGAAGAAGCCCAAGTCCGGACCTAAGCCTGAGACTGAGTGCTTCTACTGGAAGCGGAACTGCCCCAAGTATTTGGTGGATAAGAAGGATGGAAAAGTGAAAGGTATATTTGATATACATGTTATTGATGTGTACCTTACTAATCCTCGAAATAGGGGCTACAGATTTAGGGATGATTGGCTAAGGATGAGGTGACGATGCGCGTGGGAAATGGTTCCAAAGTCGATGTGATCACCGTCGGCATGCTACCTCTACATCTACCTTCGGGATTAGTTTTAGACCTGAATAATTGTAATTTGGTGCGAGTGTTAAGCATGAACATTATATCTGGATCTTGTTTGATGCGAGACTGTTATTCATTTAAATCAGAGAATGATGGTTGTTCTATTTATACGAGTAATATCTTTTATGGTCATGCACCCTTGATGAGTGATCTATTTTTGTTGAATCTCCATACTAGTGATACACATATTCATAGTATTGAAGCCAAAAGATATAAGTTTAATAATGATAGTGCAACTTATTTGTGGCACTACCGTTTAGGTCATATTGGTGTAAAGCGCATGAAGAAACTCCATGCTGATGGGATTTTGGAATCACTTGATTATGAATCACTTGATGCTTGCGAACCATGCCTCATGGGCAAGATGACTAAGACTCCGTTCTAGAGAACAATGGAGTGAGAAACATACTTGTTGGAAATAATACATACTAATGTATGCGGTCCGATGAGTGTTGAGGCTCGGGGCGGGTATCGTTATTTTCTGACCTTCACAGATGATTTGAGCAGATATGGGTATATCTACTTGATGAAACATAAGTCTAAAACATTTGAAAAGTTCAAAGAATTTCAGAGTGAAGTGGAATATCTTCGTAACAAGAAAATAAAGTTTCTACAACTTAATCGTGGAGGTGAATATTTGAGTTACAAGTTTGGTCTTCATTTGAAACAATGTGGAATAGTTTCACAGCTTACGCCACTTGGAACACCACAGCGTAATGGTGTGTCCGAACGTCGTAATCGTACTTTATTAGATATGGTGCGATCTATGATGTTTCTTACTGATTTATCGCTATTGTTTTGAGGTTATGCTTTAGAGATGACTGTATTCACATTAAATAGGGCACCATCTAAATCCATTGAGACGATGCCATATGAACTATGGTTTGGCAAGAAACCCAACTTGTTGTTTCTTAAAGTTTGGGGCTGCGATGCTTATGTGAAAAAGCTTCAACCTGATAAGCTCGAACCCAAATCAGAGAAATGTGTCTTCATAGGATACCCAAAGGAGACCATTGGGTACACCTTCTATCAAAGATCTGAAGGCAAGATATTCATTGCTAAGAATGGATCCTTTCTAGGGAAGGAGTTTCTCTCGAAATAAGTGAGTGGGAGGAAAGTAGAACTTGATGAGGTAATTATACCCACTCCCTTATTGGAAAGTAGTTCATCACAGAAATCAGTTCCAGTGATTCCTGCACCAATTAGTGAGGAAGCTAATGATGATGATCATGAAACTTCTGATCAAGTTACTACTGAACCTCGTAGGTCAACCAGAGTAAGATCCGCACCAGAGTGGTACGGTAATCCTATTCTGGAGGTCATGTTACTTGACCATGATGAACCTATGAAGTATGAGGAAGCGATGATGAGCCTAGATTCCGCAAAATGGCTTGAGGCCATGAAATTTGAGACGGCATCCATGTATGAGAAAAAGTGTGGACTTTGGTTGACTTGCCCAATGATCGGCAAGCCATAGAGAATAAATGGATCTTCCAGAAGAAGACTGATGCTGGCGATAATGTTACTGTCTACAAAGCTCTACTTGTTGCAAAAGGTTTTCGACAAGTTCAAGGTGTTGACTACGATGAGACCTTCTCACTCGTAGCGATGCTTAAGTCTGTCCGAATCATGTCAGCAATTGCCACATTTTATGATTATGAAATTTGGCAAATGGATGTCAAAATTGCATTCCTTAGTGGATATCTTAAAGAAGAGTTGTATATGATGCAACCAAAAGGTTTTGTCGATCCAAAAGGTGCTAACAAAGTGTGCAAGCTCCAGCGATCCACTTATGGACTGGTGCAAGCCTCTCGGAGTTGGAATATACGCTTTGATAGTGTGATCAAAGCATATGGTTTTATACAGACTTTTGGAGAAGCCTGCATTTACAAGAAAGTGAGTGGGAGCTTTGTAGCATTTCTGATATTATATGTGGATGACATATTGTTGATCGGAAATGATACTGAATTTCTGAATAGCATAAAAGGATACTTGAATAACAATTTTTCAATGAAAGACCTCGGTGAAGCTACTTATATATTAGGCATCAAGATCTATAGAGATAGATCAAGACGCTTAATTGGACTTTCACAAAGCACGTACCTTGATAAAGTTTTGAGGAAGTTCAAAATGGATCAGGCAAAGAAAGGGTTGTTTCCTATGTTACAAGGTGTCAAGTTGAGTCAGACTCAATGCCCAACCACTGTAGAAGATAGAGAGAAAATGAAAGTCATTCCCTATGCTTCAGCCATAGGTTCTATCATATATGCAATGTTGTGTACCAGACCTGATGTGTGCCTTGCTATTAGTTTAGCAGGGAGGTACCAAAGTAATCAAGGAGTGGATCACTGGACAGCGGTCAAGAACATCCTAAAATACCTGAAAAAGACTAAGGATATGTTTCTCATTTATGGAGGTGATAAAGAGCTCATCGTAAACGGTTACGTCGATGCAAGCTTTGACGTTGATCCGGATGACTCTAAGTCGAAAACCGGATACGTATTTATATTGAATGGTGGAGCTGTCAGTTGGTGCAGTTCCAAGCAGAGCGTCGTGGAGGTATCTACGTGTGAAGCGGACTACATAGCTGCTTCGGAAGCAGCAAATGAAGGAGTCTGGATGAAGGAGTTCATATCCGATCTAGGTGTCATACCTAGTGCATCGGGTCCAATGAAAGTATTTTGTGACAGTACTGGTGCAATTGCATTGGCAAAGGAATCCAGATTTCACAAGGGAACCAAGCACATCAAGAGACACTTCAATTCCATCTGTGACAAGTCAAGGAGGGAGACATAGAGATTTGCAAAATACACACGGATCTGAATGTTGCAGACCCATTGACTAAGCCTCTCTCACGAGCAAAACATGATCAGCACCAAGACTCCATGGGTGTTAGAATCATTACTATGTAATCTAGATTATTGACTATAGTGGAAGTGGGAGACTAAAGGAAATGTGCCCTAGAGGCAATAATAAAGTTGTTATTTATATTTCCTTATATCATGATAAATGTTTATTATTCATGCTAGAATTGTATTAACTAGAAACTTAGTACATGTGTGAATACATAAGACAAAGTGTCCCTAGTATGCCTCCACTTGACTAGCTCATTAATCAAAGATGGTTAAGTTTCCTAGCCATACACATGTGTTGTCATTTGATGAACGGGATCACATCATTAGAGAATGATGTGATGGACAGGACCCATCCGTTAGCTTAGCACTATGATCGTTTAGTTTATTGCTATTGCTTTCTTCATGACTTATACATGTTCCTATGACTATGAGATTATGCAACTCCCGAATACTGGAGGAACACTTAGTGTGCTATCAAACGTCACAACGTAACTGGTGATTATAAAGATGCTCTACAGGTGTCTCCAATGGTGTTTGTTGAGTTGGCATAGATCAAGATTAGGATTTGTCACTCCAAATGTCGGAGAGGTATCTTTGGGACCTCTCGGTAATGATCATCACTATAAGACTTGCAAGCAATGTGACTAATGAGTTAGTTATGGGATAGTGCATTACCGAACGAGTAAAGAGACTTGCCGGTAACAAGATTGAACTGGGTATGATGATACCGACGATCGAATCTCGGGCAAGTAACAAGTCGATGACAAAGGGAACAATGTATGTTGTTATGCGGTTTGACCGATAAAGATCTTCGTAGAATATGTAGGAGCCAATATGAGCATCCAGGTTCGGCTATTGGTTATTAACCGGAGATGTGTCTCGGTCATGTGTACATAGTTCTCGAACCCGTAGGGTCCGCACGCTTAACGTTCGATGACGATTTGTATTATGAGTTTCTGTGATTTCATGACCGAAGGTTGTTCAGAGTACCGGATGAGATCACGGACATCACGAGGAGTCTAGAAATGGTCGAGACATAAAGATTGATATATTGGACCATGTTATTCGTACACCGAAAGTGTTCCAGATAGTTTCGGGTAAAAACGGAGTGCTGGAGGGGTTACCGGAACCCCCCGAGGGAACTAATGGGCCACCATGGGCCTTGTTGGAGAGAGAGGAGGGCAGCCAGGGCAGGCCACACGCCCCCTTGCAGTACGAATTGGACAAGGGACCCCTTTCCTACTCCCTCTCCATCTCCTTCCTCCCCCAACTCTTCCTTGTGGAGGAATCCTACTAGGATTGGTAATCCTAGGAGGACTCCCTCTCCTTGGGCGCGCCCCTAGGGCCGGCCGGCCTCCCCTTCCTCCTTTATATGCGGGGGCAGGGGGCACCCTAGCACACACAAGTTGATCTTTTAGCCGTGTGCAATGCCCCCTCCACAGTTACACACCTCCGTCATATTGTTGTAGTGCTTAGGCGAAGCCCTGCGTCGGTAACTTCATCATCACCGTCACCATGCCGTTGTGCTGACGGAATTCTCCCTTGGCCTCAACTGGATCAAGAGTTCGAGGGACGTCACCGAGCTGAACGTGTGCTGATCGCGGAGGTGTCGTACGTTCGGTACTTGGATTGGTTGGATCACGAAGACGTTCAACTACATCAACCGCATTACTAAACACTTCCACTTTCGGTCTACGAGGGTACATAGACACAGTCTCCCCGCTTGTTGCTATGCTTCTCCTAGATAGATCTTGCGTGATCGTAGGCAAAAAATTTGAAATGTTGCATTCGCCAACAGAAGGGTCGGCGGTGAGGAGGCCGCACGGCAAGAAGAAGGCTCGACGGCGAGGAGGCCGTGTGGCAAGAAGAAGGGTCGCCGGCGAGGAGGCGGCGCTGCAAGAAGAAGGGTCGCTGGTGAGGAGGCTGAGTTGCCAATAAGCAGCAGTGAAGGTTTGAACTTGGAAAGCAAGGAGGAACAGTGGAAATATGGCTTTTGGTGGGAGGGAGGGGCAGGGAGATAGATATTTCCGCGGTGGCAGAAAAAATTCGCTCGGTGCCGCGAGAAACTAGCGCGCAAGTGTGGTTCAAGCGGGGGCAGTGGACTGTAGATGACGAAGCTTCCTGCATAAGCCAGACAAGACAGCGTGCCAAGATATTTTATATCGCATCCCACATGATTCTTTCTAATAAACTGTTTGTGTTATACCTAATTTTTTCATTATGTTTTGAAAGACAAATGGTGTTACGAGGGAAAAGATGGTGAAGTGTATGCTAGAACATTTATGTACAGTGAATATGCAGCTACATGAGTGTCGTGTTGAAATTTCGAATTCTTCCGGGTTCGTTTGGCATTTTTATGCATTAATTGAGTTTGTAGGCATTTAATGTGCATAATTCAAATTTGAACTGCAAGCACATGCTCCAGTGCCCCAAAGTGTGTTGAAAAATCACATGTGTGTCTTTGGGTGAATTTATAGGTCCCATGCAAGAAATGGGAATGAAATCCAAACATCTAGACGTCGTGGCTCAGCCGGGAACATTGAGAAACTTGGTTTTTAAATTCCTAGAAATTCAAAACTAGCCTGAAAATCGTGAAACTTGGTATGGTGTCATTTCATGGCACCAACATGCTGTGGTAAAAAAAATTGGCCACATTTGGACAAGTTTTGGGGTATAAACTTCTTGCAAACCGGAGCTTTCTCTTGAGAAAACTCGTGGTTCCTGAGGGGGGACGTGTCACCTTTGTGTGCGAAACGATATACGCTGCCTCGCCCCTTGATTTTTTATAGAGGACATAGAACTATATGAGTATCATGCTAAATTTTGGAATTATTCTGGGTTCGTTTGGACTTTCTTATACTTTAATTGAATTTCTGGGAATTTAATGTGCATAATTCAGATTTGAACTACAAGCACATGCTCTAGTACACCAAAGTTGGTTGAAAAATCACATGTGTGTCCTTGGGTGAATTTCTAGGTCCCATGCCAGAAATGGGAATGAAATTCAAACATCTAGGCCTTGTTGCTTGGCCTGAAAGATTGAGAAACTTGGTTTTTTAATTCCTATAAATCTAAAACACGCCTGAAAATCATGAAACTTGGCATGGTATCATGACATGGAACCAACATGCCATGGTAATTTTTTTGGCCAAATTCGGACAAGCTTTGGTATAAGCTTCTTGCAAACCGGATCTTCTCTCAAGAAGGCTCGTGGTTCCAAGAGGGAACGTGCCACCTCCGTGTGTGAAACGGCATACACTGCCTTCTCCCGCCTTAATTTTTTACACAGGTAAATTAGACCAAATAGAAGTATCGTGCTAAATTTTGGAATTATTCCGGGTTTTTTGGCCTTTTTTATACATTAATTGAATTTCTGGTTATTTAATGTGAATAATTCAAATTTGAACTACAAGCACATGCTCCATTGTACTAATGTTGGTTGAAAAATCACATGTGTGTCCTTTGGTAAATTTCTAGGTCCAATGCATGAAATGGGAATGAAATTCAAACATCTGGGCGTCGTTGTTCGGCCGAAAAGATTGAGAAACTTGGTTTTTTAATTCTTGTAAATCCAAAACATGCCTGAAAAATCATGAAACTTGGCATGGTGTCATGACATGGCACCAACATGTTGTGGTTAAATTTGTGGCCGAATTGTGACAAGCTTTGGTATAAGATTCTTGCAAATCGGAGCCTCTCCCAAGAAGGCTCGTGGTTCCGAGAGAGGGAACGTGTCACCTCCGCGTGCGAAACGACATACACTGCCTTCTTCCGCCTTATTTTTTTACATAGGTAGATTAGACCAAATAGAAGTATCGTGCTTAAATTTGGAATTATTCCGGGTTCGTTTGGCCTTTTTATACATTAATTAGATTTCTGGGCATTTAATGTGCATAATTTAAATTTGAACTACAAGCACATGCTCCAGTGCACCAAAGTTGGTTGAAAAATCACATGTGTGTCCTTGGGTGAATTTCTAGGTCCCATGCAAGAAATGGGAATGAAATTCAAACATCTGGGCGTCGTGGCTCGGGCTGGAAATATTGAGAAACTTGGTTTTTTAGTTCCTGTAAATCCAAAACATGCCTGAAAATCATGAAACTTGGCATGGTGTCATGACATGGCACCAACATGCTGTGGTAATTTTTCCGTCCGATTTGCGAAGGCGCACACATTAACAATCAACAAAGTCATTTTGAAACAAGTGTTGTCACGTTACAAATCGAAAACACAAGTATTATTGAAACTATTGGCGTTCTACTTACCAATTACGTGCCGCCACGCGTCCCCTTTTTTATTGGCTAGGAGGTGCCGTGCGGGGTAGCTATTTGAGTACGGGAGGTGTGCGATCACACCCCTGCGCGTGCTCATCAGGAGGAGAGCCCTTTGACCATTATCCGCCGCACACCTCCCTCCCAACATCTCCATTAATGGCGCCCGAGCCCCTGTTTCACGGTGTGGCTATGTCTCACTGGACTGAGATTTAAGAGAGAAAAAGAAAATCTGAAAAGAAAGTTTTGCACGGATCTTGATGTAAGATCCGACGGACCTTATAGCATTGAATGTGACTTATATCAAGACTGATGAATATAAGGACGATGACAGTGCATAATAATTGTCATACATATTTAGGAACATAATAAAAAAAGGCACATGCGGCAACGCCCGAAATACACAAGGGCAAAAGAAGAAGGAAAACAACGATCTGGCTCGCTAATCTCTACTTTCTTGATGCGTTGATGCAGGCCACGGGAACTATTCTCCACGGCAAGCGGCGATGAGCTCTTTCTTGTCCTCAAGATGCTGCTTGAGAGCATCCACATATTCCTCCACCAGCCTTGTGCGCTTGATGCACAACATCGCATTCTCGTCCATAAGTTTCTCGACAATGACGCCGGCCCTCTACAACAAGGCAGTAGTCTCCTCCTGCTGCTCCGCACTTCCGACGATCTTCGCCCTCAACAGGTCGCGCTCGGCCCGGAGCTTCGCATTGCTATCATTTCGTTGCCGGATGACGCCGGTAGCCTGTTCAAACGAGGCTTTCATGTCGTCCTGCACCCTCACCCAGCCAGAGATCTGATTCATCTGGCTATGGACGATCGCATGCATGCGCCTGTCAGAGTCCTCGCCTGCCCGCGAGACATTTTCCCAGGTCGCCGCGGCGCGGGACGACATCTCTGCTGCATTCGCGGTGCAGCAGGACATCTGTTCTGCTTCCGTGGCGCGGTCGGACCAGTTTGCTGCATCGATGGTGCAGCGGGACCTCCGTGTTACTTTGGCAGTGCGGCGGGACCTCTATGCAGCTACGGCCACACGGCGGGACATGTCGGCTGCTTTCGTGGCGAGGCGGGACATCTCTCGTGCTTACGCTTCCATGCTCGCCTCTCCCTGGTGGCAATCTCTTGACCCAGAGCTCACGCTGGCCATGGCAGACACAAGGGAACGATGATGAATGACTTGTTTGTTTTTGTGGATGAGGAGTTGAGGAGGAATGTGCAGTCATCTTGGAGTAGTAGTATTTATAACCGAGTACTAATACGCTCCTAAGTGGGAAACCATTTAGGTTTTGATCGGTGTGAACAGGTTTGCAATTAAATATAGCATGCTAGTAATTTGAAATGTGACGGGACGCAGGCTCAAAAGTTATTGACGGTTCTAAGTGCGGAACTATTCCCGAAAGGCATAACATGGGCACGCTTTCTCGACCGCGTACGTGGCGTTTGCACCATAGGGTGCACCACAATAGGCAATGTCGGCACACGTCTTGTTCCAAAAACCATGCGCACTCGTTATTACCGTTGCGCACACTTCTTTTAATTAGAATGTGTGCCCGTCTAGCGCACACACGTTGATCTGTCTAACTATTTCTGTTTGTTGTGGCTAATCACAAACAGTTCATCCGTGTGAAGTGTATGCCATCAATCATATACACTTTGATCTGGCTGAACGTTTCTATTCTGTGGCCTAATCGCAAACAGTTAATCCTTCTCAAGCATATGCCCTCAATTGCACACACCTTTATCTAGCTGCCCGTTTCTGTTGTTCCTCCTCATCACAAACAGTTCACGTGAGTGAACCGTATGCTGTATATCGCACACACTTTCATCTGGCTGCCTGTTTCTTTTGTTCCTCCTCATCGCAAGCAGTTAATTGAACTGAATGGTATGCCCTGCATCGCACACACAACTAATATCTGAACCATGTTTGATGCATCCATCATCGCAAACATTTTGCACCTTTTTGACGGTTTTTTACACCACCGTTTGCAATTATTGCATCACACACAGTTTCGTCGAAGGGTCTTTGATCGTAGTGTCGCGTTAGCAGCATCCTGTAGTAGTGAATCTTTGCCTTCTTTCTGAGTGTAGCCCTTGGCGACAAGCGTGTCTTGTACTTATCAATTGTACCATCAGGCCTTAGCTTCTTTTTTAACACCCACTTACAACCCACAGGTTTACAGCCGTAGGGTCATTCAGTTAGCTCCCAAGTTCCATTAGAAAGAATTGAATCCATCTCATTATGAACAACTTCTTTCCAACCAGCTACAGCCAGAGATGCATATATGCCTCTACAATAGACTTGGGAGTGTCGTACACAAGGTATGAAATGAAATCATCACCAAAGGATTTTGCAATCCTTTGTCTCTTACTCCTCAAGGAGCTTCATCGCTATGCTTCTCAAGGACTTCCTCAGGTGATTGATGAGGTCGAGCTCCTCATCGGAGTTCTTGAGATTCCGATTCATCTCATCCAGCGACGCGGCATTAGCAGTCACCGCAAGAGATGAGGCCTGCAATAACAAAAGAAAACTCACATAGTTTAGACTCTAGATTTCATGTTTTTTTGATCCTCTGCCAGGTTTTTCAAAACCTGACAAATCTTGGGGTTGCTATATATAAGGGGTGTACAACTTTGTTCAAATATTCTCTTTATGAAAAGAACATTGCATGGCTTACCTTGAAGCTCGTCAGGAGGCCACCGAAGGCTTCCTTCAGTCCGCTGTTAACGGACTGAATACTTTGCAACACCACGCCCATTAAGGCGCGGTGCTCCACAACGATGGAGGAGTTGTTCAAAGCTTCCTCCATCACCTCCCGCCACTCAGCCACAACTCAGTCACCTGTGTTCGGCGCTGGCGGCGGGGCCCCGTCTCCTCCTTTGGTGGAAGGCGGAATTGACGCCTCCAGGGGCCTTGGGGGCTCCAAGGCCGTCTTCCGAGAGGGCTCAGATTGACCGAGCTCCCCCTCTTTGTTCACCAGGAGAGATCCCTTCTCCTGGTCTTCAAGGACCGAGGTGTTAGCCTTGACCATATCTCATCACCACCACCTCCCATGTCCGGGCCGGGAGGGGTCATTCAGAACAGCACCTCCCCGATCTCCCCGATGACCAAGGAGGCGCGGAGCATGGTGCAGACCCGCTCTCCGCCAATTTGGCTGGCGGAGAAATCCCCTCTGAGGTCTTGTCAGCGGGGTGGGCGCGCAGCAGACTACAACATAAAGGGTAGACATGCTATCAACAACAGAATATTAAAACAAACACCTGAAGAGCATCCGAATTCGTACCTTTGGGCAGGGGGCTTGACCCTGGGGTTCCTCTTCGGAACCTCTTCGTGTTGGGAATCATTACATGGAAAACAAAAAAAATTCAACGCACACGTAATGATCTATCCATGGAGATGCATAGCAACGAGTGGAAGAGTGTGTCTACGTACCCTCGTAGACCATAAGCGGAACCGTTTCACAATGCAGTTGATGTAGCCGAACTTCTGTGTGCTTCAATTGATCAAGTATCAAACGCACGGCACCTCCGCATTCTGCACACGTTCAGCTCGGTGACGTTCCTCGCCTTCTTGATCCAGCAAGACGTCAGGGTAGTAGATGAGTTTTGTCAGCACAACGGCATGGTGACAATGATGGTGAAGTGATCTCTCCAGGGCTTCACCTAAGCACTATGAAAATATGACCAGGGGTGTAAACGGTGGAGCGGGCGCTGCACACGGCTAACAATTGATCTGGTGTGTGCTAGGCGCCCCCTCCCACATATATATAGGTGGAAGGGGGAGGGGAGAGGAGGGGGGCGCCCCCTCCCCTAGGGGCCCTGCCTTGCCGTGTGCCCCCATTGCCAGGTCCCAATGGAGAAGGAAAGAGGTGGGGGGGGGGAGAGGGAAGGAAGTGGGAATCCTAATCCACACTTTCCTTTCCCTTCCCCCTTTCCTTCTACTCCTTAGACCGGCCCATATGGGGGGCGCACCAGCCCCTTGTGGCTGGTGTGTTTCCCCTCTTGGCCCATAAGGCCCATATCTTTTGTCGGGGGTGCCCGGAACCACTTCCGGTGACCCGCTAAATACCCGGTACCCCTCGAAACACTTCCGGTGTCCGAATACCATCGTCCTATATATCAATCTTTACCTCTTGACCATTTTGAGACTCCTCGTCATGTCCATGATTTCATTCAGGACACCAAACAACATTCGGTCACCAAATCACATAACTTATATAATACTATATCATCATCGAACGTTAAGCGTGCGGACCCTACGGGTTCGAGAACTATGTAGACATGACCGAGACACATCTCCGGTCAATAACCAATACTGGAACCTGGATGCCCATATTGGATCCTACATATTCTATGAAGATCTTTATTGGTCGAACCGTTATGACAACATACGTAATTCCCTTTGTCCATCAGTATGTTACTTGCCCGAGATTCGATCGTCGGTATCTTCATACCTAGTTTAATCTCGTTACCGACAAGTCTCTTTACTCGTTCCGTAATACACCACCTCGTGACTAACTCCTTAGTCGTTTGCTTGCAAGCTTATGATGTGTATTACCGAGAGGGCCCAGAGATACCTCCCTGATACTCGAAGTGACAAATCCTAATCTTGATCTATGCCAACTCAACAAACACATTCGGATATACCTGTAGAGCATCTTTATAATCACTTAGTTACGTTGTAACGTTTGATAGCACATAAGGCATTCCTCCGGTATCCGGGAGTTGCATAATCTCATAGTCGAAGGAATATGTATTTGACATGAAGAAAACAATAGCAATAGAACAGAACAATCATTTTGCGAAGCTAACATATGGGTCTTGTCCATCACATCATTCTCCTAATGATGTGATCCTGTTATCAAATGACAACTCATGTCCATGGTTAGGAAACCTTAACCATCTTTGATCAACGAGCTAGTCTAGTAGAGGCTCACTGTAACGACCCGAGACCGATGCTCCAGAAGCCTTCCATGTTCTTCGTTGCCATTGTGTGTTTTATTTTTGTTGTTGTTGCATTTCATCATGTCATCATGCATATTGCATCCACATGTTTTCCTAAAACTCATAGTCGTTCATAGTGTCACTTCTCTCTATCTTCGTTGACCTTTTGTCAGGCCCCCTTGTCTTTGCCGACCTCTCTCAAACCCCCCTCGCGTGCGCGTCTGAAAGCTGTCCGGAACCCAACCCGCTCGGTCATCATCGTTGGATTCAGATCATCCCCAAACATCCCTAAAATATTTTCAGTTCTTTGTTGGATTCCCCCCCCCTAAGATATTTATTCTCGACCGTCGAATTTTGATCGGATGGTCCAGCTCCCTTCTTTTCCCATATATATAGTCTACCCCTAGTCCATTTTGGACCTAACCCTATTTCCTAGGGATCCTCCCCAGCCGCCGCCACTCTCTTCATCAGGATCCAAACCGCAGCCAGCCTCTCCCTCCCTCGTTTTCAGCACCACCAACCGGAGCTCGCAATCACGATCCAAATCCTCCCCGACAGTCTCCCTCATCTTGCGCGCTTGACCAATCGGGTCACCCGAGCCCCGAGCCCATCGTTGTTCCCTGCCCAAGCTCCTCACCGCGCCAGTATCCTCGGAGCCCCGAGCCTCCCCATGCCCCTCCTCCTCGCCTAGTCGTCCGACGCTGCCGCCAGCAACCGAACCAGCAGCAACGTCGCCGCTCCTCCTCAGCGACCCCGAGCTACTTCACCGGATCCCGCCATCTCGGCCTCGTCCCCGTCATCCGCACGTGCCTCAACCCGCGGTCGTCTTCGTCCCCGAAACCCTCGTGCTTCTCGCGAGGGAATCGTTCGAGCTCCTCCCGTGGCCCCGTGTCCCTTCATCTCCGCCTCCTTCCGGCCAAACGTCACCGGCGGAACCGAGCAGATGTGTCGCCTTTCCCGCATACCCACCGTCTCTCTCTGCTTTCCTCCCCGTGTTTCCTCTCTGAATCCTATTCTGCATTTTCTATCTTCAGGAAACAACATCGTCAACTGCCCTCCATGGAGCCCATGTCACGCCACTGGAGCTCCATCCCCGCGCCCGATCTAGTCCAAGCCACGCCGCTGGCCAAGTCCCTCGACCCACAGACCGGAGCCACCTCCTTGCCGCCCCCAGCACCGTCGCGCACCTGCTTCCTCTGCTTCGAGGACGAGGCTAGCACCAAGTCCCGCTCGATCCCCTACCTGCATTGACCGTGCCTTGCCTGCATCGCGCAGCCCAGGGCCTCCCCTTCCCCCGTTGGCCACGGCTCCAGCCAGCCAACATCTCCACCGAACCGGGCTGAAGCCCATGGGTGAGTTCCCCACATCCTCTCCTCTTTGTTCAGCATAGGAGTGCACCAGATTCAGCCCAGTGCATGTTTTTCCCTGTCTGCAAATTTACTAATTATCCAGAGAACTGTATATTTACATAATAGTCCCTCTAGATCATGCATTTGATATCTCACAAACCGTGCATCGGATTAAAATGTTTTGTATATGTAAAATGCCTAGAATTTCATCTAGTTTCACATTATGCTGCTTTCATCCATGTTAAAAATGTTTAACTTGCTATTTGCATTAATTAGCATAATGCCATGCTAAAATGATTTATATCATAACTAAATAACTGTAGCTTCGAATTAAATAAACTTTATATGTAAATTGGGTAGAAAAATGCTTAGACTAACATGGTGCACTTTATTTTGCTGTTCAACAATTCTAAAATTGTGTATAGGGCAGAACTGTACCAAATTCGAAACATGCAGATGGGGAGTTTACAGAATTGTTGCTTGGTGTCCCGGCCTCATTTACACTTCCCTAGATAGGTAGTTTTATTATGCATCACCTCTTGCCATGTTTAACAACATTAAGTATTGTTGGGTACATAAACTAGAGTGAACTAAATAATTGAAACGTGGTGTTTCGTTAATGTGCAACTCGTTGCATATTGAGCTCCAGTTAACTTGTAGTATTGTTTGTTGCACTTTGCCATGCCACGAGTCATTAAACTGGAAATGCATCATACTTGATTGTGCAACATGCCATGGTTATGCTTGTTGGTTTACCTTGTTATTTGCTTCTTTCCGGTTGTGCTTCTTGTTGATAGTTCCACTTACTTTGCGATTGTGAGGATTCATTCGACTATGTTGGTTCATCTACTTCATGGATCCGGTCTTCTTCCTAGCGGGATTTCAGGCAAGATGACTGTCACCTTGGATCTCACTACTATATTTGCCGTGTTAGTTGTCTCGATGCTATCACTATGTCGCTCTACCTACCACTTGTTTATTAAGCCTCCCAAATTGCCATGATAGCCTCTAACCTTTTCCACCATCCCAGCAAACTGTTGTTTGGCTATGTTACCACTTTGCTCAGCCCCTCTTATAGCGTTTTACTACAAAAAAATACACTTCCGTGATGATACGTGTTTGTCATAGTAGGTCACGTTTTTTGTCATGCATGTACATCCATGACGATTTTATGACAGAATCAAGATAGTCATACCTATGCTGTCGTAGAAGTGTTCCATGACATTACCAAAATTATCATCATGGAACTGTCCACTTCCATGATGATAAATCGCGCGTCACAGAAGTGCTTTCGTCAAGGGTGACCAACACGTGGCATCCACCGTAACGGAACGCCGTTAAGCTATCAGGTCCGGTTTTGGATCCGATAACCCGTTAACAGACCCGACCAATGGGGATTTTCCACTTGTAAAATCATCATTGGTTGGAGGAAACACGTGTCGGCTCACCGTTGGGACAGATGGCATCCACTCATTGGACCCAAGCCGCCTATGATACGTCGACACGTGGCACGACCAAGAGAGGCGCATTCCTGTGAAAAGGCCGACCCATTTGACTAGGTCAAAAGGTGGCAGGCCGGCCCATGGAAAGCTTGTTAACGGTCTGTTTGCATATAGCCCATTTACAGCCCGCTAACCCAGGGCCCGTTACGACCTCTCCGAATTAGGCCTAGTACCATCATCTGGGCCGTCTAATATGATTCTAGTCCGTTTTAACTTCCGGTCCATGTATGTCCCTTGACGTCTTTCAGCCCATATGAAGCCCTTTGTAACTCTTGGCCTATTAACGGCCCGTGGTGAAACTGGCCCGTAATGAACAGTGTATCAGTTCATACCCATTGACGGCCCATTATTCCATTGGGCCGTTTCCAACCCAGGTTATCTTTCGGCCTTCTTAGGGCCCATTTATTCTTGGGCTCATTTCCAGCATTCGGTTACTTACGGCCCGTTACTGTCATTTTCTGCTTGCGGGCCAAATTTAGCCCGTGGTTACAGTCGGCCCGTTTGTGGCCCGTTAATACGTTGGGCTATTTTCATGTAAAAAAACCATTGGGCTGTTTTCATAGAGTTATCAAATACAACCTATTAACGGCCCGTTATGGTCCACGAATTGTACGACCCATGATTGGCGAAATGATGATACACCCCGTAGAAGGCTCATGGATCCTACGACCCGTAAAAGGCCCATGGATCGTACGGCCCGTAGAAGGCCCATGGATCATACGACCCGTAGAAGGACCATGGATCCTACGGCCCGTATAGAAGGCCAATGGATCCTACGGCCCGTAGAAGGCCCATGGATCATACGGCCCGCAGGAGGCCCATGGTTACAAGAGTCCCTGTGTTCCCATGATTATTTTGGCCTAGTTTCCAAAAATAGGTTATTGTAGACACTAGAAAAACACAAAAAAAGAACTGCAGTAATGACAAGCAAACAACTAAACAAGACAATAAGGAAATAAATAAGCAAGCAATTAACGCTAGCCTATTACCGCTATTACACATATTACATCCACTGGGCATCAAAGTTTGCCACCAATGCAAATATAGGGAACAAAGCAGCATATCACATACACTGGCCGCCAAAATTGGCCACCAGTGCAAATAATGCGGCAGCAAAACAAGAGCATAACTGAAACAACTTCAGAAGAGCTCTAGAAACGTTATCATGGGTATCCACCATGCTGGCAATAAGCTTAGCAAGCTTATTAGCTTTGTCCCGTTTGGCGCTAGAATCCTCCAACGCTTGCTGTTGCACCAGAAAGTATGCATCTGAATGCTCCAGGGACTTCCGCAGTCCTTCCGCTTCTTGTCGCAGCACAGCTGATCGATGTCTTTCAGCTTGTAGTTGAGACTCAAGAAACCGAACTAATTCATACAATGAGTTTGAATAGCTTGTGCAAGCGGTAGTGGCCAGTAACTCGAACACTAAACCAAGACAGGACTTTGGGGTTGTCTCACTGTCTTCGAGATAGTCTTCCTTAGCTGTTTTATCAGCTTTGTTGGAGACCAACAAGGATGCAACACTATCCTGAACCTTATCTGCATTACTTCCTTTACCATTTCTTAATAAGGCACTCTTCCCTAATATTCTGTCAGCATTCTAAAAGAAGAAACAAGCAGACACATAACGAGTTTAGCATGTACTAGTATATGAAACTCATTTCAGTGAACCACTTCATTAGTAAGGTGGACAAGATTAAACTACCAAGTCTTCTATTGCCAAGTACTAGTACATAATAAAAGCATCAAACAAACATATATCTATGTCCTATGGTCACTGCATTATCTTTCCAAATCAAAATAGAGACATGGATCAAATCATATCAGTTCAAGACAAAGCAGCAGTGAAAGAATACAAAGTGTGGGAAACTACACGGCACAACAAGATTTCAGATGGGTACCACGGGTCTACATGTACAACAACACTATTGGATCTGTTGTGATGCTAGGAATGTGCATGATATGAGAAGTCAACTGTATACATAATTGAAATTGAAATCAATAGAGCTATTGATAAGAGCAAACCTATTAAAGAAACATGTGTGAACATACCTGCTATGCCATTGGATTTTAGATTGAATCCTTCAATTTAAAAATAAGTTTGTATGAGTAAATACAGTGATACAAGAGCAAAACAGTATGCACGATAGCAATCATAGTTAAAAAAGGCGCGCCTAAGAGAGCACTTAAGTGCGCCTAGGCTCTAGGCGTTGGCAAAGTGCATTGCGCATAACTATGCTTAATCTGTGCATAACTGCGCATAAGCATGCGCTTTGGTCATTAACAAGCAAGGCGGTGGCAAAACGCACAATTAACGCCTAGCGCTTTTTTGAACTATGATAGCAATGGAATCTTAAATTAGAACAATTGTTCTTCAAGTTTAGGCACTTGTTCTACATGAACATAGTACGGTAAAACGCAAGAATATAGTACTTAAAAATAGAAAATGAGCTCATAGACCTTACCACATTCTTAGTTCGGGACCATTACAGAACAAGGCGTTCCCAGTCATTGTCCAGTAAATGTGTCTTAGGAGAACGTAAGGGAATTTGATGAGTTTCTTTGCCGGTGAAGTACGTTTTCTTCAGGTAATTCCGATACTGCCACCAAGCATTCTTGAAGATAGCAGAGGTATTAGCACAGGTTACCTCATCCCGAGTTTCCAAATCGGTCCTTCTCTATAGAGAAAAATGGGAAAATTTGCTATATTATAACCATCATGGAGGTAGGATGTATGGGACAAAGCAAAGTAATTGCCATGAATAACATTACTTACACATAACTCCTGGACAAACACCTGCAACTGGCATTTTCCTTCATCTTCAGTATAATATTTCCAAGATGGGAAGATACGCACATATGATTTAACAACATCAAATGTGATAGATGCTAAACTATGACTAGCTGGTTGTGCTTCCTCCACAGGAATAGGCGTACTAACTGGTGGAGTTGGGGGTTCGCCGTGGTAGTACTGACCCTTTGGGCACTTGAGCTACCTTACTAACTGCTCTTGTTTGGGAGCTCTGTGGTGGAGATGGTGCTGTGTCAACAGGAACTGGGTTACTATCTGCTGGGGGTTGGGGTTAGATTGGGTGAAGCTGGTTCTCTGTCCATCGCAGTAGGGGTACAATATGCGAGAGTTTGGGTTATGTGTGGTAGGGCTGGTTCTCGTGCATGTACAACCGGGGTGCTATCTCCACCAAGAGGTAGCACTGTTTTATTTGAAGACCGTGTTTTTAGTCCGCTAGATACTGGCATCACCCGCTCCAATTCAAATGGCTGATAAACAGGAAACATAGTTGAATGTACAGACATTGTATGAGAGACAGATGCAATAGATAGTGTGGAAAAAAGAGGGCATGAAATAGTTGACATGTATATTGTTTAACTAAAACGGATAGCATGACATAATTTCACATATATGATGTCTATCTGAACTGGATAGCATAGCATAACATAATTCAAAGATATGATGAATAACTAAACATGATCGCATGCCATAATTCACCTACATGTTATCTAAGTAATCAGGATCACATCATTTAATTCACATATGTGATTTATATGCTAAACAAAGGGAATTTGATATAATGTCTGAACTAAGAACATGGTGTTGAATATTATGTATATGATGTCTAAACTATGTAATGCAAGACACCATATGCATGATATGAGAAGTATAACCGTGCCAAGTTAGAGCATACACCTCGGTGGGGGAATAGGACTCGTCATCTGTCTCTAAATCCATCTCCGAGGAGCTATCGGGACCCAACAAGAGATCTGCTTTGACAGGTAGCACTGTCTACTCTGAAGGCCTTGTTTTCACCCCAGATTTTTCAATCTCCCACCCAAATGGCTGATTCACAGGAATAGTAGTTTAATGTACAAACATTATCAACAAATGGAAATGTAATGAAGAAAAGGATGGGAAAGATATCATTCAAATATATGATGCCTGGTTAAACAGGATGGCATTGCACATTTCACATATATTATGGCTGGCTAAAAGACATGAGACTGCATAATTCCCATATATGATATAGAAACTAAACAGGTGGCATTACAAAACATGTCTAAACTAAGCAGATGACATATATGATGTCAAAAGTAGGCACTCCAAGGCAACATATGCATGATATGACTAACATCATCATGCCAAGGTAGAGCAAACATCTTGGGGGTAAATAGGAGTGGTCATCGGCGTCTGAATCTGCCTCAGAACAGATATCTTCCTCTGGATTACAATCTGGAGAGGGGTGGGGAGGGTTTGCCATTGAACCCACCATGGAGCGTTGTCTGCATGACATTGTATTGCCGCGCAAAACTCTTCTCTTTTTCTCTACATGTTCAACATGACTGTGTATAATATCTGACATGCATACGAAAAAATATGGTGAGATTATGCAAGGAGAGCATGCAGAAATTTAGAGTGATGGTAACAACCAGTGGATGGATCCAAAAATAATGATAGCAGGCTGATGATTGCTTTAATTTAATAAAAAGACAGATGATGATTGCTTTACTATTTGTTTCCCACCCAAGATGAACAACATAGGCATATCCTAGGTGAACCAGATATTAGACAGAGATACTATTCATTGCTTCCTCGATATGTGCCCCACAACTAATTTAGAACTCAAGTTTGAACATTAATTTGGACCTGACTTGGAGTCCAAGAGGTGAACATGACGTCAATGCTGAAGTAGCACAAGACAGACATTGTCAATCTCAAGTGGGGATTCTAATTGCATATCCAATAGATGATGTAAAATAGACGTAAAATTTACATCACCAAAAACCACCTGACTACAACAGATGAGGTAAAAATTGTTGACTCTGAACTTAACTGTTGAAACTGAAATTTACTGTGCAATCTGAATGTTACCATCGAAACTGAACGCAATGGTAGCAGAGAGGCACTTGACATGTAGTTTAGGAAGGGCCTGCAGTTCATCTTCAACCTGCACCCCCTGAGCCGCCAGCCACCACGGGCCGAACTAACGGCCCTAGTGCCGCCTCGCGGCCCCGAAACAACTCCCCACCGCGGGTCCACCGCCGCCCCGGCTAGCCCTCTAGGCCCCCCTCCCACCACCCTGAACCCTAAGATAGATAGTGGGGTACCTCTTCGGCGAGCCCCCGTCCCAGCTGTGGGTGGTTCTTCCTTAACTTCGGTGAGCCCCCCACCCCCTAAAAATCGACTGACCCAAAAGTCGATTTAGTCGCTGAAGTGTAGCTAAATCGGAACAGAGCAGCATCATGAACGAGGGGGAGAGCAGCAGCAGCAGTAGCGCGAGCGAGCAAGAGCCAGAGCAGCAGCAGCTGGGCAAGCGAGTGATCGAACGAGAGCCGGAGCAGCAGCAACAGCAGATCCGGCTGGTATGCACGCCACCGCTGAAGGGGCCTCACACTAGGGGAGAGCCGTCATGGAGATGTCGCCCGCGGCGCCGGCTTCAAGGTAGCCGCTCCATGGGGGTGCGGGATGGAGCACCGTTGGCGCCGGGAGGTCGAGTTAAGGAGAAGGTGCGATGCGATGAGTGTACAACCTCTTTGGTGGCGCCGAGTAGGCCTCGGCTTCGTCCGAGGAGTCGGTGAGGATGTTGCGGTTCCGGTGGAGCAGGTTAAGGCGGTGCTGTGGGGATGGAGCAGCCGCGATAGAGGAGGCGATCGTCGGAGCAGCTCCTTGGAGGTGGAGGACGGGGCGGTTGAACCGGCGGGACAACAAGATGAACGACCGATCCTCATCCTGGGAGGTGGACGAGGGACGTCGAGCTGTTCCGTTGGACGACGTCGTCGGGGAAGAGGCTCCGGCTGGGCAGCGGTGAGGTGGCGGATAGAGGAGGGTGGGGTTTCGCAGCTGGAGCGGAGAGGTTATGGTGGCCTGGGATTTCGAATGGCAAAAAGGAGGCGATGGGAG
Source organism: Triticum aestivum (assembly GCF_018294505.1). Lineage (NCBI taxonomy): Eukaryota > Viridiplantae > Streptophyta > Magnoliopsida > Poales > Poaceae > Triticum > Triticum aestivum. The sequence continues at coordinate 651,082,897 of NC_057797.1, forward strand.
GGGGTGAACCATGACTTTGGGACGCACTTGTCCAAAATGTAGGGTGTGCTACAAAAGTACCCCCACCGATTTGTACTAGCGGCCCTTTTGGCTCAGGGTTAGAAGGAGGATTTTGCGTGTCGGGATTTGGCAGCTGGAGGGAGTTTTCACGCGCGTTGTAATTTCGGGATACCAAGGCGCGGGTTGTGAAGGCACCAGTTTTGGGAGCACAATATCTGAATTTTCAGGATATAACAAGGTGCGGGTTGAATTTTAGGGACAAGCCTAACGTGTAATATTGTACTTGTACGTACCAAATCAATTCGCACTTCCCTCAACCAAAAAGAAAACGAAAAAAAACTATTCACACCACACAAAGAGAGAGTCTTGCCCCGTTTTACTATAAAAATGCTATTCAAAGCTACTCACTCCTTCCATCTATATAGGGCCTAATGCATTTTTCGATGCTAACTTTGACCAAATATTAGAGCAATAATATATGACATGCAACTTACACAAAGCACACCATTAAATTCGTATGTGAAATGTTCTTTCAATGATATAATTTTCACATTGTGCATGTCATGTACTATTAATCTTGTCAATACTCAAAGGTGGTCTTAAAAAACGCATTACGCCCTATATAGATGGAAGAAGGAGGGAGTATGAATCCATGTTATGTCCAATTAAATTTTTTCGCTTGCTGTATGATGCATGTAACCTACTCATACCAACATTTTAGTGCATTCCAAATGTCTATACTACCGCTACAATTCGAACTGAATTTGAATTTGTTTCTCTATTTCAATAAGAATCTACAATCATGATTGTTTCCAACTTCAACCATCATTCATGTATTACCTTAATAACACACCACATGATTACTATATATATAGATATGAACTATTTGTACTACATGAACTCGAATTCTATTTTTTGAATACACTTGATGTTGATTCCAAATAATAGTACATTTGATGTACTAACTATATATTCATAATCTAAACCATGTTCCATACGTACACCGTGTTTATCACACATAGTATAGTGCCCCGCCCCCTACATTATGACAAGTATTTAGACCTGAGCTGCAAAAGCCACACATTAGCCCAAATTATCATCAATGTTCTATATATTATACGTAGTACTAGCAAGGTGCCCATGCCTTCCACAGAACATCAACATGATCGAGGGGAGGCCTAATTTGCAAATATGGAGACGGGTGTGGGTATCTTTTTTCAAAATTGCCATAGTTTCCTTCCTGTCCGTCAGATATAAATAGGACGGCCTATATTGCAGGATGGCAGGCACACCATCATCAACAACTCCGTTTTTTATAAGAGTAGAGATAAAATATATTATATGTAGTATAACATGTTCATAACCACACCATGTGTATCACCGTTATATATATTCACACATGCGTCAGTTTAAAACACTATGATAAATTCTTCAAATATCCGAATTCGCTTTTTATAATAAAGTATGATCTCTATTCGTCTTTTACACCCACACAATCCTCTTATCTTTGTAGCTAGCGCTAACTTTCTCTCGTGCATGCACACGCCCGCATCCCTCTCACCCTCCCGCAACATTCTCTAGCTCCATTGCGCAAATTCGTCTTTTCACTTTAGGTCGTTCACCCATGGTGTGTGTAGGCCTAGTGTAACACCCTCGATGCGGCTATATCTCCCAAATGTCGAAGCACGACTTAGAGGCATAACTGCATTGAAAACAATGTCGCAAGTGAGGTAATCTTCACACAACCCATGTAATACACAAGGGAAAGAGATACATAGCTGGCTTACAATCGCCACGTCACACAATTACATGAATAAAGCATTACATCATCCAGATACAAACAAGGTCCGACTACGGAACCCAAAATAAAAGAAGACTACCCCAAATGCTACACAGATCCCCGATCGTCCCAACTGGGCTCCACTATTGATCAACTGGAAACGGAACAACAAAACGAACACGAACTTCATCGATATCCTCCTTGAGCTTGGTTGTGTCACCTGCACGATATCATCGCCACCTGCAAACTGGTTTTGGAAGTATCTGTGAGTCACGGGGACTCAGCAATCTCACACCCTCGCGACCAAGAACATTTAAGCTTATAGGTAGGGTAAAAGGTATGATGTGGAGCTGCAGCAAGCGACTAGCATATATGGTGGCTAACATGCGCAAAAGAGAGCGAGAAGAGAAGGCAAAAGCACGGTCGAACAACTATGATCAAGAAGTGATCCTAGAACAACCTACGTAAGCATAACTCCAACACCATGTTCACTTCCCGGACTCCGCCGAGAAGAGACCATCACGGTTACACACGCGGTTGATGCATTTTAAATTAAGTTAAGTTTCAGGTTTTCTACAACTGGACATTAACAAATTCCCATCTGCCCATAACCGCGGGCACATCTTTCGAAAGTTCAAATCCCTGCAGGGGGGTCCCAACTTAGCCCATCACTAGCTCTCACGGTCAACGAAGGATATTCCTTCTCCCAGGAAGACCCGATTAGGCTTGGAATCTCGGTTACAAGACATTTCGACAAAGGTAAAACAAGACCAGCAAAGCCACCCGAATGTGCCGACAAATCCCGATAGGAGCTGCACATATCTCGTTCTCAGGGCACACCAGATTGTCCAAGGTTCCGGTAGGCCAGCCCAGAGTTGCCCCTGGTGGCCACCGGCAGCTGACAGGTTGGACCAACACTCAGAGGAGCACTGGCCCGGGGGTTTAAATAAATATGACCCTTGAGTCCGCGAAACCCAAGGGAAAAGGCTAGGTGGCGAATGGTAAAACCAATGTTGGGCATTGCTGTAAGAGTTTTATTCAAGGCGAACTGTCAAGGGGTTCCCATTATAACCCAACCGTGTAAGGAACGCAAAATCCGGGAACATAACACCGATATGACGGAAACTAGGGCGGCAAGAGTGGAACAAAAGACCAAGCATAAGGCCGAGCCTTCCACCCTTTACCAAGTATATAGATGCATTAATTAAATAAGAGATATTGTGATATCCCAACAAAATATCCATGTTCCAACAAGGAACAAACTCCAATCTTCACCTGCAACTAGCAACGCTATAAGAGGGGCTGAGCAAAGCGGTAACATAGCCAAACAATGGTTTGCTAGGACAAGGTGGGTTAGGGGTTTGACATGGCAATATGGGAGGCATGATAAGCAAGTGGTAGGTATCATAGCATAGGCATAGCAAAAGAGCGAGCATCTAGCAAGCAAAGATAGAAGTGATTTCGTGGGTATGGTCATCTTGCCTGCAAAGTTCTCTGAGTTGACTTGATCCTCGTAAGCGTACTCAACGGGCTCCTCGATCACGTACTTGTCTCCCGGCTCTACCCAAGCAAGAAACACAAGCAAAGAGAGAACAATCAACCACGTGCAATGCTAAAGCAACACGATGCAAAACATGTCATGATATGCGGGATGCAGTATGCATGCATATGCATGATTTGGAAAGGAATGATTTAACCTGGCCTCAACTGTCACACCCTAGTTAGTTCAAGCATTAGAGTGTGCATCATGTTTAAATTTCTTTTAAATTTGAAATGGGGAAGGCAGAAACCCCCAACACCCCCTGGAAACAACTAGGGTTTACTAAAAATATTTTCAATGAACCTGAAATGCCCTTCTAAAAAGTCCACCCTCTTTGTCTTAGGTTAGAACCTCTGGAAAAATTGGTGCACAATTTTCTAGGTCAACAGAAGGTCATTGAATTAAATCATAAGTATTTGAATTTGGGCATTTAAATGCTATAAAATAATCTAAGTGCTCAAATAATTCTGGGAGTAAATGTTTCCTGATGGAAATAATCTATATAGAGGCCACATTTATTTTCAGGATTTTTGGAAATGTTTTAGTATTTTATTTAAAGCTAAACAGTTGCAGTTAAATAGAAAACAGAAACAAAAATTAAAAAAGAGAGAGAAGAAAGCCCACCTGGGCCTTACCTATGCTGGCCCAGCCACCTGGCTCGGCCCAGCCTGCTGGCGCTGCCAGTCGTCGTCCTCCTCGCGCCAGAAGGATGCGGAGCGCGTGGCCGGCGCCCGCGGCCACACGCCGGCTACCTCCTGCTTCCGCCGACGCCCGGGAGACGCCCTGAAGTGCCACGCGACCCCCACGTCTCCCTCTCGCACTCGCTCACTCTCCCCCTCGTCTCCCTCTCTCTCTCCAGCGACGGCCGAGCACGTACCTCGCCGCCGATCGCCGTAGTTGCCACCACAGACACCCCCTCGCCCCTCCGACGAGCCCATTAGCTCCGCCTCGACTCCCTCGTCCTCCCCACCAAGCCACGCATCGCCGGAGGCCCTGCATCGTTGCCTTCGCCTTCGTCTTCAACCTCGGGCACCCGAGCCATCTCCGGTCGAATTCGCAGCCGCTAGGACCTCCCCGAGCCCGCTGACCCCCTCTCCGACTCTGCTGTGAGCCCCTCTTCCTTTCCCCCTAGTTCCCATGCTCGATTACGCCTCGTAGCCACCGCTCCCTCCGAGCCCGAGCGCTCCTCGCCGCCGGCCATGTCGCCGTCGTGGCTACGGCCGTGTAAGCACGCGTCCGAGCGCCTCACCGTGCTCAGTGCAGCACCAGGAACCTGTAGCCACCCCCAGTTCTCCCTCCCGTGCATCGTAGCGTCGATTCCGACCTCGCCCGAACTCCGGCCGCCGCCACAAGCTCGATTCCGGCAAGCTCGCTCCACCCTAGCTCCTCCCACTTGCCCCACTAGATGCGCACGAGCCCCAGCTACGCGTAGCACGTCTCCGCCGTCGATTTGGTCACCGGAGGACCAAATCTGAAGCCCTCCGCCGTCTCGGGCCTCGCCGGCGTCGAGCCGCCGGCGAGTTGACCCAGTTTGACCCCTGGGTGGGCCCAGGAAGACCCCCCCTGAGTCTATGACAGGTGGGGCCGGTCGGCTAACTAAATTAGGATTAGTCTTCATTAATTTTAATTAAGTCAGTCACTGACATGTGGGCCCAGGCCCCACTGGCAACTAATTAGTGTTAATCTAATTTGGCTAATTAGCTGAGAGACTGACAGAAGGGGCCCACCAGTCAGGTTTGACGTGGGCTGGCGCCTTTGACCTGATGACGTCACCCTGACGCAATGCTGATGCAGTAATGCATTTTCTGGATTTATTATTATACAGGAAATTCCAGAAAATAGTTCAAACTTCAAAAATTCATAGAAATTCAACCATAGCTCCAAATGAGATAAATTATATATGAAAAATTATCAGAAAAATTCAATCTATCCACCTGTAATGGTTTCATGCATGACAAAACAAGTTTACCTTGCTGTTTAAGCAGAATAAGGAAATGCACTATTAAGGCCATGTTTAATGAGCTAATATTTGAATCTTTGATTCAAATGAGTTCATTCCTTTCTAATATAACTTGCATTAGGCCAAGACACAATCATATTGCCATGTCATAGCATGCATCATATTGTTGCACATCATCATGTGTTGATTGTGTTCCGATGTGTTCTCCGTGGTAGGTTCTGCCTCCGAGGATATTCACGAGTATTCAACTGAAGGGCAGTATCCCGCTACCACTCCATCAGGCAAGCAACCATTGATCATTCCGATACAAACCCATGTTCTCGCTTCTGCTCTTGTTTACTGCATTAAGACAACGCGATTCAAACTGCTGTGTGCTATGGTAGTTGAACCCTTATCCTCTGCATGACCTGTCATTGCCACAGTAACTAGATGAAACCCACTAGCATGTGTAGGATTTGATTGAGCCATGTATGTGATTCCTACCTTGCTATGCCTGCTATGCTTAGAGTTGTGTCAGGTCTGGTTCATCTGGGTGATGGGCTAGAGTGAAATGTTTATGTCAGTAATGTGAGGGATGTGTTGAACATGTTTTGGTAAAGGTATCGATGAGAGGCCATGTAGGAGTACATGGTGGGTTGTTTCATTGAGGCCGTCCCTAAGAACTGAGATCTGTATGTGTGATTTAAGATTCAGCTACTACCATGCATTGGGATCGTTAATTGACCCTCTCGGCTTCTTAACCACCCTAGTACTCTGTCCAGGAGTTGCAAATAGTTTCTGGTGTTTGTAGGTTATGTGTTGGCGGCCGTGCGTAGCGCTGACCCTAGGGGTGGGCTATGTTGCGGTAGATACACCGTGGCACGGTGTACCGAGTCACCCGTTTGGTGTCCCGGGAACCCTGTTCAGATTGTTCGGGGACGTACGTGGAAACCTCGGCCGAACTCCCTGCGGATGGAACCTGGATAGGCGATAAACCTGGACTAGAGACTAAAGTGTTTAGGTAGGCCGTGGCCAACACCCTCGCTGGGCTTCCGCTTGAAGGTTGCCGAGTACATGTCATGTAAGCGGCGGTAAGTGGTGAAAGCGTGTGTGACGAAGTACACCCCTGCAGGGTATAAAACTATTCGAATAGCCGCGTCCGCGGTAAAGGACTACTTGGTTGCCTATACTGTTCATAGACAAGTTAATGGACACTACTAAAAGACTCAAGAAAAGTGTGAGTATCGAGGATGGCCCTCTCGTAGGATGACGAGGTAGGATCCCCGGTGGAGTATTGTGTTGGTGAGTAGTGGACTCGTGTGTGAAAACTATTTTACTGGTGGAGTTCCGTAGGATAGCTTAGCCAAGAGTCAAAGCTGGCTTGCTGCATTAACCCCACCACCTTCTTGAGAATAAGCATGTATAGTAGGTTCTGATGTAAGACTTGCTGAGTACCTTTGTACTCATGTTTGTTTATTTATTGTTTCCAGACGACAACACCGCCCACCCCGATGGGTTCTATGTAGACCTTGACGTCGACGAGTGACTAGCCACCCAGGTGGTGATCCTGGCCATGGAGGGCCTATGTAGTTAGACAGGCTTCGAGAAGCCTTCTTTCTTTCTAGAGTCTGTACTCAGACTAGTTGCTTCCGCATGTGCTTGTATGTTTGTATGACTTGAGTGTCGGGTCGTGTGACCCCTATCTGTATGAACATGTTATGTATGGCTCTCTGGAGCCTTTAAATAAAGTACTTGAGTTGTAGAGTTTTGTTGTGATGCCATGTTGTATGTACTCATATCGGGCATATTGTGTGTATGATTGAAATGCTTGGTATGAGTGGGATCCGACAATCTAGTTGTTTATCCTTGGCAGCCTTTCTTATGGGGAAATGTAGTCTAGTGTTCCTCGAGCCATAGTAGTCCGCTACAGCCCGGTTCACCGGAGTCCTGCTAGCCCAGCACTACTGTTCAGGACACTTGACTGGCCGGCATGTGTTTCACTTCGTCCCTATGTCTGTCCCTTCGGGGAAATGTCACACGGTGACTTCCGGAGTCCTGCCTAGCCTGCTACAGCCCGGGGTTCCCCGGAGTCCTGTTAGCCCAGTGCTACAGCCCGGAATCACTCGTTGATGACCGACATGTTCGATGTGATTCATGTATGCCTGTCTCCATAGGTCTGTGCTGCTTTGGGTTCACGACTAGCCATGTCGGCCCGGGTTCTCTGTCATATGGATGCTAGCGACACTATCATATACGTGAGCCAAAAGGCGCAAACGGTCCCGGGCCATGGTAAGGCGACACCCGAGGGATACCGTGCGTGAGGCCGCAAAGTGATATGAGGTGTTACCGGCTAGATCGATGTGACTTGGAATCGGGGTCCTGACAGCGTTGGTATCAGAGCCGGACTGCCTGTAGGTTCGTTGAGCCAAACTGGTCGATGTCGAGTCTAGAAATGCTCTAGTTATATGTAGGGGAATTGATTGTGGGAGGGAACATAAGGTTCTTTTACTCCTTTACCTATGCCTCCGATCTGAGTCATTCTCTTCTCATTCAACGTGGGTTAAGGACTAGGCTCTCTTCTTCTATCAGGTTCACGTGTTACTAATCCGTAGTAGCTTATAGGATTGTTGTTACAAGCCCCAGTTCAGTTCTACTACTTTAGTATGTTGCTAATTGGATCAGAATCTTGATATGATGTTGTTGAGTGGTATTGCGAACTGTTGTGGATGACTCAAATCTTTTTCTGAGCATTTACAGCTGTTATGCTGTCCAATTTTCCCTAGAAATTCTGATGCCTTTGCATTGTGGTTGTGCTTTCAGATGGCCAACCATGTTCAAAATCAAGTGGTTCGCCTGACCCGGTGCCTCGACGTGCCCGGTCATACTGCTATGTTAGTCCGGGTAATGATCGAGACGGGCTACCGTTGGTATCCCGAATACACCGTCGAAGAGCAGTTCCGCGACTTTAATCAAAGTCAATATCTCTGCACCGTTAGGATATTTCCTTCTTATCCTAGATCTACCGAGCCCCTTCACTGTTCCTATGGACTCGGGGTTACTGTTGAGATGGCTGTGCAGGATGCTGCCTATTCCATGATGACCATCTTGCGAGTCCGGACTGGCCTGCTTCGGAACACCGATTTCCGTTACATGCCAGCTTCACTCCCAGGAGCGCAAGGGTATCTTCAGGCTATCTATGCTGACTCCACTCAGGAGGATTCATTAACTCGTACCACTGCCGAGATGCTCGAAGATAAGGACCGAGAGAATCGGGCCTTGAGATTGGAGCTTTTGAATACCCGTGCTGATCATTGGGCCACATTGACTCGGTTTGCACCTGCGGTGCAAGCTGGATGTATGGATACAAGGGATCTGTATCCTGTGAGATCAGCTCTGCCAGACATGGTGGATTGGCGTGATGTGGGAGGCATCACCCCACCCCGTGGTCCCCGCAGGCCACCGTTTGTTGGTCCAAGACCTCATCCTAGCCCCTATGGTCCACAGGCTCCTCAGGACTGTCTGTTCCCGGATGGTCATGTTGAACTTCCAGACTATGGGGGTGACTTCTATGAGAACTATTACGGAGCTGTCTGAGTTAGTAGTAGTACCACTAGTATTGTAGTAGTTGTATCTCCACTGTCCTGCGTGACTTGTGGAATATGACTTTGTGTGTAATCAATTCCGGAGGTGTAGACAAATAATGTATAGGAGCTTGGAATGCCTCCGATGAGATGTAATGTCTTTCATCATAGTTGTACTATAGCCTGGGCTTGTACTAGACTATGTATGATGTGTATGATCGTTGGTATGTATATGGCAGTTTTATATTACCATGACATACGAATGAACATCTCTGCATTCCGTGTTTTCCATTACATTCTGCACCTCCTTGCTAAGTTTGAGCCATCCTTATCTAAACCATTGTCTTGTTTTCTCCTAGGATGGTCAACACCCGCAGCAACCCTGCTGCCTCGGAGCAGGGGGAAGCCAGTGCAGCTAGGGGTGAAGATCTGCCTCACCCGCCTTCTCTGGCCGAAGTAATGTTGGAGGCGGAAAGAAACAAGCGTGAGACTAACCGCCTGCTAGAGCGGATTGAGCAGAACACTGCACGCCACCCGCGAAATGACTTGGTGTCAATCAATGACTTTATCAAGCTATACCCGCCAAAGTTTAATCACTCCGTCGAGCCCCTCGACGCGGATGACTGGCTTCGCAGCATCACCCACAAGCTACGTTCTGCCAACGTAGCCGAAGCCGACAAGGTTACCTATGCTGCCTATCATCTCGAAGGCCCTGCTAGCCTTTGGTGGGAAAACTTCGAAGCTATGCGCCCGGTCGGCCAAATCACTTCTTGGGCTGAATTCAGTGAGGCTTTCCGTGAGCATCACATTCCGGAAGGACTCATGGATCCCAAGAGGGAGGAGTTCTGCAACTTCACCCAAGGAAGACTGACCGTGGATGCTTATAGTCGTGAATTTGGGAATCTGGCACGCTATGCTCCTGAAGAGGTTTCTACTGACGCTAAGAAGCAGGCAAGGTTCCGCAAGGGACTTAGCCCTGAGCTTCGCCGCGATCTCCGTCTGCACGAGTGCACATCCTTTCAAAAGCTGGTCAATAAAGCCATCAGCGCTGAGACAGGCCAGACTGATTATGACGCTTCACGCAAGCACTTCCATGATTTTGGCTCTTCATCCGGCTCTGGAGCTCAGAAGCGCCGGGTGTGGATCCCAAGCACGGCACTGCCACCCAGGTTCATCCCGAGGCCATCCTTTGAGGCGCCTCGTCCCAACCAGCAATTTGCACCGCCCAAGCCCTATGGTGGCCCCGCTGCTAATGCTGCTCCACGCCCCAATGTGGTGACATGCTTTAAGTGCGGAGAGCCGGGTCACTATAGCCGAGAGTGTCCCCAGAACAACAACCCCAATCAAACTGGAAAATTCGTTGGCCGTGGTAAGCCCGTGGGAAAAACATTCTACGCCAAGCCGGCCACCACTGCACGTGGCCATGTCAACTATGTTTCAGCCGAGGAGGCTCATGAGGATCCCAACGTCGTCCTTGGTACGCTCCTTGTTAACTGCCATCCGGCATCTGTTCTTTTCGATACTGGAGCATCTCATTCATTCATATCCGAAAGCTATGCTCGATTGCATAACACGACATTCTGTGACATGCCCACTTCCATGGTAATTCAGACCCCGGGCTCCAAATGGCAAACTTCTAGAGTAAGCCATGGGAATGAAATTCTTGTCGACAGACTTGTCTTCCTTGCATCCTTAATAGCTCTCAAGTCCTCCGACATAAATATCATCTTGGGTATGGACTGGATGTCAGCTCATTATGCTAAGATCGATTGTGCCACTAGAACCGTTCAACTTACTCACCCATCGGGCAAGACAGTCAATGTCTTAACTCGAGTGGCCAAGCGCCAGCTTTACTCTCTAAATGCCAACCCTCTTCCAGACCTTGAGGATGTTCCGGTAGCCCGAGACTTTCCGGATGTCTTTCCAGAAGAACTGCCAGGTGTTCCACCTGACAGGGATGTTGAGTTCGTGATAGACCTTGTTCCAGGAACCGTTCCAATCTCTAGAAGACCCTACAAGATGGCACCCTTAGAACTAGCCGAGCTTAAGAATCAACTCGATGAGTCCTTGAAAAAGGGTTTCATCCGTCCTAGTTCCTCTCCTTGGGCTTGCCCCGTCCTCTTCGTCAAGAAGAAGGATGGAACGGATCGAATGGTTGTGGATTACCGACCTGTCAATTTGGTCACCATCAAGAACAAATATCCGCTTCCCAGGATCAACGATCTGTATGATCAGCTCGCTGGATCCTCAGTCTTTTCCAAGATGGATTTGAGGTTGGGCTACCATCAAATCAAAATCAGAAACGGGGACATTCCCAAAACGGCCTTTGTTACTCGTTATGGCCAATACGAGTACACCGTGATGTCCTTCGGTTTAACCAATGCCCCAGCCACCTTTTCCCGGTTAATGAACTCGGTTTTCATGGAGTACTTGGACAAATTTGTCGTAGTATACCTCGATGACATACTCATCTACTCCAAGAATGAAGAGGAACATGCCGAACATCTAAGGCTGGTATTGATGAAACTTCGAGAGCATCGCCTTTATGCCAAATTCTCCAAGTGTGAATTTTGGTTGCCAGAAGTGACCTATCTAGGCCATGTAATTTCTGGTAAGGGTATTGCTGTCAATCCCGAGCGAGTTCAAGCCGTCCTTGATTGGACTCCACCTGAGACGGTTAAGCAAGTTCGGAGCTTCCTTGGCTTAGCGAGCTATTGCCGCCGCTTCGTCGAAAATTTCTCCAAGGTTGCTAAACCTCTAACTGAACTCCTCAAGAAAGATAAAAAGTTCGAGTGGACTCCACAGTGCGAGTTCAGCTTTCAGGAACTGAAAAGACGCCTGACATCTGCTCCCGTACTGGTACCACCAGATTTCTCCAAGGACTTTATTATCTACTGCGACGCCTCGCGACAAGGACTAGGTTGCATACTCATGCAAGATCGTCAGGTAATTGCCTATGCTTCACGGCAATTACACCCACATGAGGAAAACTATCCCACACATGATCTAGAGCTTGCAGCTGTAGTCCATGCACTTAAAACCTGGCGACATTACCTTCTCGGTAATCGTTGCGAGATCTTCACCGATCACCAAAGTTTGAAATATATCTTCACCCAACCAGATTTGAATCTCAGGCAAAGACGTTGGGTCGAGTTGATCTCGGATTACGACTTAGGAATAACTTACACCCCAGGCGAAGCCAATGTCATGGCTGATGCGCTAAGCCGTAAGTCCTATTGTAACAACCTGATGTTAAAACAAAGTCAACCACTTCTCCATGAGGAATTCCGTAAGCTTAATCTTCACATTGTTCCTCGAGGATTCCTATCCACCCTGGTGGCGAAACCTAACCTTATGGATTAGATCATAACCGCCCAGTGGTATGATAAGGGCATATCCTGGATTAAGGAAAACATCGCTAGCGGAGTTGCTAAATGTTTCTCCATGGATGAGCGAGGTGCTGTCTTTTTCGAGAACCGTTTGGTGGTTCCCAAGAAACAACATCTACGCCAATTGATCCTTAAGGAAGCTCATGAATCCCCTCTCACCATTAATCCCGGTAGTACCAAAATGTATCAAGACCTACGCCAGAGGTTTTGGTGGACTAGGATGAAGAGAGAAATCGCTCAATACATTGCTAATCGCGACGTTTGTCGTCGTGTTAAAGCAGAGCATCAACGGCCTGCTGGCACCCTTCAACCTTTGGCTATTCCTGAATGGAAATGGGATAAAATCAGTATGGATTTCATCACTGGGTTTCCCAGGACCAAGAGAGGGAATAATGCCATTTTCGTTGTGATCGACGGACTGTCCAAAGTAGCCCACTTTCTACATGTTCGTGAGAGTATCACTGCTAGCCAGCTAGCTGATCTATACATCTCCCGAATAGTGTCTCTTCATGGTGTTCCATTGGAAATTAACTGAGACCGTGGGAGTCTCTTCACCTCTCGATTTTGGGAAAGTTTCCAAAATGCTATGGGAACTCGTCTCTCCTTTAGCACTGCCTTCCATCCTCAATCAAGTGGTCAAGTAGAGCGAGTCAATCAAATTCTGGAAGATATGCTCCGAGCTTCTGTCATCTCATTCGGAATAAGTTGGGAGAAATGCCCTCCATTCGCAGAGTTTGCTTATAACAATAGTTATCAAGCTAGTTTGGGGAAAGCTCCATTCGAAGTTCTCTATGGACGAAAATGTCGAACGCCTCTTAACTGGTCAGCAACGGGGGAAAGACAACTCTTTGGCCCGGATATGATTCAGGAAGCAGAAGAGCAGGTTCGCGTTATTCGTGAGAAAGTGAAAACAGCCCAATCTCGTCAAAAGAGTCAATATGATCGTAAACATAAGCCTATGACTTATGAAGTCGACGAGAAGGCTTACCTTCGGGTTACTCCGTTAAAGGGAACCCATTGTTTCGGTATCAAAGGCAAATTGGCCCCTTGTTACATTGGACCCTTTCGCATTCTTGCCAAACGAGGAGAAGTTGCCTACCAATTGGAACTACCTCCGCATCTTTCTAGAGTTCACGATGTCTTCCACGTTTCACAACTTAGGCGTTGCTTCGCGGATCCTATCCGTGGAGTGGACCACGAAACGCTTGATCTACAAGATAACCTCTCTTATCGGGAATAGCCCGTTTGTATCCTTGATCAAGCCGAGCGTACCACTGGACGTCATAATATCAAGTTTCTCAAGGTTCAATGGTCACACCATTCCGAGGAAGAAGCCACTTGGGAAAGGGAGGATCGTCTTCGACTCGAGTACCCCACCTTCTTTCCAGAGGATCCTAAATCTCGGGACGAGATTCTTTTGAGTGGGGTGAGTTGTCACAACCTAGTTAGTTCAAGCATTAGAGTGTGCATCATGTTTAAATTTCTTTTAAATTTGAAATGGGGAAGGCAGAAACCCCCAACACCCCCTGGAAACAACTAGGGTTTACTAAAAATATTTTCAATGAACCTGAAATGCCCTTCTAAAAAGTCCACCCTCTTTGTCTTAGGTTAGAACCTCTGGCAAAATTGGTGCACAATTTTCTAGGTCAACAGAAGGTCATTGAATTAAAACATAAGTATTTGAATTTGGGCATTTAAATGCTATAAAATAATCTAAGTGCTCAAATAATTCTGGGAGTAAATGTTTCCTGATGGAAATAATCTAAACAGAGGCCACATTTATTTTCAGGATTTTTGGAAATGTTTTAGTATTTTATTTAAAGCTAAACAGTTGCAGTTAAATAGAAAACAGAAACAAAAATTAAAAAAGAGAGAGAAGAAAGCCCACCTGGGCCTTACCTGTGCTGGCCCAGCGACCTGGCTCGGCCTAGCCTGCTGGCACTGCCAGTCGTCGTCTTCCTCGCGCCAGAAGGACGCGGACCGCGTGGCCGGCGCCCGCGGCCACACGCCGGCCACCTCCTGCTTCCGCCGACGCGCGGGAGACACCCTGAAGTGCCACGCGACCCCCACGTCTCCCTCTCGCACTCGCTCACTCTCCCCCTCGTCTCCCTCTCTCTCTCCGGCGACGGCCGAGCACGTACCTCGCTGCCGATCGCCGTAGTTGCCACCACAGACACCCCCTCGCCCCTCCGATGAGCCCATTAGCTCCGCCTCGACTCCCTCGCCCTCCCCACCGAGCCACGCATCGCCGGAGGCCCTGCATCGTCGCCTTCGCCTTCGTCTTCAACCTCGGGCACCCGAGCCATCTCCGGTCAAATTCGCCGCTGCCAGGACCTTCCCGAGCCCGCTGACCCCCTCTCCGACTCCGCTGTGAGCCCCTCTTCCTTTCCCCCTAGTTCCCGTGCTCGATTACGCCTCGTAGCCATTGCTCCCTCCGAGCCCGAGCGCTCCTCGCCGCCGGCCATGTCGCCGTCGTGGCTACGGCCGTGTAAGCACGCGTCCGAGCGCCTCACCGTGCTCAGTGCAGCACCAGGAACCTGTAGCCACCCCCAGTTCTCCCTCCCGTGCACCGTAGCGTCGATTCCGACCTCGCCCGAACTCCGGCCGCCGCCACGAGCTCGATTTCGGCGAGCTCGCTCCACCCCAGCTCCTCCCACTTACCCTACTAGATGTGCACGAGCCCCAGCTACGCGTAGCACGTCTCCGCCGTCGATTTGGTCATCGGAGGACCAAATCCGAAGCCCTCCGCCGTCTCGGGCCTCGCCGGCGTCGAGCCGCCGGCGAGTTGACCCAGTTTGACCCCTGGGTGGGCCCAGGAAGACCCCCCTGAGTCTATGACAGGTGGGGTCGGTCGGCTAACTAAATTAGGATTAGTCTTCATTAATTTTAATTAAATCAGTCACTGACATGTGGGCCCAGGCCCCATTGACAACTAATTAGTGTTAATCTAATTTTGCTAATTAGCTGAGAGACTGACAGAAGGGGCCCACCAGTCAGGTTTGACCTGGGCTGGCGCCTTTGACCTGCTGACGTCACCCTGACGCAATGCTGACGCAGTAATGCATTTTCTGGATTTATTATTATACAGGAAATTCCAGAAAATAGTTCAAACTTCAAAAATTCATAGAAATTCAACCATAGCTCCAAATGAGATAAATTATATATGAAAAATTATCAGAAAAATTCAATCTATCCACCTGTAATGGTTTCATGCATGACAAAACAAGTTTACCTTGCTGTTTAAGAAGAATAAGGAAATGCACTATTAAGGCCATGTTTAATGAGCTAATATTTGAATCTTTGATTCAAATGAGTTCATTCCTTTCTAATATAACTTGCATTAGGCCAAGACACAATCATATTGCCATGTCATAGCATGCATCATATTGTTGCATATCGTCATGTGTTGATTGTGTTCCGATGTGTTCTCCGTGGTAGGTTCTGCCTCCGAGGATATTCACGAGTATCCAACTGAAGGGAAGTATCCCGCTACCACTCCATCAGGCAAGCAACCATTGATCATTCCGATACAAACCCATGTTCTCCCTTCTGCTCTTGTTTACTGCATTAAGACAACGTGATTCAAACTGTTGTGTGCTACGGTAGTTGAACCCTTATCCTCTGCATGACCTGGCATTGCCACAGTAACTAGATGAAACCCACTAGTATGTGTAGGATTTTATTGAGCCATGTATGTGATTCCTACCTTGCTATGCCTGCTATGCTTAGAGTTGTGTCAGGTCTGGTTCATCTGGGTGATGGGCTAGAGTGAAATGTTTATGTCGGTAATGTGAGGGATGTGTTGAACATGTTTTGGTAAAGGTATCGAAGAGAGGCCATGTAGGAGTACATGGTGGGTTGTTTCATTGAGGCCGTCCCTAAGAACTGAGATCTGTATGTGTGATTTAAGATTCAGCTACTACCATGCATTGGGATCCTTAATTGACCCTCTCGGCTTCTTAACCACCCTAGTACTCTGTCCAGGAGTTGCAAATAGTTTCTGGTGTTTGTAGGTTATGTGTTGGCGGCCGTGCGTAGTGCTGACCCTAGGGGTGGGCTATGTTGCGGTAGATACACCGTGGCACGGTGTACCGAGTCACCTGTTTGGTGTCCCGGGAACCCTGTTCAGATTGTTCGGGGACGTATGTGGAAACCTCGGCCGGACTCCCTGCGGATGGAACCTGGATAGGCGATAAACCTGGACTAGAGACTAAAGTGTTTAGGTAGGCCGTGGCCAACACCCTCGCTGGGCTTCCGCTTGAAGGTTGCCGAGTACATGTCATGTAAGCGGCGGTAAGTGGTGAAAGCGTGTGTGACGAAGTACACCCCTGCAGGGTATAAAACTATTCGAATAGCCGCATCCGCGGTAAAGGACTACTTGGTTGCCTATACAGTTCATAGACAAGTTAATGGACACTACTAAAAGACTCAAGAAAAGTGTGAGTATCGAGGATGGCCCTCTCGTAGGATGACGAGGGAGGATCCCCGGTGGAGTATTGCGTTGGTGAGTAGTGGACTCATGTGCGAAAACTATTTTACTGGTGGAGTTCCGTAGGATAGCTTAGCCAAGAGTCAAAGCTGGCTTGCTGCATTAACCCCACCACCTTCTTGAGAATAAGCATGTATAGTAGGTTCTGATGTAAGACTTGCTGAGTACCTTTGTACTCATGTTTGTTTATTTATTGTTTCCAGACGACAACACCACCCACCCCGATGGGTTCTATGTAGACCTTGACGTCGACGAGTGACTAGCCACCCAGGTGGTGATCCTGGCCATGGAGGGCCCTATGTAGTTAGACAGGCTTCGAGAAGCCTTCTTTCTTTCTAGAGTCTGTACTCAGACTAGTTGCTTCTGCATGTGCTTGTATGTTTGTATGACTTGAGTGCCGGGTCGTGTGACCCCTATCTGTATGAACATGTTATGTATGGCTCTCTGGAGCCTTAAAATAAAGTACTTGAGTTGTAGAGTTTTGTTGTGATGCCATGTTGTATGTACTCATATCGGGCATATTATGTGTATGATTGAGATGCTTGGTATGAGTGGGATCCGACAATCTAGTTGTTTATCCTTGGCAGCCTTTCTTATGGTGAAATGTAGTCTAGTGTTCCTCGAGCCATAGTAGTCCGCTACAGCCCGGTTCACCGGAGTCCTGCTAGCCCAGCACTACTGTTCAGGACACTTGACTGGCCGGCATGTGTTTCACTTCGTCCCTATGTCTGTCCCTTCGGGGAAATGTCACACGGTGACTTCCGGAGTCCTGCCTAGCCTGCTACAGCCCGGGGTTCCCCGAAGTCCTGTTAGCCCAGTGCTACAGCCCGGAATCACTCATTGATGACCGACATGTTCGATGTGATTCATGTATGCCTGTCTCCATAGGTCTGTGCCGCTTTGGGTTCACGACTAGCCATGTCGGCCCGGGTTCTCTGTCATATGGATGCTAGCGACACTATCATATACGTGAGACAAAAGGCGCAAACGGTCCCGGGCCATGTTAAGGCGACACCCGAGTGATACCATGCGTGAGGCCGCAAAGTGATGTGAGGTGTTACCGGCTAGATCGATGTGACATGGAATCGGGGTCCTGACATCAACCTGGAAATCGAAGAGTGCCACTGGAAAGCGGAGTTGATTTCGGACGAAATCGATATAAAGATCGCCGGAATCGGATGCACGGTTAGGAAATGACAAGCAAAACAAATATGGCACCGGTCTGCGATTAACAGCACGAGGCCCTCTAAATGCATCAAGAACAACATGCTACAACACTCCAACATGGCAACAAAATACATGGCAAGGATCCACTCAAGATGCTTGACAAAATAAGAACACGGAGCTATGGCTAATTCACTCAATAACAGGTTCAAACAAGCATGGCAAAAGTGCAAATGATAACAGGTTACAGACTTGGTGAAAATAACAAGTCTGGAATTTAACATCAGGAAGCAATCTTTAGAGCAAGATAACAACATGTTACAGGAATATATAATGGCAAAGAAAGCCATGACATGAAGCTACTCAAAGCATACAAAAAAGTCACTTACCGACCATAAGCCAAAAGGGAACAGAAAATACAATTGCAACCACGTGAACATAGCAATTAACGTTAATAGATTCAGACTTAGTGAAAAACTGGAACATGGCAAAACAGATAACAAGTAGGCATGTTTACGAGCTCCATGCACTCACTACGAGGCATTGCATGATAAGCTAAGCATACACCCAACAAGTAGACATGGCATAGAAGCTAGACATGGCAAGAACAACATCATAGCATGCACGGATCAACAACAACAACAAGCTCGGCAAAATTGCTAAACATGTTAACAATCTGCCAGGAACATTTTATAGCAAAAGTAGAGCTTGATGGACTCAAGCTAGGGAGATCCATAATTGCAAACAAATACATGGATGGATAGAGCACCACAATATCTACAAAACATCCCTACTGATCATGCTCAAAAGAGGCACGGATCACTAGGGATCAACATGAACATATGGCATAAAAATAATTATAGGACAAGGACTTAGAATATTTCCAAGTCCCTGAAATCAGCAACATTAAGTATGCTACTTTGCATGCTTGTGCTAGTCACCACGAAGATCACAAAAATACATGGCATACACCCCTGTAAAGATGGCATGGCATACTTCAAAACACATGCATAGCATGCACACATTAATCATGGCAAAAATGACAAAAGAGCATTTGCTGAAACAGATCTGAAACTATCATCACATAGCCCGCTTCCAACAACATTTCAGGCATCAAGATGAGCTCAAATTAAAATGATGCAATGAGATAAAATGGAGTACTCGACGAGACAAACATTTTGATATGCTACACGCATGAATAGAAGTCACGGTGACAAAGTTATGATGCGTTAAAGTATGCACAAAATTAGGGTTTCGGGGAGAAAATTAGGTCAACCTCCCGATCCAGATCTGGATCCGGTACTGTAGCTGGCGGCGCGCGTGACCTGATGTTGACCGGAGCCTCGCCGAAGGAGAAGAGGCGGCCGGAGAGGGACTTGCCGGAGAGGAGTTCGCGGGCCGGAGAGGTGAGGACGCGGGCTCCGGCGCGGGGCGGAGCTAGCGACCGGCGGAGGCGAAGGGGCGGCGCGCGGGATGGTGGGGATGGGCGGCGCCAGCGACGAGGCTCGGAGGCGGCAGCACGAACTCTCCCGAGCGGCGGTGCGAGGACCCAGCGCGGCATGGTGGCTCGGGCCCGCGAGGGCTGGCGACGGGCCTTGGCGGGCCGCGCGGGTGGGACGGCGGAGGAGGCGAAGTGGGGCGCGGGCGCGAACACGTGTCAGCTCCCGATTGGACGTAGGTGGCGGCGGACATGTCCGGGCTGCGGGATTTTTGTCCAGCGGCGCGAGGGGAAGAAGCTTGGGTTTGTACCGCGGATTTTTTGGAGGAAATCACATATTTATAGGTAGAGGGATCTAGGGGTGTCCAAATGAGGTGCAGTTTTCGGCCACGCGATCATGATCGAACGGCCTAGGTGATAGAAGGGGTTTAGCTGGGTTTGGGCCACTTTGGAGGGGTGTTGGGCTGCAACACACACGAGGCCTTTTTGGTCCCTCGGTTAACCATTGGAGTATCGAACGAAATCCAAATGGCATGAAACTTGACAGGTGGTCTACCAGTAGTAAACAAAGGCCGCTTGGCAAGTCTCGGTCCAATCCGAGAACGTTTAACACCCGCACATGAACATAGGTAGAAAGGGACACTGGAGGACATAGGAGCGCCGGATTGCAAAACGGACAACGGGGAAAATGCTCGGATGCATGAGACGAACATGTATGCAAATGAAAATGCACATGATGACATGATATGGAATGCATGACACACAAGAAATTACAAGGCAACAACAGCGAATAACTGGAAGACACTTGGCACATTGGTCTCGGGGCGTTACAACACTCCACCACTACGAGAGGATCTCGTCCCGAGATCTAGAATGGCACCGGAGGGAAAAACAGAAGGGAAAGAGTAGAGGTAAAACTAAGTTGCTCCTTTGAAAAAAGAGTGAAACCAAAGAACCTTGAAAAGGTTAAGCCATTTCAAAAAAAATACAACGGAGATGAACGAAGTTGAGAGAACTTAGTTAGGAAAAGAGGAACAAGGAAGAACAAATTCGGGCAGCACACCGGTTGAAAAGAGATGCAAGACTTGATAGAATGAAAAGGACTTGAGCAAAAAGGTCACAACACTCCGGTTAAATGGGATAAGCAAGGAAAAGAACAAGGTCCTGACAAGAACAAGAAGAAGGGTTGAAGAGAGCAACAACACAATGCCTCCGGAAGAAAATGGAAAAAAATAATGGAAATGAATGAACGTAGGAGAAAACAACATTTTCTACCTTAAATGAGCTTTCAAAAGCATCTTTTAGGAGAAGGTTCGAACGGAGTTGTTGGAAACCAACAACGAAAAAGGATAAGCTTGATATGGACTTATAGTAAACATCTCAAAATTATGAGGTGACAACTTGCCACTCACGAAAAAGATTTGATTGGATTAATATTACAAGGAGACGAGAAACTATATCACCGGGAGGATAAATGAAGAACTTGGGTCATTTATAAGCACCATAAATAGCAACAATCCTTAGGGAAGACTTTAGGTGAAAATATAACCCAAGATATCTCCAATGACGAGATTGATGGATTTAAAATAGCTCATTCTTGATAACTTGTGAATCATGAAACACGAAGGAAAATTATCGAAAATGACATAACACCACCACAAAAGATAAGATAGAATGAATTGGACTTTGGGATGCAATATGAATAATGCTTGAACTCCTCTGAAAAGAATCTTGATGAGCACTTCGAGAAGGGATTAAATCCTTGATGACCCATCATGTAGAACCTTCATGAACAACTCCGATAAACAAAAGAATGATCAATCGAAAAGAAAGATGAAAAGAGTAAGGTTGAATCCTTGCAATGATTAGATGAAGCTTTGCGACTAGATAAAGTGGGAACTTGGAACTCCGGAAAAGAAAAGATGAAACAAGTGAAATCGAGAATTTGATGGACCTTCAGAATAAGGAATTAATCACTTGGGTGAAACATGAATAAGAATTACGTTATGCTTATCCTTCACCAATTTAAAATGATAACAAGCAATGGATTTTTGCATACTACTTATTCTCGTAGAAAGGATGAAGATAGATATAGCGCAACTTGAGAAGGTCTTCAAGGCTCCACCGGTAGTATTTGGAAAGCACGAATGCATTGATATGATAAACGAAGGAAGAAGCATCTTGGAAGAACCACCGATAGAATTAGGGAACGAATGAAGACACTTGAGAGAATTTTAATACAAGTGAACGAAGAGATCCCGAATTGATTAGAGGATATTTGCACGATACACCGGTAAGATTAGATAATGATAACTAAAAGCTGAGAATGAATAACCCTGAATTTATGGACTCCGGATAATCAAACTAAGAAGACTCCTGAATTGCTCCGGATGGGTGAAAATAATTCCCACAATCGAAAATAATTATGAGAGGATGGCAACAAGCTAGAATCACGAATCTTGAAGAGAATAGAACAAGATTGAGAGAAAAATCTTCTTCGGTCTTCCAACCTGAGAATGGCGACGAGAAACACCACCATGAATTATTTAGACGCTCCGGAAGAATCAAAAGCGAAGAGATTGAGCCAATGATGAAAAGAATTTAACCGATCTTGGAGAAAGGCATTTGACTGATGATAACTCATTCTTACGTCAAACTTCGAAAAGAAATTTGAGGATAGCTCCGAGAAAATAAGAAGAGTCAGGTAAGATCCTGGGAAAAGACATGTGGGTTAGGGCCCACTGAAGAGAAACACCATTGAAAAGGTCGCTTGGAAAATAGATTGCACCGGTTGAATCAAATGGCTTGAATGAGAGAATATCCTCGAAAAATCTTGAATGAATGCAGAGCGGAAAACACGAATCTTCGAGATATCTTGAGCACTCTGAAACAATTGAATAGCGAGAAATGAATGAATTTGAGGTGCACTGGCATGAGAAGGTATTTGAAACGAGGAAAAGGATATGATCAACAAAGCTTGAATTGGTTCCACCGGAGAAGAAAAAGAATTAAGAATGATGAACGTGTAGAGCATCTTCACGAGAACCACCGGGTAAGAATATTGAAGGAACAGAATGGGGAGGCTTCACATCAATAAGATGGATACTCGATTAAGAAATCCGAGTCCTTGAAGAAAAAGGGTGGGTGGGCGGGAAAAACAAACGTAGCTTGGGATGAATGAAGCAAACAACATTGAGAAGACTTGGAGTTGATCTTACGGATGAGACAAATGATAGGATCATCTTGAAGAGAATCGCACCGATTGACAAGGATTAACATGACAAACTCGATGATCGAGAAGGATTAGTATTCCCATAGGAACATGAGAACACCACTTAGGAAAGTTATGGAATCAACATTTGACTTCAAAGCAACTCGAATACCACAACTCAAAACAACAACAAAGGATTGGCTTGCAAAATATGCCAAAACAAACATATGATAGAGATTTCGTCTGAAGTTTTTGTGGTGGGGCCTACACGGGCTCGATCGTACATCACCATCATGTACAAGGCAGTGCACATGACATACGAAGCGTCCCCGAGTCAACATTGCAAATGACTCTTTAAGACACAAGGAGACCACCGTAAAACCAACCGTGGATAGGCGGACCACTAGACGTCGAACCCCAATTTCATATCATACATCTGTCGGAAAGATATCCTAAGAGCTACTTGAATTCCCACTTATAAACTCCCGAAACTTTCCGGTTATGCAATCAGGTGTTGGGGATACAGGGGAAGCATAATATCTCATCCAAAACTAGCAAATCCTACATCCAGCTGTATCCATCCTTCAACACATAACCAAGAAACCTTCGGAAATCGTTTACCTCAACCTTCGAAAAGCATCCGTTATACGAGTTATGACAATACTCCCGAACTCACGCCCCAGTACTGGGTGGTGTCGAGGTTATCTCACCAACAACTGCATAAAAGAGATTTTCGATGTCTGTGAAACTCAGGTATTCCAGAATTGCAACGATAAAATTGTGACGACAACACCTCGGAGCTCAACTCCCCGGGACACTGCCACAACCCCTAAATGTCAGGAGCACCAAGAACAATGTTCTCGTCACCAATCGATCGGAATGATTCCAAGATACCCGCGTGATCCTAAATTTTTTTTAGTGAAATTTGAGAAGAGAAGAGTCAAAACTCTATGTCAGGATGCCTCATCAGAGCGACGAAGGGACTGAGGAGTAAAAATAAGTCCTACTCTCCGATATATATAATCCTAAATGACTCAGAACATTTTTCTAGACTCAACAACGCCAGTGTTTCGATCAAGCAGGGGGCTCCTAAGGTCGGGGAAGGCTCTGATTACCAACTTGTAATGCCCTCGATGCGGCTATATCTCCCACGTGTCGAAGCACGACTTAGAGGCATAATTGCATTGAAAGCAATGTCGCAAGTGAGGTAATCTTCACACAACCCATGTAATACATAAGGGAAAGAGATACATAGTTGGCATACAATCGCCACTTCACACAATTACATGAATAAAGCATTACATCATCCAGATACAAATAAGGTCCAACTACGGAACCCAAAATAAAAGAAGACTACCACAAATGCTACACAGATCCCCGATCATCCCAACCAGGCTCCACTACTGATCAACTGGAAACGGAACAACAAAACAAACACGAACTTCATCGAGCTCCTCCTTGAGCTTGGTTGCGTCACCTGCACGATATCATCGGCACCTGCAAACTGGGTTTGGAAGTATCTGTGAGTCACGGGGACTCAGCAATCTCACACCCTCGCGATCAAGACTATTTAAGCTTATAGGTAGGGTAAAAGGTATGATGTGGAGCTACAACAAGCGACTAGCATATATGGTGGCTAACATACGCAAAAGAGAGCAAGAAGAGAAGGCAAAAGCACGGTCGAACAACAATGATCAAGAAGTTATCCTAGAACAACCTACGTCAAGCATAACTCCAACACCGTGTTCACTTCCCGGACTCCGCCGAGAAGAGACCATCACGGTTACACACGCGGTTGATGCATTTTAAATTAAGTTAAGTTTCAGGTTTTCTACAACCGGACATTAACAAATTCCCATCTGCCCATAACCGCGGGCATGGCTTTCGAAAGTTCAAATCCCTGCAGGGGTGTCCCAACTTAGCCCATCACAAGCTCTCACGGTCAACGAAGGATATTCCTTCTCCCAGGAAGGCCCGAGCAGGCTCGGAATCCCGGTTACAAGACATTTCGACAAAGGTAAAACAAGACCAGCAAAGCCACCCGAATGTGCCGACAAATCCTGATAGGAGCTGCACATATCTCGTTCTCAGGGCACACTGGATTTTCCAAGGTTCCGGTAGGCCAGCCCAGAGTTGCCCCTGGTGGCCACCGGCAGTTGACCGGTTGGACCAACACTCAGGGGAGCACTGGCCTGGGGGTTTAAATAAAGATGACCCTTGAGTCCGCGAAACCCAAGGGAAAAGGCTAGGTGGCGAATAGTAAAACCAATGTTGTGCATTGCTGGAAGAGTTTTATTCAAGGTGAACTGTCAAGGGGTTCCCATTATAACCCAACCGTGTAAGGAACGCAAAATCCGGGAACTTAACACCGATATGATGGAAACTAGGGTGGCAAGAACGGAACAGAACACCAGGCATAAGGCCGAGCGTTCCACCCTTTACCAAGTATATATATGCATTAATTAAATAAGAGATATTGTGATATCCCAACAAAATATCCATGTTCCAACAAGGAACAAACTCCAATCTTCACCTGCAACTAGCAACACTATAAGAGGGGCTGAGCAAAGCAGTAACATAGCCAAACAACGGTTTGCTAGGACAAGGTGGGTTAGGGGTTTGACATGGCAATATGGGAGGCATGATAAGCAAGTGGTAGGTATCGTAGCATAGGCATAGCAAAAGAGCGAGCATCTAGCAAACAAAGATATAAGTGATTTCGAGGGTATGGTCATCTTGCCTGCAAAGTTCTCTGAGTTGACTTGATCCTCGTAAGCGTACTCAACGGGCTCCTCGATCACATACTCGTCTCCCGGCTCTACCCAAGAAAGAAACACAAGCAAAGAGAGAACAATCAACCACGTGCAATGCTCAAGCAACATGATGCAAAACATGTCATGATATGCGGGATGCGGTATGCAATGCATATGCATGATTTGGAAAGGAATGATTGAACCTAGCCTCAACCTGGAAATCCAAGAGTGCCACTAGAAAGGGGAGTTGATTTCGGTCGAAATCGATATAAAGATCGCCGGAATCGGATGCACAATTAGGAAATGACAAGCAAAACAAATATGGCACCGGTCTGCGATTAACAGCACGAGGCCCTCTAAATGCATCAAGAACAACATGCTACAGCACTCCAACATGGAAACAAAATACATGGCAGGGATCCACTCAAGATGCTTGACAAAAGATGAACACTGAGCTACGACTAATTCACTCAATAACAGGTTCAAACAAGCAAGGCAAAAGTGCAAATGATAACAGGTTACGGACTTGGTGAAAATAACAACAAGTCTGGAATTTAACATCAGGAAGCAATTTTTAGAGCAAGATAACAACATGTTACATGAATATATCATGGCGAAGAAAAGAATGGCATGAAGCTACTCAAAGCATATAACAAAAGTCCCTTAATGACCATAAGCCAAAAGGGATCAGAAAATACAATTGCAACCACGTGAACATAGCAATTAACGTTAGCAGATTCAGACTTAGTGAAAAACTGGAACATGGCAAAACAGATAACAAGTAGGCATGTTTACGAGCTCGATGCACTCACTACGAGGCATTGCATGATAAACTAAGCATACACCCAGCAAGTAGACATGGCAAGAACAACATCATAGCATGCATGGATCAACAACAACAAGCTCGGCAAAATTGCTAAACATGTTAACAATCTGCCAGGAACATTTTATAGCAAAAGCAGAGCTCGATTGACTCAAGCTAGGGAGCTCCATAATTGCAAACAAAGACATGCATGGATAGATTACCACAATATCTACAAAACATCCTTATTGATCATGCTCAAAAGAGGCACGGATCACTAGGGATCAACATGAACATATGGCATAAAAATAATAACAGGACAAGGACTTAGAATATTTCCAAGTCCCTGAAATCAGCAACATTAAGTAAGCTACTTTGCATGCTTGTGCTCGTCACCACGAAGATCACAAAAATACATGGCATACACCCCTGTAAAGATGGCATGACATACTTCAAAACACATGTAGAGCTCAGGATCATAGCATGCACACATTAATCATGGCAAAAATGACAAAAGAGCATTTGCTGAAACAGATCTGAAACTATCATCACATAGCCCTCTTCCAACAGCATTTCGGGCATCAAGATGAGCTCAAATGAAAATGATGCAATGAGATGAAATGGAGTACTCGACGAGACGAACATTTTGATATGCTACACGCACGAATTGAAGTTACGGTGACAAAGTTATGATGCGTCAAAGTATGCACAAAATTATGGTTTGGGGAGAAAATTAGGTCAACCTCCCGATCCAGATCTGGATCCGGTACTGTAGGTGGCGGCATGCGCGACCCGATGTTGACTGGAGCCTCGCCGGAGGAGAAGAGGCAGCCGGAGAGGGACATGCCGGAGAGGGGTTCGCGGGCCGGAGAGGTGAGGACGCGGGCTCCGGCGCAGGGCGGAGCTGGCGACCGGTGGAGGCGAAGGGGCGGCGCGCGGGACGGCAGGGCTGGGCAGCGTCGGCGACGAGGCTCGGAGGCGGCGGCGCGACCTCTCCCTGGCGGCGGTGCGAGGACCCAGCGCGACGTGGCGGCTCAGGCCCGCGGGGGCCGGCGACGGGCCTCGGCGGGCCGCGCGGGTGGGACGGTGGAGGAGGAAAAGTGGGGCGCGGGCGGCGGCGGACATGTCCGGGCTGCGGGATTTTTGTTCGGCGGCACGAGGGGAAGAAGCTAGGGTTTGTACCGCGGATT
This sequence comes from Triticum aestivum, assembly GCF_018294505.1. NCBI lineage: Eukaryota > Viridiplantae > Streptophyta > Magnoliopsida > Poales > Poaceae > Triticum > Triticum aestivum. Next base: position 651,110,173 of record NC_057797.1, read on the forward strand.
TTTGGGAGGGGATCACATATTTATAGGTAGAGGGATCTAGGAGTGTCCAAATGAGGTGTGGTTTTCGCCCACGCGATCGTGATCGAACGGCCTAGGTGATAGAAGGGGTTTAGGTGGGTTTTGGGCCACTTTGGAGGGGTGTTGGGCTGCAACACACACGAGGCCTTTTCGGTCCCTCGGTTAACCGTTGGAGTATCAAACGAAATCCAAATGGCACGAAACTTGACAGGCGGTCTACCGGTAGTAAACCAAGGCCTCTTGGCAAGTCTCGGTCCAATCCGAGAACGTTTAACACCCACACACGAAAATAGGTAGAAAGGGACACCGGAGGACATAGGAGCACCGGATTGCAAAACGGACAACGGGGAAAATGCTCGGATGCATGAGACGAACATGTATGCAAATGAAAATGCACATGATGACATGATATGGAATGCATGACATGCAAGCAATTACAATGCAACAACAGCGAATAACTGGAAGACACCTGGCACATCGGTCTCGGGGCATTACACCCAACTCCTTCTTTACGGCACACATCGATCGATATGCCTCTCTAGCCAGGTGTGCCTAGCACAAACAAAAAGCTTCCCCTCTTCTCTTATCACCGTCCATGCCTCACTCCCACCACTCTTTTCATCGATCTCGTACTCGCACACTCCTTCCCCCTCGATATAGTATGACTCTCGCACCACCTCCTAGATGCATCCCTCTCTCTCTCTATCCTTCTCCCCGTGCCTCATTTGCTTCTAACACACACATGCATGTATACCGATCGATCTCCCAACATATACCTAGGTCGACTTTAACTATTCCCCCCCATCGATCGACGCACCTCACAAGTTATGTCTCTCCTTTCTCTGAGAAAGGACGATTGATCTTCCTATGTAGTTACGTCTGCTTACCATAGCCATATCGTCCCCCCTCATCATTCATGCATGCCTTCTGACCCGTCTCTCACACGCACGTGCATAGACCATCCCCTCTCTTATTGATATTGCAGGCGTGCCCTCCGGTTGTCTCGCAAGCCTATCCCACCATTTGTTAGAAGCAACTCCACTACCACCCCCTCCAACACCCTAGCTCTGTCTATCTCCCAACCTTATTCCTCTCCTACACATATGCATGGATGCCGATCGATCTCCCTTAATACATGAGGTAGATCGATCTCCCTTAATACATGAGGTAGTCCTCTCTCCTCCTCCACACATATACCAGCCATTGTACCTCTATAGTTAATTAGGCCCCCCACCACACACCAATAGTCGAGCGATGTAGGAAGTTATCCATGCCACAGAGACAAACTGCACTCGTCCCAGTAGGCCAGCCACTCTATATCTTTGACGTGGGCACCCACAAATTCAATGGAACTCTTTATCGATCGCGCGCGCGCACACACACATACATCATCCCTCTCTTTGATTCTATGGACACCTGAAGCTGATGATACCTCCACTCTCTTCTCGTGGATCGCCCCCTCTATATATATGATATATCCAGGACTCTATTTCACACACATTGCATATGTTACATTTTTTGTTTGACCCCCCCCCCCAAAAAAAAAACTCTCATGAACCCACATACTATATCTCTCTACATTTGTATCTCTCTCACACAACCCCACGTAGGTGGTGTACGTATACAAGAAGAGAATAGGTGCACCGTGCATGTACTCATGCTCCGTGCCCAGCCATACCCGCGCGGGTACACGGTGGAGCTCATTTCTATACGAAATGGCAGCCCACGTGCTAATTTGAACGCGTGTAGCGGTTGTTTACCTATGGAGGTCGTGTATCATGCGTGCACGAAACAAAGTTCGACTTGATGCATTGGCGTGCTATTTTTAAATAAAGTTATATCACTCAATGGCACGTACACAGAATATAAAACCATTTTTATGGAGAAAAAGGTAGTCCGCTCCACTATATACAATGGAGCCCGCGTGCCTGGTTTGTCTCTCTTCAGAGTATCTCACACAAGGCTGTGGTGGCCTCTCTCTCTATCACCGTTGGTCACTGATCCGGCCGCATCCCGCCCGCCGGCGGAAAGGGAGGACGTGCATCGTTTCTCCGTTCGACGGCACCGAGGCATCACGTCCCGATCTGCGGTACACATCGTTCTCTCTGACCAAGCTCCGGCGCGGTAGGGCCTACGCCACCTGCTCGCTACCGCAGTATGGGCAGATTTTGCCCGCCGCCGCTCACCTAGTTACATCCCGACGACCTCCAGGTATCCCCTCCGGCCTTGCTCCACTGCCCATCTTCCCACGTCGCTGCATGTGGATCTTCCATAGTTCTTTGCCCAAAAAGTAGATCGTCCGGCGTACTTTCCATATTGCAATCTCGTCGTCACACTATTTTAAACAAACACAACCGTGTTGTTATCTTCCCTTAGGACAAGGAATATGCTTCTTTTTTGTCGTCGCATGTGTCATCAACTGTTATTGGCCAGTAATTGTTTCCTTTCTACCTCTTTTTTGCAAACAGGGCTATCCATTTCACCTCGTTGCTATTGCGACCTTTTGGTGAACTGCACAAATCACTTTTTTCTTAAGAGTGTTTTGTGCAGTTGTACTAAAATGTCACACGAGCAACGTCTCTACATTTCAGTGTGGCTGCACAAAGGGAGATTGGTTTTTCTCTATCCTCCTCATCCAACTCCGAGCCTAATCTTGTCCAACTAGTTAGTCTTAAGAGAGACTTTAAAGGTGATCGGCTTCTATTTGTGTGTTTATTGTTTCATCAGTAGTCCTCTTTTATCGTAATCACACTTAATAGGGACGCTCGGCTCTATTTTAGTGGAACTGCACAAAATGATCGGAATGTTGCATGCTCTAGACAGCTTTTTTTTTCCCAACATGCCTTGTTGATTTAGACAGAGCTGGGGGGACGTTGCTGCCAATGAAAGCATGGATCAATTTTAATTTAACACCTTCTCACAACTTTGTCTTCAGTTGTGATGTAAATATTAGCTCTGGTCTGCTAATAATTGAGATGCATTAGCAAGGAAGTTAGTTTTTTATTGTTTTTGAAAGAGCATCAATGGCAAGACACACGAGACAAAAGCTGAAAGCTCACACCATTGTACAATTTCAAGTCGCTGGAAAATTATTTGTATAGTACATCAATTATGTAAACAAATGCTGGAAGCTTGATAGCATTGCCAGAAGCCTCTTCGGCATCCGGGTCCATGTGCCATGCACAAAATTATAATCCTTCGTTCCTAAATATTTGTCTTTTTACAAATTTCAAATGGGCATATTTTAGAGTGTAGATTCACTCATTTTTCTTCATATAAGTACTCCCTTCGTTCCTAAATATTTGTCTTTCTAGAGATTTCAACAAGTGACTACATACAGAGCAAAATGAGTGAATCTACACTCTAAAATATGTCTATATACATCTGTATGTAGTAGTCCATTTGAATATCTAAAAAGACAAATATTTGAGTAGTCACTCGTTGAAATCTCTAGAAAGACAAATACTCCGGAGTATATTTAAGAACCGAGGGGGTAGTGCACAGCCGCATGGGAGACTCAGCCCAGTCATTGCGCCGCATTAATAGTGAGTAACGAGTAGTCAAATCATAAGCCGCACCTTTCCCACTGTAAGTTACTCAGAAGAAGCAACCATCAATACGCTCTTCTTTAAATCCGCTCATACTACTCCATCCGTCACTGTTTATAGAGCCCGCTTCAGAAAAAGAAAAAATCTCTGGGACCAAGGCGACTAGCGATCAGCCTAAAAATAGAATTGGTAGTTATAGCACAATGTCTATTACTAGAGGAAATAATGCGTACACACATGCATGTAGTGCTTCCACCCCGGGTACGCACATGCATGCACTTACTCCACTCCGTAGTACATCGAGAGAAAATTGTGGTCTTGATTGCGGTTACCACGCCCGAATTAATTGAGCATTAAACCAAACACGTCTAAAGTCACTCTGGTGGTGGAAATGCATTGAGAGAAATGCATCATAATGAAGCGCACCATGTAAACTATGACGGAGGGAGGAGTAGTATGAAGGTGCATAACCAAGTACGTGTATGGCCAGTCGGGCAACGCACCTCCTCTTGGCATATCACTGACATGTGGGACCGGAGTGTGAGCAAACCGATCTCAATTGACGGGAAAGTGGCCAACCCGCCGTTCCTTGAGAGAGAAGTGAGAACACACAAACGGGCTCGCACGGAGGCCAAGATATATTCGAGCATGGTTGATCGATATCATCATTACATGTTGGGCTGCCGTTTTCCGCCCTTCTTCGGAATAAATGTGTACTTTATCAGAGATTAAAAAAACAAGAGTATAGACACTCCACCATGCGGTTCTAGTAGTAGTACTACTCGTACTAGTAAACCTTGCGCTTGGCTCTTCGCCTCTTCATGAAGTCGAACAATGATGGTACTCCGCATGTTTGGTACTACAGTGTATGCATCTGGCAATCTGACACCGAATGAACTGATGCATGTCCACCACCTGGGCGAGGGTAGGTTGCATTAGTCAAAAGGCGTAAGCGAGCTTCACCTTGTCCTACAAGCTTCTCCTCGTTCTGCGAGTTGACGGGACACACCAAAAGTAGTGCTAGTCCATTCTCCATCCTTTCTGGTTAATATGGCTTAATATTTTTTGCGGGTAAATGAGAGAGCTTTATTCATATATAAGAATTCTTAGGACGATCAGCCAAGACATTGGTCACTAGGAAGCGAGGTACCCCGCAAAAAAAGGTAGGAAGCGAGGTGTTTCATCAAGCCAGCTCTCAGCCACATTCAAAGTGCAGCAAGCACGGTTCGCACAAAGATGCGCCGCAAGGTTTGCCGACCTGTTTAAATGCTGAATAACAAAAAAGAGGAAATATTACCGAGCGCTCCTATTTGTAACAGGATATGAGTCAGAATTAAGCGAGAATTGTGGCGAGTGTTCCATGCAATCAACTTCCATTATCACATGCGAGAACCCTCAAAGAGAACCAAATGTGTTGAAGATTGCTTTATCACATTTTAAAAATATAATAAGAGTGCAAACGCTCCTCCATCGGTTCCTAGTACTAGTATAGTACATACCTCTATAGACTATAGTAGTAGTACTAGTACTAGTAAACTTTGCGCTTGGTTGTCCGCCTCTTCGGGAAGTCAAACAATAATAGTACTAGTATAGTGTATGCTTGTGGAAATCTGACAACGAATTAACTGTTGCACGTCCATTGCCTGAGCGAGGGAGAGCTTGCATCAGTCAAAAGTTTCTCCTTGTCCTGCGAGCCACCGCGCGCAAGCTTCTCCCATCCTGCAAGCTTCTCCTCATTCGACAAGTTGACGGGACACAGCAAAGTAATGCTAGTCCATACTGCCTCCTCTCCGGTTAATATGGCTTAATTTCAAACGAGATAAATACACTGTCTGTCACTGTATATTTGTAAAAATACGGTCAATGGACTTCATAATACGCTCACTGCGCTCAATATATACATTTTCCGATGTTTATACGGTCACTAGCTCACCATGGCTGAGTATGTATGTGCATGCATGTGTAGGTTGAGCACTTGAGCATGACCGTGTGTGTTCCGTTGTGTGCTCGGACATGCATGCATTAGGGCGTCGCACGCGTTTTGGCGTCCATGTGTTCGTGTGACTGTTGCATACACGCAGGGGGAGTACGTGTAGGGGGCACTAAAGGAGCGGTCAAATCACACAGTAAGTTAGTCGGAAGAAGCAACCATCATTTCACTCTTCAATGACATGTACGCAATATAAAATGGTTGATATGGAGACAAAAAGAAAACCACTATATATACACTAGCAGGAGCCTAAGTTACAAGCCTGCTTGCTTGGGTTGCTCTCTTCACAAGCATAGAACGGCGGTGGCCACACCGCTGGTCACATATCCGGCCTGATCCCGCAGCTGGGGGAAGGGAACAATGTTCTGCGTAGATGCGGTCGACATCGGTGAGGGAGAAAATGCACACTCGATGCGTCCCAATCGGGGGTCACCGCGGTATGGGCCGATGCCGCATCCCAACCGCCCTTGTAGCTACAGCCCGACCTCCTAGGTAGTCCATCTTCCTTTTGGAGCTGGCTTGCTCCACTACCGCAGCTCCCCACGTAGCTCCATCTCCATGTTGATCTTTGTCTACTTCTATCGGCTTCTACTTGTGATGAGTTTATGTCTCATGAACTAGTGCCAGTACTATTGTTCTAATCACACTTCTTCAATATCTTCGCCATCAAGGATGCTGAGCTCAATTTTAGTGGAACTGCACAAAAGCATCTGTCGGATTTCGGGTTCCGGCAGACCCTTGAGGTTCGAACACTGGGGTGCGCACGGAGATTTCGCCTCCTACCTACCGGCACCCCTCCGCCTCGCTAAGATCTAAGCTATGGGAAGAACAACACGAGAGACATAGGGTTTATACTGGTTCGGGCCACCGTTGTGGTGTAATACCCTACTCCAGTGTGTGGCGTGGTGGATTGCCTCTTGGGCTGATGATGAACAATACAAGGAAGAACAGCCTCGCGAGGGTCTGTTCTTGGCCGGGGTGATGAACTACAGGGAGGAGTTCAGTCACCCTTCTCTCTCTCTCTCTCTCCGATTGTCGATGCCCCCCTCCCCTGGGGGTGGCTAGTCCTATTTATAGAGGCCTTGGTCCTCTTCCCAAATATCAAGCGGGAAGGGAGCCAACAATGGCGGCCTAATTTGAAGGGGGACAGCTAGTACCAGCTATCCTGACAAAAGTAGTCTTCGCCTGCACAAAGCTCTGGTGGTGACACCGTCTTGGGCTCCACAATGACCTCTGTCTTGCAGTCCTCCTGGTCCTGGTCTTGTTGCACCGAAATGGCAACCTTTGCCTGATGCCTCGGTACTCCGCGGCTGCGCTTGCCCCCTTTGCCCCAAAGAAGAAAGGAGGACACTGTGCGGGCTGGCACCCGCCTGGCACCCTTGGTCGTCATGGCTTGCGTCACGGGCACCTTGTGAGGTACCCCGCCTTGATCTCTCCACCTCCTCGCGAGCCAGCCTGATGAGGCCATGCCTGAGGAAGCTCCGCGTCGTCTGCCCCGCGAGGCTTGGCCCCTCGCGAGGTTCTTGGGTCTGTGTTGGTGAAGATGGGCCGTGTTGGGCCCCCCTTTGAGCCACGCCGCAGGCTGCAGACAGGCAAGTCTGGGGACCCCCGTTCCCAGAACGCCGACAGTAGCCCCCGGGCCCAAGGTGCGCCCGGGCTTGGCTGTGCAGGGAGGCGAAAGGGCAAGAGCGAAGTGCCGCGGGCCCTAACAACCTGCGGTCTTGGGCGCCGCGTGGCGGTTGATTGGACGTGGGCGTCTCCACTTCCCCATGGCGCCTCGGCAACTGCATGGGTCGGACAAGTCCTTGCATGCAAAGCAGGTCATAATTTACCTGTGATCATGGGGGCCGTCGGTTGGCCCTCGCCAGCTATAAGTACGGATCGGCATGCACCCTTCCAGTTCATCCCCCCTTGCTTCTCCTTCTTCTTCATGGCCCCGTCGAGGAGGTTCTCGGCCGCAGAGAAGGGGAAGGCTCGCTAGGTTGAGCCTGCCTCTCCCTCGCCGAAGTGCAGTCGAGGGCACCCTCGCAAACATCCTGTGGCCACCACGGCAGCTCCCCGCGGCCGTGGAGGCGATTTTCAGCACGGCGACGGGCGGATTGCTGCGGCCGGGGGCCGTGCTTTGGTCGCGCGTCCACCTAGGTCGCGCTTTCGCGCTGCAGAGGTGCTGCCAGAGTTCGTCGTGTGGTCGGCGGAGCCGACTAGCACCCGGCTTCCGCTTCCTCACTTCCTCCTCGGCGAGCTCCCGGCCGGCGCCCAGGGCGGCCTCTCGCTTCAGGCCGACGGCTGCTGCAGCCGGGCCTTATGGGCTTCACTAGAGGTCTCCGCAGCCGGGAGCCTGGCCTTGGCCCGCGGTTGGCAGACGTTTGCCTGTGCGCATGGCCTGAGCCGTCGTTGCACCCTGCACTTCAAGTTTGACGGCGATGCCACCCTCTACGTGAGGGTATTTGGGGAAGATGGTCGCCGCGCAGGGTGCTGCCCCGAGGGCGACGACCGCGCCGAGAACCCAGCTCCGGCGATGATGGAGAGGACAGCGCTCGCGTGACTGGCGGCGCTCGGGGTTCCCCAAGCTTCTTCGGTTCTTCTTCAGGCGGCGACTCTTCCAGCGGTGGCAGCGGTCAGCCTCCACGCCGCCGCATCTGCTTGGGAGGTGGTAGCATGTCCGCCCGCCGTCGCGCCCCGATGAAGCGCGAGAGGGAGTCTGCCGGAGCACCGGAGGTAGCTCGAGTCTTCCCTGCAGGCTGGTGTGAGGCGAGCTGTGCCTAATCTGTTCTTTCTTTTCCTTTTTCCTGCGTAAGAAAGACAGTAGTGTGGAGCCCCGTGGGGGCGTGTTTGGGTTATTGCTGTTAATCATTGTTTTGCTTCCGTTATCGTGCCTTCCGACTACGTGCCCGCGTGTGGATAGTTCCCGGCCCCCAGCCGTGGGGGGGGGGAGCGACCGACCTAGGCCCTATGTTCGTGTCGCGATGCCCGTGGGGCACGGACTGGAGGGGTGCTCCTGTAATGGACCCAGGTCGTGGACCCTTTGAACGATTAGGACAAGAACACTCGCGAGGGCGCTCGGCTGTCCCCCCCTCGCGAGGCCTTGCACAAGAGAAGTCGAGGCAGGAGAGTGAAAAGTCGAAGAACCACAAGCCAAAGACGGCAACAACTTCAATAAAACTTCGAATGAGAAGGAACAAGCCAACTGCGGAAAGCAAATGAAAGGCCGCGTCCGGCACCTAATCTAGTCTTCGACGTCTTCTCACCAGCGCGGAGCTAAGTGCTGCCACTGGGCGTGGGAGGGAGCCCCAGGGCCTGAGGCCGGCGCTCCTGAGACTCCGGGGCGTGTACAGCCCCAACTCATTATTACGTGAGAGTGTCACGGGCGGCGAGCTTCACAGGCGTTGGCCTTCTTCACAGGCTCCGGGCCTTTTCCAAAACGCGACAGCTTCACAGGCATTTGCCTTCTTCATAGGCTTAGGGCCTTTTCCAAAACGCGACAGCTTCACAGGCATTTCCCTTCTTCATAGGCTCTGGGCCTTTTCCAAAACGCGACAGCTTCACAGGCATTCGCCTTCTTCACAGGCTCTGGGCCTTTTCCAAAACGCGACAGCTTCACAGGCATTCGCCTTCTTCACAGGCTCTGGGCCTTTTCCAAAACGCGACAGCTTCACAGGCATTCGCCTTCTTCACAGGCTCTGGGCCTTTTTAGGGGTAGAACCTCCGGAGGTGCTGGATGTTCCATGCGTTCTGGACCGGCACCCCCTCCTGAGTCTCCAAGCGCGCGGAGCCGGGCCTGGAAACATGAACAACTTTGAACGGGCCCTCCCACATGGGAGAGAGCTTGTGCAGCCCCTCCCTGGAGAGAACCCGCCTGAGCACGAGGTCTCCTACCTCGAGAGTTCTGGGGCGGATGTTGCGGCAGTGATATCGCCGCAGTGCTTGTTGGTACCTCGCCGCTCGCAGCGCGGCTTCTCGGCGACGTTCCTCCCCCAGCACGAGGTCCATCCCCCGCATGGCGTCCTGCTTGCCCTCGTCGAACGCCAGGACCCGCGCGGAGCGACGTCTGACCTCGTGAGGGAGGACCGCTTCGGCTCCGTAGACCAGGAAGAACGGGGTCTCTCCAGTCGGCTTGGTCGCGGTTGTGCGGATGGACCACAACACGGACTGAAGCTCGTCGTACCAACCTCTGCCGCAGGCCTCCAGCTTCTTCTTGAACGTCCTGGTCTTGAGGCCCCTCAGGACCTCTGCGTTGGCTCGCTCGGCCTGGCCGTTGCTTCGGGGGTGCGCCACCGAAGCGTAGCATATCTGCGTTCCAAGGTTAGCACAGTATGTTTTGAAGAGGTTACTGGTGAACTGCGAACCGTTGTCCGTGATGATGCGGTTCGGCACCCCGAACCGGCTCACGATGCCCTTGATGAACTTGACCGCGGAACCCGCGGGAATGGTGCGGACAGCCTCTACTTCAGCCCACTTGGTGAACTTGTCCACGGCGACGTAGAGGTAGCGGTAGCCCCCTGGCGCCCGAGGAAACGGGCCCAAGATGTCCAGCCCCCAGACTGCGAATGGCCACGAAAGGGGTATAGTCTGCAGGCCTCCTGCTGGCTGATGGATCTGCTTGGCGTGGAACTGGCAGGCCTCACAAGCTTTCACTAGTTCGACGGCGTCATTGAGCGCGGTGGGCCAATAAAACCCACTGCGGAACGCCTTGCCGACGAGGGTCCGTGATGATGAATGATGTCCACAGTCTCCGCCGTGTATATCTTCCAGCAGTTCCTTCCCTTGCTCCCTGGAGATGCAGCGCAGGGATACATCGTTTGGTCGCTTCCGGTAGAGCTCTCCATCCTTGATGCAGTATGCCGTGGCCTGGCGTGCCACTCGCTCCGCTTCCTCCTCCTTCTCCGGCAGGGTCCCTTGTGTTAAGTAACTCCGGAGCTCCGTGATCCAGCATCCCTCCTGAGGTTCCATCGTCAGGAGCAGGCGTGCTCCTGAGGCCGGGCCACAGGCCGGAGCTCCTGAGGCAGGTGGCTGGGGGAGCTTCCTCCCGAGGCTGAGCCGTGTTTGACAATGACGGCAGGGCTGAGGGCTTGAAGAGCCGCTCCTCGAAAACGCCAGGCTCCTGAGGTAACCGCCTGGACGCCCGTTTGGCGATGTCGTCGGCCTCCTGATTGGTGCCACGGGGCACATGCTGCAACTCCAACCCCCAGAACTGCTTCTCCATCCTGCGGACCTCCGCAAGGTAGGCTTCCATGTGCTCATCTTTCGGCTCGTACACCTTGTTGGAGAAATTGACAAGGAGCTGCGAATCGCCCTTGATGGTGAGGCGTTTCACCCCCAGGGCAGCTGCGGCCTTCAAGCCCGCTATTAAACCTTCATACTCCGCTATGTTGTTGGAGACCTTTTCACCTTGCTGGAAACAGAGCTGCACAGCGTAGTAGAGCTTGTCCTGAGTGGGCGATATAAGCACCGCCCCAGCCCCAGCGCCATGCCTGGAGAACGCCCCATCGAAGTACATGACCCAGCCTTCTGGCGCCTCGCTTCCCGGGGAGAGGGACCGATCCTCGTCGGCCTTGAGGCCTGGTGCCTCCGTCCATTCTGCCACAAAATCCGCCAACGCTGCTCCCTTGATGACTCTGGTCGTGCTGAATTCGAGCTGAAACGCTTGCAGTTCTATGTTCCACTCAGCGACCCTTCCAGCTGAGTTAGGGCTCCTGAGCACTCTCTCCAGGGGGTATGACGAGACGACCTTGATGGGGTGACCCTGAAAATAGTGCCGCAGCTTGCGCGAGGCCACCAGTAGCGCGAGGAGGAGTTTCTGAGGCATGGGGTACCGTGCCCTCGCATCCCGCAACACCGTGCTGACGAAGTACACCGGGTGCTCGACGAGGTTGGGTGCATCAGTGCTGGCGGCTCCCTTCGGAGACCATGGCGCCTCTTGAGGCGATGAGGCCTCCTGAGGCTGGCCATCTGGGGGAGGGGCCTCTTCCGCCTCCGGTGCACTCCTCTGCGGCGGCTGATCCTCCTCAGCCGCGGTGGCGGTTTCTGTGGGCCTTCCTTGTTCCTGTTTTGCCTTGTCCCGGGCTGCTGCTGCGGTTTTGATTCGACGCTCCTCTCTAACCGCCACCAGGGCTGCGCTGGCGGAGTACGGAGTGGCGGCGAGGTAAAGCACCAGGGGCTCTTGAGGGCGCGGAGCCACCATGACCGGTGGGCTGGTCAGGTATCTCTTGAGATCCTGGAACGCCTTGTCGGCCTCTTCAGTCCACTCAAAGGGCCCCTTTTTCTTCATTAGCTGGAAGAAGGGCAGCGCTCGTTCCCCCAACTTGGAGATGAAGCGCCCTAGCGCGGTCACGCGCCCAGTGAGCTTCTGCATTTCTCTGAGGGTCTTTGGCGGGCTCATGTCTTCCACCGCCTTGACCTTTTCCGGGTTAGCCTCGATGCCTCGGTGGGACACGAGGAAACCCAAGAGCTTGCCCGAGGGGACTCCGAACACACACTTCTCTGGGTTGAGCCGTAGGTTCACTGCGTTGAGGCTCGCGAAGGTTTCCTCCAGGTCTTGTATCAGGGTCCTGGCCTCCCGAGACTTTACCACAATGTCATCGACGTAAGCTTCAACATTCTTCCCGAGCTGCGGGCCCAAGGTGATGTGCATCAGCCGCTGAAAGGTCGCCCCTGCGTTACGCAGCCCGAATGGCATGCATGTGTAGCAGTACACCCCACACGGGGTTAGGAAGGCTGTCTTTTCGACGTCTTCTACCGCCATCTTGATCTGGTGATACCCAGAGAAGGCATCCAAGAAGCATAGCAGGTCGCATTCCGCGGTGGAATCGACGATCTGGTCGATGCGGGGAGCGGGAACGGATCTTGCGGGCATGCTTTGTTGAGGTTGGTGAAGTCGACACACATGCGCTCCTTCCCTCCCTTCTTTGGCACAACGACAGGGTTGGCCAACCAATCCGGGTATCGGACCTCGCGAATGACCCCAGCGGCTTCTAATTTGCGGGTCTCTTGGACGATGAAGGCCTGCTTTTCTGTGGACTGCCGCCTGGCCTTCTGCTTCACAGGGCGCACGTTGGGGCACACGTTGAGGTGATGCTCGATTACTCTCCTAGGGATCCCTGCCAACTGGTCAGGCTCCCAAGCGAATACCTTCTTGTTTGCGCGCAGGAACCCGACCAGGGCCTCCTCCTGCTCGGGTTCGAGGTTGGCGCCTATGGTGAAAGTGGCGTTGGTGGACCCGTCCTCATCGACGGGTATCTGCTTGGTTTCTGCCTTGTCTTGGGTGAACAACTGTTTCTTCTTGGCGGGTGCAGCCCCCTTGGGCTCGGGGGTCTCCAAGTCGGCGGGCTGTGCCGACGCCGCCGTCTTGAAGGCGAGCTTGAGCACCCGCAGCGCGTCTCCGGTGTCCCCGTGCACGGTGAGGACACCGCTGCTCCCGGGCATCTTCATGAGGTTGTACGCCGGGTGCGTCGCGGCCATGAACTGGGCCAGCGCTGGGTAGCCGAGGATGGCGTTGTAGGGGAGGCCGATGGGGGCGATGTCGAAGTCGACCAGCTCCGTGCGGAAGTTGTTGTAGGTGCCGAAGGTTACTGGGAGCCGGATCTGTCCCAAGGAGCTGGATGATCCGCCCCCAACGCCTGAGAAGGGCCGGCTGGGTTGCAGCCGTTCCAGGGGTATGCAGAGGAGGTTGAAGGCCTCGACCGAGAGCACGCTGAGGCCCGCACCGCCATCGATGAGAGTTCTGGTGACGGCCACCTGGCAGATGGTGGGGGTGCACAGCATGGGGAGCGCACCCGAGCAGGCCGAGTTGGAGGGGTGGTCCTCCGAGCTGAAGGTCAGGCCGGCCTTGGGCGCCGCCCGGTCCGGGAGAGCCCCCTACCGCGTGGAAGCAGCGCTGACCCGGCGGATGAACGGCTTGACGTGGTGACTTGTAGGCGGTGCCTGCGAGCCGCCCAGGAGGGCCGCGACGACCGGGGGTGTTGGTGTAGCGCGATGGGCGGGGAAGAGGCTGCGGGGCTCTTCCCAAGAGGCCACGGAGGCTGCCGGCAGGTGGAGCAGCCATGTGCGCGGAGCGCCGGTGAGGGCCATGGGGAGCCAGTTGGCCATGACCCTATCATCACCTCCAGCTTCGAGGAGGGCCTCCTCGCTCGCCAGCAAGAAGGCCAGCGGATCTGTCGCACCGCCGTAGCACGGTGGCGTCGTTGGCTTGAACTTGTCCGGCCACCGTACCCGTTGCAGGGCTGGGGCCAGGGCTCGGAGCCCCCTGGCCCCCATGCCGGCGCCGGCGGCCGGAGTGGCCGAAGTGCTACTCATCACGAGGCAGGCCGTGGTGGTGGCGGAAGAAAAAACTCCGGTGCACCCCTACCTGGCGCGCCAAATGTCGGATTTCCGGTTCCGGCAGACCCTTGAGGTTCGAACACTGGGGTGCGCGCGGAGATTTCGCCTCCTACCTACCTGCACCCCTCCGCCTCGCTAAGATCTAAGCTATGGGAAGAACAACACGAGAGACACAACGTTTATACTGGTTCGGGCCACCGTTGTGGTGTAATAACCTACTCTAGTGTGTGGCATGGTGGATTGCCTCTTGGGCTGATGATGAACAATACAAGGAAGAACAGCCTCGCGAGGGTCTGTTCTTGGCCGGGGCGATGAACTCTGGGAGGAATTCAGTCACCCTTCTCTCTCTCTCTCTCTCTCTCCGATTGTCGATGCCCCCCTCCCCTGGGGGTGGCTAGTCCTATTTATAGAGGCCCTGGTCCTCTTCCCAAATATCGAGCGGGAAGGGAGCCAACAATGGCGGGCTAATTTGAAGGGGGACAGCTAGTACCAGCTATCCTGACAAAAGTAGTCTTCGCCTGCACAAAGCTCTGGAGGTGACGCCGTCTTGGGCTCCACAATGACCTCCGTCTTGCAGTCCTCCTGCTCCTGGTCTTGTTGCACCGAAATGGCAACCTTTGCCTGATGCCTCGGTACTCCGCGGCTACGCTTGCCCCCTTTGCACCAAAGAAGAAAGGAGGACACTGCGCCGGCTGGCACCCGCCTGGCACCCTTGGTCGTCATGGCTTGCGTCACGGGCACCTCGTGAGGTACGCCGCCTTGATCTCTCCGCGTCCTCGCGAGCCATCCTGATGAGGCCATGCCTGAGGAAGCTCCGCATCGTCCACCCCGCGAGGCTTGGCCCCTCGCGAGAGTCTTGGGTCTGTGTTGGTGAAGATGGGCCGTGTTGGGCCCCCCTTTGAGCCACGCCGCAGGCCGCAGGCAGGCAAGTCTGGGAACCCCCATTCCTAGAACGCCGACAGCATCATATCATCCGAGGGTGCCAGCCGTCTTTCCTTCGACAGGTTCTACTTGACCGGGAAATTAAATCATGTTTAGGTTTTAGAGTTTAAGTCGTAGTGACCCCATCAGTAGTTATTCTTTCGTACATGCTCTCACAACTTTTGTCTTTAGTTGTGAAGTAAATATTGGCTATGATCTATGAATCATTGAGATGCATCAGCATGTGTGTTAGTTTTCCTTTGTATTTGGTGGAATGTTGTAATGGGGCAACCTTGGAGTAGGAATGAAAATGGAATGGAAAGTTTCTATTTTTCGGGAGAAAAAATAGAAAGGGAGAGAAACCAACGTTTTGTTCCGTTGGATCATGCCATCGAGCAAAACCAACGTTTAAAACATGTCTATCGCATTCGTGTCTCACCCTCCTCCACGGCTCGACCCCACACGGTCGCTCGGCATGCCACTCACCGCAAATCGAGTATAAGATGACTTTCCCGCCTGCTTGTAGATGGATCGCGCCATGGAGTACTGGTACTACTGGAAGGGATTGACGAGTTGGGGGAGGACAACTAGCTATAGCATGGACTCCCAAGAACTTTTTACATGCATGTTGTGGCCGGCTATAGCGACCTTTGAACACGGAGTAGTCACGTGCACCAGGAAGCGACGCGGGCGACGCTCTCTTGGCCGGCGCACCGCTTCAATGCCGGCGCCAGTGAGAGGTTGCGTCCGCTCTGGCCGGGCATGAATGCGGCACTGACCGTTTCGGGCAGGAAGCACACGCGAGTGATGAAGAGGGTTTGGGTTGGTCAGGAGCGGCCATTGCAGCGGTCAGGACGCCCACAAATAGGAGATGTTGTATGTTAATACTGCCGCGTTTATAACTAACAACGTAAATAATGTGCCAGTTGGACAAATATGATTGGAGAGGGAGATGGAAATGGAATTTTACGTAAACACGAATATGCACGTCTATGTCTATGTGTGTGTGCGCGACGACTCTCGCGACCTGGAAGCGGGGGCGTGTTTTTGATCGAGTTTTCTTTCTTGGTACGTTAAAAAATTGTCTGCCAGTTTTCATTTCTTTTTTCCGGGAATGCGAGTATTCTAGTTAAAACCACTGCTATGGAGAGATTTCTTTACTCCATTATAGCCTCTTGTTTGATAGAGTTTCTCGCGTCTCGCTCTCTCACCCTCTCCATATCAAAACAAGATGACAATGTCCACACTATCTCTCTCCTCACCGGTGGTCACAGATCCGGCCGAACCCCCTCCACTGTGGGAGGTGAGGAGGTGCAGCGTTGACGTTGTCGCCACCGGCGGTGGAGGAAGCCAATGCACACCGTCCTCTCGGAGCTAGCGCTGGCGCGGATGAAGGTCCTCCGCGCCCTTGTTCGCTGCCATCGTGTGGGCAGATCCCGCCCACCCGCCTAAGCAACATCTCGCCCACCTGAGGTATAACTTCTTGTACTGGTCCAGCTCCCCAGGTTGCTGCATGCGGGTTTTCTTCTATGCGACTACTCCCCAGCTCCCCATGTATAGTAGCTAGGGTTTGTTGGCTGGTCCAACATCACCTACTATTATAGAGGAAATGCCACTCAAAAAGTTGTCCTGATTTATGCCTCGGTGGAGGTATACATGTTGTTTCGACAAAAAGTACATGGTGGTTGTGCGGTCATTGTCCATATGCTCCTATTGCTGCTGCTAATCTAATACTATCACTGGTTAAATGAAGAAATGTTTTTTTCTCGGGTATCCTGGTTTAGTTCCCATCAAGATAATCATGATGCTTGTGTTTGTTGGTGTACTTTTCATAATTCTTATTGACAATTGAGATGTCGTTGTTAATCTTATAAAACAAAGTAATAACACTATATCCTTTTTTATATTTTTGGAAACAGTGATGCGTATCTCCATACTCGGGCATGTCTTCCTCAATTTTAGTGGAACTGCACAAAATTGGATGGCGATTGTTGTTCCGCCTCACTATCCTCTGCCGCGTGGTTCTTCCTTCCTTGAGCTTGATTACTGAGAAGAAACAGACCACAATGAGTATTTGTCGAACTTCATAGGTGCCTCACCCAAACTTGATGCCAAATGAATGAAAAACAAGTTGTCTTCCATCAGTGCTCTTTGCTTGTTACCCATAAAGATGATATCCTTCGTCAATTCACCTTGGTTGTGTTGGAGACGCAGTCGTCTTTCACGTTGGTGCAATTTTATCACACTATTGGCTATGAACCAAATGTTTCCTCGAAGAAGGATCGATGTTGGTACTAAGAGCATAAGTTTTTATTGATTTCTAAGCCTTCTCATAACTTTGTCTCCAGCTCCCCTGTAATTTTATTTGTCCAGCTATTAACTTTGATTAAAAAATGGTGTGGACTAAAAACCCGGATGCACGTAGTAGCCATCCATTTTTATTCACTTCGCATATTAAATTTGACTGAAGTCAAACTTTGTAAAGTTTGACCAAGTTTAGGCCGAACACAACAAACCATAATTATTAGAGAGGGCAAACTGTACATACTCTCAAACCTTTCCGATAATTGAAATTAAAATTCTTTATTTGTACACACTCTCACACATTTCCGATAATTTGGCGCATGTGTGGTTGTTTTTTTTACGGGAAGGCCTTGATGGCTAGCTTTATTAATTCAAATAACAGTTACATCATCTGCTAAAAATCTAGCAATAAAACTAGGGGTTGTGTCCAACCACAGATTAGGAGGATCGACATGGCCCTGTTGGGCTAGCACATGTGCTACCATATTAGATTTCCTATTACAATGCTCGATTAAAACCTTCCCGAAATCTTCCATAAGGCTACGACAAATATCAAGTAAAGGGCCAACTAGCATAGAATGACCAGAATTCGAGTTTAGCGCATGTGTGGTTGTGCACTTAAGGGAGGGTAGTGTACCGCACGTGAAGGATAGGAAGTGCGACCAGGACACGTGGATCGTTAGTTCATCGGAAGTACTCCCTCCGTTCCTAAATATTTGTCTTTCAAGTGGTTTGAAATGGACTACGACATACAGATGTATATAGACATTTTTTACAGTGCAGATTCACTCATTTTGCTCCTTATGTAGTCATTTGTTGAAATCTCTAGAAAGACTAATATTTAGGAAAAGAGGGAGTAGTAGTTTTCTTCACAGGTACGTTAAATAAAGAGTTTCGTTTCATACTTACACAATTTAAAACGATTGTTATGGAGAGAATAAGAAAAGCACTCCACCATATATTAGTCGTATACACGAGTACTATATGGATGCAGCTTCATTGACTTTATTGAACCTGCCTTTGGGTTTATGACAGGTGGGCCCAAAATGTGGCTAGCCCACCTGTCATATAGCCAAAAGCAGGTGCAGTTAAGGCACCGGAGCTCAGTCCATACTACAGTATATATATATAAGCTGGAGCCTCAGCGCTTGTTCGCTAGGGTTTGCACTCTCCACACTCTCGCCGCACTACATATATAAATACACGCTGGAGGCTCAACGTTCCTTTGCTAGGGTTTGCTATATTCATAGTCTCTCACCCTCTTCACCAGATCTAAACAAGACTGCGTTGTGGCCTCTGTCTCTCTCACCCCCTCACAGCTGGCGAAGGAGGCGTCCGGATCCCGTCGCACCGGGAAGGGGAGGAGGTGCAGCATTCACTCTATCGCCTTCGGCGAGGGAGGCAATCCACTGCCGGCTGCGGTTTTCTCTTTCACCCAGTGCCTGTGCGGGAGGGCCACCGACCCCTTCTTCCTCGCTGCCGTACGTAGTGTGGGAAGATCCGACCTCCTGCCGCACGCCTTGCCACATCCTGACGACCCTAAGGTATAAGTTTCTTTGAAACCGTCATTGGTCTAGCTGCATGCGGATCTTTTTTGATTCTGTAGTTGAATCTAGGTCTTGGTTCAAAGAGGAAAGAAGGGTGCGGTGGGGTGGAGCATGAATCTAGGACGTGGTTCAATGAGGAAATGAGGGACGGAAAGTAGTATAGACTAGCTATCCAGCCACGTTGTTGGTCGAAAAGGGAAAAGGGGGTAACCCAGTACACACATCTCTAAGGAACCGAACTCTTTGTTGAAAAGGGAAAGAAACTGGGGGTCGGGTAGTTTGTGCAGGACTAGATTTGCTGCCCTCACATAGGAAAAAGTTTCGAAGAGATAAAATATGGGACCAACGCAGATATGCTGCTTGGCTACATACTCTGCATCACCCATTTATACGTGTGGACGCACATGGTGCTGGCATGTCCCATGTCCCATCCACATGATCGTGCAGTGTGTTTTGGGATGTTGTGCTACTTGTATTGGTACTGTTTTAAATAAATGTTGAATTGAAGCTATTGTATTGCTCTCTCTTGCCATTAAGTAGTGAACAAAAATGGTACCAACCCAGACATGATGCTTGTTGCTTTGTCATAACAAACTCTGTATCACCCCCTTTATAAGTAGATGGAAGCACATGGTGTTGTTGCGCCCACTCGCCCCTGGAACTGTTTATGCTTTTTCTTAATCTAATGCTGATGGTAAAATTAAGCAATTCCACTCTCAGAATTAACTACTAAACTACATTAAGAGAATTTATCTGTTAATATGAATCAATGCAACCGTTTTAGAAATGCTACTGTCCTATACTTTGTTTTCCATCAAGATAAGGTAGATGCTTCTTTTTTTGGCCGCATGTTTCATCCTCCTTTGTTGGCAGTAATTGTTTCCTTTTTTGCCTCTATTAAATCAGGGATATCTATTCAACTTGTTGCTATGGCAAACTTAAATGTCACACCAGTGACTTTACTTGATTTCAGTGCAACTGCACAAAACGAGATTGGATTTCTTATTCGTGTTGGCAGATTCGTACGTGATCTTGTGTGCGTCATGACAGGTTGCTACTTGCCTTCATCCACATGATCGTGCAGTGTGTTTTGAGATGTTGTGCTACTTGTATTGGTACTGTTTTAAATAAATCTTGGATTGAAGCTATTGTATTCCTGTCTTTTCCCATTAAGTAGTGAACAAAAATGGGACCAACCCAGACATTATGCTTGTTGCTTTGTTACAACAAACTCTGCATCACGTAGATGGAAGCACATGTTGTTGTTGCGCCCACTCTCCCCTGGAACTGTTTATGCTTTTTGTTAATCTAATGCTTCTGGTAAAATTAAGCAATGCCACTCACAGAATTAACTATTGAATCTTATTTCCAAACTACAACACTTGTTAGGGAATGGCGGGATTACTATTTTTGTGGCCGCATGTTTCACCCTCCTTTATCGGCCAGTAATTGATTACTTTTTTGCCTCTGTTAAAACAGGGATATCTATTCAACTTGTTGCTATTGCGACATTTTGCTTCGCTTATTTTTGGTGGAAATGCACAAAATGAGACCGGATTTCCATATATGTGTTGAGATCTCTTTTAGATCTTCCTCAGGAGTTGTTTCAAATCTGGGTCTTCAAAGGTCAGTACCTACTTTCCTCAGAATTAACTACTGAATCTTAGTTCAAAACTGCAACACTTGTTAGGGATCGGCGGGAGTACCATTTCTGTTAGGGATCGGCCGGAGTACATGTTTAAGAAATGTATTGTTCAGATAGTGTCTCTGTTATTATATATCAGTTACAGTGTTTTACAAATGGTACTATCCCGCTTTGTAGTTCTTTCTACATGTTTAACCAAGGTATTGTTAAGATAATGTCTCTGTTAAAATGAATCTGTCGCATTGTTTTAGGAATGATACTTTTCTGCTTTGTCGTTATTTATACATGTTGAAACAAGTCATTGTTAAGATAATGTCTCAGTTAATATGAATGAATCACACTGATTGAGAATTGCTACTCTCCAGCTTTGTTTCCCATTAAGATAAGGTAGATGAGTAGATGTTTTTCTTCTGGGAGTACAAGTCATCAACCGTTATTTCTCAGTAATTGTTTCCCTTATATCTATTGTTGCTTACATGGATATCAAAATTAAATCTCGGTTTTAGTCCGACTTTGATTTTAGTTGAACTGCACAAAAGGAGCCAATGCGTTTAAGGCAAATTGCTGCATTAGTCGGTCCAGTTGGTCTTACCACTTTGCAGAAAGAAGCAGTCACTGTTTGCGCTACATTTCACAAGGAATGATCGAGAAGCTTTACAGAGTATTATTAGACGCTGGTGACATGACTAGTCTGCAGAGAGCATAGGAAACTCTACAACACGTGGAGTGCACTGGGCAAAAGTGCCCAAACAAGTATAGGAAGCCAGGATAGGACTCCAAATCTGTCAATGTCATTCTAAGAAACAATGATGGGGCATCTGGGTATGGTAATCTGTTTACCGTACTTTCAGTTTGTTCGTCCACCGATTGGTGGGTTGACACTGGGGCCAATATTCATGTGTGTGCTGATGTGTCTATGTTTTCTTGCAGCATATAAATACGATATCCATAGGGATGCTCAGCTTGATTTTAGTGGAACTGCACAAACTATCCAGATGGTTTGTGTCCTCCATAATACTTCATCATGCATAATACATCGAATGGTTCTCTAATCATTCGTCGTCACCTAGAGCCACCGAACTATATGTTTGAATGGTGCCGCCAGCGTCGGCCATTAAGAAGGGTAAGAAGAAAGACAAAAAGAGAGATGGTTGCTTTACTTGTGGTTCGGAGGAACACTAGGCAAACAAGTGCCCAAGCAAGTACCAAGAAGCCAGGATAGGGCTCCAAGCCTGTCAATGTCACTCTAAGCAACAATGATGGGGCATCTGGGTGTGGTAATCTGTTTACCGTACTTTCAGTTTGTTAGTCCACCGATTGGTGGGTTGACACTGGGGCCAATATTCATGTGTGTGCTGATGTGTCTTTGTTTTCTGGTAGCATATAAATATGAAATCCACACGGATGCTCAGCTTGATTTTAGTGGAACTGCACAAAATGTTCACATGGTTTGTGTCCTCCATAATACTTCATCATGCACAATACATCGAATGGTTCTCTAATCATTCGTCGTCACCTTGAGCCACCGGACTATCAGATGACAAACTAATGACAAACCCTGTCCGTTCCACAATCATAGGCATTACATATTTTGAATGGGAAAAGCTTGTCAAAGTTGACATTAGTTTAATATATTGGAATTGGAAAACCTTGTCAATTTTTGCTCATTGGTGTTAGCCAGAAGACATGCATTTGATATGTTTGAGTGGGACGCCCTTTGCTGTGAGCAACGTCGATCGTTTTTTTCCTATTCCCGTCTTTAGTTCAGAAGTACATATTTACTCTGCTGAGATGCATAGTCACATGAATGTTCACTTATGTAAGATATTTTAAGAGTTTGTTCTGAATATTGTCTATGTAATGCCAGGCCTTGTGTTTGAGTGCAAAGTTGAGCTTGGAATGTTGTGGCATGCGGCATCACGAGCTATTCACCGTGCCTCCTGAAAATAATGCTTCATATTGTTTTGCTTATCGATCTAATGCCAGTGATTTGCTTGTTAAGAAGATCATCCTCTTCCATTGTTTCCGTGCTTAAGAAGTTCATCGTCTTATGTTTCATTCATAGCCTATACGACAAGTCGGGTAGGTTAGACGTGAAACCATATGATCTTCCGACCAACTCATCATCTTAGGCCGTGATTGGATCGTCGTTTTCCAACCAAAACTGCTGGTAAAGCTGACGCCTGTAAATAAAAGCAGATGGTCTCGGGCGAAGCGTTTGGTTGGTAGATTTCGACTAGTAAAATATACACTGGTCTCTCAAATTACATGCGTATCCCGCCAGTTTTACTTACAGACCCCGGGCCCTCGGTTTCATTATGCCTGTATTTTACTCGTTGTTTCCGATGACGAGTAAATTACACTTGTATCTTAATACAGGTGTGAAATAAACCAGAGCTCCCAAGCGCAACCTTACCGTTTCATGTTGTCTCAGCCTCTCGAAGGTGCTCATAGGTGTCCGATGATCCTGGCTTCCTGAATGAGCAGCGGGCGCTGTATCAGACCATCCATAGGGCCCATGAGGCCCTCTCCATCGTCCTTCGAGTTTCTGTGCTCGCCATGGCGCCAAGCATTGTTAACATGGTCAATGAACATGAGGATTCAGGAGATGACTTTATTTTGACTGGATGATAGTAAGGACCCACTAGGGCCATAGCCGTACGTACGCAAGTGCCTCCTTATTATGTACACCTATTTTTTTTGCTTCCTCCTGGTTTCCTGACATCATGGTCCCACACCATTTTTAACCTATGTAGTCAATATAAATGAGAGAATTGCACAAGGTGCGGCTGACAGCTGGGACCAAGCAGCTCGAGCAGTATTTGTGTTTTTGAGGCATGAGCACTGCAGAGTTTTTCTTGCCGATGTTTTCGTTGCTGTTCAGAGGAGAGCATGGTATTAACTGGGCGGGCTGTGTCCTGTCTAGCCCAGGACAGATATCCAGCCCAAATATTAATTTTTTTCAAGATGAAAATTGCTAGCCCAGCTATACGTTTTTTTGAGGAATACCCAGGCAAGGTCAACTTGTTATTCTCCGCCCCGCTGGGCTGAAAATATTTCCTAGGAGGGATGCATTAGGCTTAACAGGAAAATGGGCTTTAAGAATAATAAATGGGATGTAATTATAAAAACTAGGCAGTAACTAAAAAAAATGCACCAAACACGAAATTAGTTTATAAAATATTATTTATGGATTTTGAAAATCTTAATTTTTAATTGTTGCGCCCGCAATGTTTCGTTGGATTTTTACGTAATACAAATTTATATTTAATCTGACTAGAAATTTCTGGATAAAAATATTTCAGATCCCATCAAAATGTGGGAAATTTTATTGAATTCTGTCTTGAACGGTTGGTTGAAATTATTAATTGATGTCCTAGCTAGAAAATGGGATGTACTTCTAACAAATTGTAAATGGGCTGTAGTAAATTCCATTAGAATTCAAAAATGGGCTGTACATTCTTACAAATCGCAAATGGGCTATAAGTTCTCTGCCACACACTTGTGGGCCTACTAAGTAGATGCGTCCCCTAAAAAAGAAGTTGACGCGTATGCAAGGTTTTGTCAACTTATTATAGTCAACACACGGTTCTAGTAGCAGTGGCCGTTGGATGTCTATCCAACAGATGTCGTGCTTCTTCTTCAATCTCGGATGTTCTAGCTTCGGCCGCCAAAAAATGATTCCTCCCCCTGACATCTGGGGTGCACTGTTTCGGAGGCTGACATGTGGGCCTACTAAGTTCACACGTACCATGGGCTTTGTCAACTTAGTCAATATAAACGATTCTAGCTGCAGTGACCGTACGATGTCCATCCAATGGCCGTAGTGCTTCTTCAACCTCTGGTCTTCTTGCTCCAGCCGCCCAAAGCAGCGCCGGTCGTGCCACCTGCTCCTGCCTCCTGTTTCCGGTTGTGCTGCTGCGGAGGCCTCACCGCCCCCTACTACTCCCGCTGCTGGCCAGGCCATCCCTCCACTCACCCGCACCCCCTGTTATTCTGCGGCGACGGCAGCCTCACAACGCAGCCGAACCAGTGAACCCTCGTACTCCTCTCTGCACGGGCTTCCACTGTCGCGTCTTCCCCGACTCCACGTCGTCCCTTCCTAGGCCTCGCCGTCGTCCATCACCCTGGTGCTCTCGGCGCGCCGTGCTCAACGTGGTCTAGGAACGACTTCCATCGGAAGAGTACTGTACGTGGAGAGGCTGACAGTTGGGTCCACGGCGGCCGCAAGGAAGTGCCTCCTTATTACGCGCAAAATAATTATTCCTCCACCTGACAGCACGGACCCACTATAGGGGCCACCATATTTTGCAAAAAAAATGTTTCCCCCCTGACTGCTGGGACCCACCAGCTACATCTTCGCACGCAAGGAAGTGCCTCCTTATTACGCACAAAAAAATGAATGCTCCCCCTGCTAGCTGGGATCTAGTATAGTGGCAAGCTGACTTGTGGGCCTACTAAATTGACAGGGATGGAGGGCTTTGTCAACTTAGTCAATATGCATGATTTTAGCTCCAGTGACCGTACGATGTCCAACCAACGACCGTAGTGCTTCTTCAACCTCTGGTCTTCTTGCTCCAGCCGCTCAAACCAGCGCCGGGCGTGCCTCGTGCTCCTGCCTCCCATGGTTGGCTGGAATGGGGCGGAGGCCTCACCGCCCCCTACTACTCCCGCTGCTGGCCAGGCCATCCCTCCACTCACCCACACCCCCTGTTATTTTGCGGCGACGGCAGCCTCACAACACAGCCGAACCAGTGAACGCTCGTACTCCTGTCCGTGCAGGTTTCCACTGTTGCGTCATCCCTGACTCCGCGTTGTCCCTTCCTAGGCCTCGCCGTCGTCCATCACCCTGGTGCTCTCGGCGCGCCGTGCTCAACGTGGTCAAGGAACAACTTCCATCGAAAGAGTACTATACGTGGAGAGGCTGATAGCTGGGTCCACGGCCACAACAAGGAAGTGCCTCCTTATTACGCGCAAAATAATTATTCCTCCACCTGACAGCAGGGACCCACCGGATGGGCCATCGTATTTCGCGAAAAAACGTTTCCCCCTGACTGCTGGGACCCACCAGCTACATCTTCACACGCAAGGAAGTGCGTCCGGGCAAAAAAACGATTCTCCCCCCTGACTGCTGGGACCCACCAGCTACATCTTCACACGCAAGGAAGTGCCTGACAGTCGAGACCCACCTGGTCGAAGCGTACGTAGCGTTGTCATTCTAGTCGCGAACGTGTACGTACATACTGTTCGATGTAGAGGCACGCACGTAGCATGTGGTCAGACGTACAGTGGCCAGTGTGCAAGAAAGAAAATATGGCCACGTATGTACATACGGGCAGGGTCTCGAATGCCTACTCGCGCATACGTATGGCCAACGCTCGTGTACATGGCTGGGCCGGAACGGAGAAACTACGTCGTCGTCGAGTTCATGGGGAGCCAACCGGCTGGGTCAGAACGGAATGCATCGTCGTGTTCATCAGGAGGGCTTGGACGGAACAGCCGATGGAAATGAGGCCTGGTGTACCGCAGAATGGAGGAAACGGCCATGTGTTCGACTGGCCATGTTCGAAACGGGATCCTATTCATCGGGAGGGGTCTGGTGTACTACAAAACGGAGGAAACGGACCTCCTATGGTCGAAACGGGGTCTTGTTGATCGGGAGGGGTGTAGCGTACCGCAAAACAGAGGAAACGTACTTGTGTTGGAGGGCTACGGTTGAAACGGGGGTCCTGTTCATCGGGAAGGGTGTGGCGTACCGCAAAATGGGACTCCACGGGATACTGTTCATCACCGTCGACCCACTCCAGCCTCCACGGGCTACTGTTCATCCACTGTCGACCTCCTCCCGCCTCCACCTGCGACTGTTCATCCATGGGTTCCTATTCATCTAGCCTCCACCGTGCGCTACTCCACCGGCTACTGTTCAACCAACCCTCTCCATGGGCTCCTTTTCAACCACCACTCCATAGGCTATTGTTCATCCAGCCCTCCACCGTCTACTGTTCATCCAGCCCTCCACGGGGTGGTCCTTTTCATCCATCCCTCCATGGGGTCCTGTTCATCCATCCCCAACCGGTTCGATCGGTCGGGGTCCTGTTCATCCAAAGGTAACACCACGGGGTCCTGTTCATCCACCCCCACCGGGAACTATTCATCCAAATTCCCCCAGCAACGCTCACTGTTCATCCACAAGTAGCATCGATCGGCTTCAGTTAGCAGCAGTAGCGAAGTAATCGCTCTATCGGGTTCAGTTAACAGCCATCGATCGATCGCTCGGGTTCAGTAACGCGTAGCCTGCAGTGCAATTGCTAGGGTTTAGTAGGTGAATGCCTCGCTCGGGTTCAGTTAGAGCCCAACGCCTCGCACCCACACACGTGCGTGTACGAGAGAAACACGCAAACCTCCGTGCATTGCTCGGCCCCGACCACCCATCGTAACCGGGAACACCCCGATATTTTCCTTGCCCTCGCTTCTACCATGGTTTTTTCCGTCATGGACGGCCCAAAGAATGTCATGCAGCTGCGTCTCCAGCCCGCCCAGGGAGAAAAGCCCATTTTCTGTCATGATTTTTTGTCATAGAAATAGGATCCCACCACATCTATGATGATACCGGGTTTTGTCACAATTATCGTCATAGAACTGTCATAAGTATGACAGAAAAAAAATGCTCGGCCCAAAATGTCACGGATGTGTCTTTTTTTGTAGTGTTGCTAGTTGCAGGTGCAGGTTGTTCCACGTTGGGACATGGATATCATGGATATCTTGGGACATCACAATATCTCTTATTTAATTAATGCATCTATATACTTGGTAAAGGGTGGAAGGCTCGGCCTTTTGCCTGGTGTTTTATTCCACTCTTGCTGCCTTAGTTTCCGTCATACCGGTGTTATGTTCCTTGATTTTGTGCCCTAACACGGTGAGGGTTTATGGGACCCTCTTGACAGTTCGCTTTGAATAAAACATTTCCAGCAAGGCCCAACATTGGTTTTACCATTTGCCTAATAACAACTAAAACTTGCATAGGGACCCGCCGACACCCGAGGTCTCTTAATCAACCCCCCCCCCCCGGGCCAGTGCTCCTCATGAGTGTTGGTCCACCTACCTAGCAGTCGGCGGTGCCACCTCGGGGCAACTCCATGGTATTTTGGCTACCGTCCACTTAGCATAGACGGTGTTGTCGTGAGAACGAGATACGCGCGGCTCCTATCGGGGTAACAACGCACCGAGTGGTCTTGCTAGTTTTGTTTTACCATTATCGAAATGTCTTGTGCACAGGGATCCCGAGTTTGATCGCATGTCCCGTGATGGGGGATTGTCTTCGCGGATCGTGAGCTTGTCATCGGCTAAGTTGGGACACCCCTGCAGGGTTTAAACTTTCGAGAGTCGTGCCCGCGGTTATGCGGCAGATGGGAATTTGTTAATATCCGGTTGTAGTGAACTTGAACTAAACTCAGTTTAAAATACACCAACCGCGTGAGTAACTGTGACTATCTCTTTTCGAGTGAGTTCGAGAAGAGAACACGGTGGGGTTATGTTTGAACATAAGTAGTTCAGGATCACTTCTTGATCATTACTAGTTTGCGACCATTTGTGTAGTTTCTCATCTTACTCTTGTACTCGTAAGCTAGCCACCATATGATGCTTAGTGCTGCTGCAACCCCACCACTTATCCTTTCCATACCCATTAAGCTTTGCTAGTCTTGATACCCATGGTAATGGGACTGCTGAGTCCTCGTGGCTCACAGTTTACTACAACAACAGATGCAGGTACAGGTAATGCGATGACATGACGTGAGAGTGATGCTTGGTTGCTTGTTTGGAGTTCTTCTTCTGCTTCTTCTTCTTCGATCAAGGGATAGGTTCCGGGCCGGGAGCCTGGGATTAGCAGGGTGGATGTCGTTCTTCTTTTTCGTTTGATTTCATCCATAGTCAGATCCTGCTCTTCTGTATGATGGTTGCTATATATTGATGTATTGTTGTATGAATGTTGTAACTTGTGGCAAGTGTAAGCATTTATCTTGTATTCTCATCTATTCAGTACATGGTATGTTGTAATGGTAGCCACCTTGCTATGCGCTCGAAATGCGGTTGTGTCCCAATCATGAGTTCATCACGTGATTCGGATAGAATCGCATCTTGGGCATCGCAAGTTGGTATCAGAGCTTTACCGACCTTAGGAGCCCTCTTGATTGATCATACCCCTGACATTATAGAGTCTAGAAAAAAACTATTTTGAGCCTAGTTATATATCGGAGAGTAGGAATTCTTTTTACTCCTTATCCCCTTCACCGCTCTGGTGAGGACTCCTTACGTAGGTGTTTTTCCACTCTTCTATCCTTTTTCACTCAAATTTTTTGTACGATCACGCGAGTATTATGGAATCAGTCTGATATCATTGTGACGGGAATTCTGTCTTGGTGCCACCTGACATTTAGGGGTTGTGGTAGTGTCCCGAGGAGTTGAGCTCCAAGGTGTTTTTGTCATAGTGCTTATCATTTCAGTTCCGAAACACCAAAGGTTGTCGACATCGAAAATGCTTCTATACTCTTTGTGGTGAGAGTAGTTTGAAGATACCCAGTACTAGGGAGATGGATCAGATGTATTGCCACAGCTAGTATATCTGATGTTTTCGAAGGTCTGAGGTACACGATTTCCGAAGTTTTCTTGGTTATGTGTTGACGGATGGATACAATTAGAGTATAGGATTTGTTAGTTGTGTGAGATATTTGTGCCTCCATGTATCCCCAACACCATATTGCATAAGCAGAAAGTTTTGGGAGTTAATAGGTGGGAATTCAAGTACTTACATAGGATATCTTTTCGATAGATGCATGATTTGAGATTGGGGTCCAATGTCTAGTCGTTCATTTTTCACGGTCGATTTACAGTGATCGCGAGGCGTCTTAAATAATCCTTGGCTATGCTGATTCGGGGACGTCTCGTTTGTCATTCATGATGTCCGTTGTGTGTCGTGCCCATGGGGCCTCATCACGAACATTTTGGGAGAAATCTCTATCTTATGTTTGTTTCTGGCTTATTCTGCGATCCAAATCCTTTGTTTTGTTTTGAGTTGTGGTATTCGAGTTGCTTCGATGTCAAGTGTTGATTCCATACCTTTCCTAAGCAGTGTCCTCATACTTCTATGTGAATACTAATCCTTCTTGATCATCAAGATTGCCTTGACAATTCTTTTCCAATTAGTGTGCTTCTCTTCAAGTTAATCCCATCCTTTTAATATTTGCTAGATCAATTCTTAGTTCTTCGCAACGGTGTTTGTTTCAAGTTATCTTTATTTTCCCACCATCCCACCCTTTTCTTCAAGGACTCAGATTTCGCAATTAAGTATCCATTTTATTCATGTGAAAATCTCTTCATTATTTTCCTACAATGTTTTGTCCGGTGATTCTCATGGAGATGCTTAGGAGTTTCTAGTTCATCATTCTTCATTCTCATTTTTCCGGTGTATTCAATCCAAGCTTCATGTTGATCATATCTCTTCCTCTTGTCATGTTTTTCCATGTTGGAATTTCTTATCCAAGGCTCTCTTATTTATTCACCTCTCTCTATTCATATTCGGAGTAGAAGATATGTCGGAAGATTCATGTTTCCATTTTTAATCCATTCAAACTATTTCGAGATTGTTATCACATTCAAGCAATTTAAGCCAACCGGTGCAATCTCTCTTTTGTAAAATTGTTTCAACGGTGTTTCTTTTGAGTGGCCCTAACCCACAGGTGTTTTCTTAGGATCTTACCTAACTCTTCTAATTTATATGGAGCGATTCTCAAATTTTTTTCAAAGTTTGAACTAAGAATGAATTCTCATCACTCAGATGCCTCCTTCTAGATCACTTCCAAATTCTTTTCATTGTTGGTTCAACATTTCTATTCTTCATTGTTCCGGAGTGTCTCACCAATTGTCATGGTGGTTCTCATCATCATTCTCAACATTTGAAGACAGAACAAGAGTTTTTCCTCCAAATCATATCCGTTCTCTCGAAGATTCATGGTTATAGCTTCATGCTATCCTCTCAAATGATTCCGTTTGTCAGAAATTCTTTTCTTACCCATCCAGAGTATTTCAGGAGTTTTTTGTTTCGATTCCCCGAAGGCCATCATTCTAGAAGAATTCGTCATTCACAACTTTCTGCTCTCGTTTCCCATTCTTACCGGCGCATCGTTCAAGTATTCTCTAATCGGCTTGTCATCTCTTCATTCTCTTGTATCTAAATTCACTCAAGCATCTACGTTGTTCCTAATTCTTCCCGACAATTCGCCCTCTCTCTTCAATTGTTTTTAATTCTTATGGTGGTTCGTTCAAGATTCCTCTTCCTTTGTTCTCATATCAATTAATTCATTCTTTCCAAATCCTACCAGTTGGTTGCTCAAGTTTTCCGAAGTTTGCGCTATATCTCTCCTCAATCCTTTCAACCATAATAAGTAGTATGCCAAATCCATTGCATGTCATCAATTTAAGTTGATGAAGGATAAGCATAACATAATTCTTATTCTTCTTTCATCCAAGTGATTGATTCCTTCTTCCGGAGTTCATTCATGACATCAATTTCTCGGTTCTAAGTTGTTCATATTTTCTTTCACAGTTCCAAGCTCTCTCAAGTATCTTGCCACGAAGCTCCATCTAAATCATTGCAATTCTTCAATTTTGGTTCTTTTCAACCTTCACTTCCTTCCTACCATTTATTTTCTTACTGGAGTTCATCATGGAGGTTCTTCATAGTGGTTCATCAAAGATTCAATTCATTCTCGGTATGTTCTTCAAGATTCTTGTTGAGGAGCTCAAGTATTCTTTTTCTTGTTTCCTGAGGTGCAATCAGTTCTCCATTGTCTTTTGAGGTCGTCTTATATCATTCTTGACAATTTCTCATCGTATTCACATGTTGTCAAGAATGAGGTATTTTAAATCCATCAATCTCTTCGTGGAGTTATCTTGGTAAAGGTTACACCTAAAGCCTTCCATTGGGAATGTTGCTATTTGTAGTGCTTATCAATGATCCAAGTTTCCTCCTATTCTCTCGGTAAAAGAAGTTTTTCATCTTTTCTTGTTCTCAACCAAGCAATTGTTCCCGTTTGTGGCGGAACTTCACCTCTAGTTTTGAGATGTTTTCATAAGCCCACGAGGAGTATATCATTTGATTGTTGATTCTTCAACAAATCTGTTCAATCCTCCTTTTTAAGGATGCTTTTCAATTCAATTGTAGGAGAAGTTTTCATTTTCTTCTCCGTTCTTTTCTTTCACTGATTTAGCTTCTATTCGTTCATTCCGAAGGCATTGTAATGTTGCTCTCTTCGACGAATCATCTCGTTTTGTGAAGATCATGTTATTTCCTTTCTTATCCATTAATCAGAGTGCAGTGTTCTTTGTTCAAGTTCTTTTCATCCTATCAAGTCTTGGCTCTCTTTCCCAAATTCTTTCCTTCTCATTTGTTGTCTATCTCGTTTAAACTTGAGTGGTTCCAAATTATTTCTTGTACCTTGTGTTCTTTTATATCTTTGAAACCTCTAAGGTTCTTTGGTTTCGCTCGTTTGTCAAAGAAGCAACTTAGTTTTACCTCTTCTCTTCCCCTTCCATTGCCATCCCTAGATCTCGGGGCGAGATCTCTTGTAAGTGGAGGAGAGTTGTAACGACCCGAGGCCGACGCTCCGTGTTATATTTTTGTTGTTGTTGCATTTCATCATGTCATCATGCATATTGCATCCGCATATTTTCATAAAACTTGTAGTCATCCATAGTGTCGCTTCTCTCTGTCTCCTTTGACCTTTTGTCAGGCCCCCTTGTCTTTGTCGACCTCTCTCAAACCCCCCTCGCGTGCACGTCTGAAAGCTATCCCGAACCCAACCTGCTCAGTCATCACCGTTCTTTGTTGGACTCCCCCCTAAGCTATTTATTCTCTACCGTCGAATTTTGATCGGATGGTCCAACTCCCTTATTTTCCCATATATATAGTCTACCCCTAGTCCATTTTGGACCTAACCATATTTCCAAAGGATCCTCCCCAACCGCCGCCACTCTCTTCATCGGGATCCAACCCGCAGCCAGCCTCTCCCTAGCACAACCAACCGGAGCCCGCAACCATGATCCAAATCCTCCCTGACAGTCTCCCTCATCTTACGCACTTGACCAATCAGGTCGCCCGAGCTACGACCTCCTTCGCCGTTCCCTTCCCAAGCTCCTCACCGCACCAGTATCCTTGGAGCCCCGAGCCTCACCGTGCTCCTCCTCCTGGCCTCGTCGTCCGGCGCCGCCGCCCTTGTTCGAACCAGGAGCAACGTCGCCGCTCCTCCTCCGCCACCCCGAGGTACTTCGCCAGATCACGCCGTCTCGGCCCCGTCCCCGTCATCCGCACACGCCTCAAGCGGCGGTCATTTTCTTCCCCGCAACCCTCGAGATTCTCGCGAGGGAATCGTTCGAGCTCCTCCCGTGGCCCCTTCCCCCTTGATTTCCGCCTCCTTCCGGCCAGCCGTCGCCGGCGAAACCGAGCAGATGAGTCGCCTTGCCCGCATGCCCGCCGTGTCTCTCTTCTTTCCTCCTAGTGTTTCCTCTCTGAATCCTCTTCTGCATTTTCTTTCTTCGGGAAACATCATCGGCCACCGCCCTCCATGGAGCCCAAGTCCGCCGCTGGAGCTCCATCCCCGCGCCCGATCTGCTCCAAGCCGCGCCGCCGGCCAAGTCCCTCGACCCACCGACCGGGGCCACCTCCTTCTTGTCCCTGGCGCCGTCGCGCACCTACTTCCTCTGCTTCAAGGACGAGGCCAACGCCAAGTCCCGCTCGATCCCTTGCATGCGTTGACCGTGCCCCGCCTGCACCGCGCAGCCTAACGCCTCCCCTTCACCCGTTGACCACGGCTCCAGCCAGCCAACATCTCCAGCGAACCGGGCCGAAGCCCATGGGTGAGCTCCCCACAACCCCTCCTCTCTGTTCAGCCCAGCGGTGCACCAGATTCAGCCCAGTGCATGTTTTTTTCCTAGTCCGCGAATCTGCTAATTATCCAGAGAACTGCATATTTACAGAATAGTCCCTCTAGATCATGTATTTAATATCTCACTAACCATGCATCGGATTAAAATGTTTTATATATGTAAAATGCCTAGAATTTCATCTAGTTTCACATTATACTACTTTCATCCATGCTAAAAATGTTTAACTTGCTATTTGCATTAATTTGCATAATGCCATGCTAAAATGATTTATTTCATAACTAAATAACCATAGCTCCGAATTAAATAAACTTTATATGTAAATGGGGTAGAAAAATTCTTAGACAAACATGGTGCACTTTATTTTGCTATTTAACAACTCAAAAATTATGTATAGGGTAGAACAGTACCAAATCCGAAACATGCAGATGGAGAGTTTCCGGAATTGTTGTTTGGTGTCCCGGCCTCATTTAAACTTGCCTAGATAGGTAGTTTTATTATGCTTCACCTCTTTCCATGTTTAACGACATTTAATATTGTTGGGTACATAAACTAGAGTGAACTAAATAATTGAAACATGGTGTTTCATCAATGTGCAACTCGTTGCATATTGAGCACCACTTAACTTGTAGTATTGTTTGTTGCACTTTGACATGCCATGACTCATTAAACCGGACATGCATCATACTTGATTGTGCAACATGCCATGGTTATGCTTGTTGGTTACCTTATTGTTTGCTTCTTTCCGGTTGTGCTTCTTGTTGATAATTCTGGTTACGTTGCGATTGTGAGGATTCGTTCGACTATGTTGGTTCATCTAATTCATGGATCCGGTCTTCTTCCTAGCGGTATTTCAGGCAAGATGATCGTTGCTACCTCTTGAGCACTACGTTGGTTTTACCTTGAAGAGTAAAGGGTGATGCAGCAAAGTAGCGTAAGTATTTCCCTTAGTTTTTGAGAACCAAGGTATCAATCCAGTAGGAGACTACACACAAGACCCATGTACCTACACAAACAAATAAGAACCTCGCAACCAACGCGATAAAGGGGTTGTCAATCCCTTCACGGTCACTTACAAGAGTGAGATCTGATAGAGATAATAATAATAAGATAAATATTTTTTGTATTTTCATGATATAGATTGAAAGTAAAGATTGCAAAATAAACGGTGCCAGAAATAGCTAGTTGACGGGAGATTAATATAATAGAGAATAGACCCGAGGGCCATAGGTTTCACTAGTGGCTTCTCTGAAGATAGCATAAGTATTACGGTGGGTGAACAAATTATTGTCGAGCAATTGATAGAAAAGTGCATAATTATGAGAATATCTAGGCATGATCATGTATATAGGCATCACATCCGCGACAAGTAGACCGAACAATTTTGCATCTACTACTATTACTCCACGCATCGACCGCTGTCCAGCATGCATCTAGAGTATTAAGTTCATAAGAACAGAGTAACACATTAGGCAAGATAACATGATGTAGAGGGATAAACTCAAGCAATATGATATAAACCCCATCTTTTTATCCTCGATGGCAACAATACAATACGTGCCTTGCTGCCCCTGCTGTCACTGGGAAATGACACCGCAAGATTGAACCCAAAGCTAAGAACTTCTCCCATTGCAAGAAAGATTAATCTAGTAGGCCAAACCAAACTGATAATTCGAAGATACTTGCAAAGATAACCAATCATACATAAAAGATTTCAGAGAAGAATCAAATATTGTTCATAGATAAACTTGATCATAAACCCACAATTCATCGGATCTTGACAAACACACCGCAAAAAGAGTTACATCAAATAGATCTCCAAGAAGATCAAGGAGAACTTTGTATTGAGATCCAAAGAGAGAGAAGAAGCCATATAGCTAATAACTATGAACCCGAAGGTCTGAAGTAAACTACTCACACATCATCGGAGAGGCTATGGTTGATGTAGAAGCCCCCGTGATCGATTCCCCCTCCGGCGGAGCTCCGGAAAAGGCCCCAAGATGGGATCTCTTGGGTACAGTAGGTTGCGGCGGTGGAAATAGGGTTTCGTGGCGCTCCTGGATGTTCTCGGGGTATATGGGTATATATAGGAGGAAGAAGTAGGTCGGTGGAGCTACAAGGGGCCCACGAGGGTGGGGGCACGCCCAGGGGGGCAGGCGCGCCTCCCTGCCTCGTGGCCTCCTCGTTGATTTCTTGAAGTCCACTCCAAGTCGCTTGGATCATGTTTGTTCCAAGAATAACTCTCCCGAAGGTTTCATTCCGTTTGGATTCCGTTTGATATTCCTTTTCTGTGAGACACTGAAATAGGCAAAAAACAACAATTTGCACTGGGCCTTGGGTTAGTAGGTTAGTCCCAAAAATAATATAGAAGTGTATATGTAAGCCCATTAACATCCAAAACAGATAATATAATAACATGGAACAATAAAAAATTATAGATACATTGGAGACGTATCAACCGTCACCTTGGATCTCACTAGTTGTCTCGATGCTATCGCTATGTCACGCTACCTACCACTTGTTTTGTCAAGCCTCCCAAATTGCCATTATAGCCTCTAACCTTTTCCACCATCCAGGCAAACCATTGTTTAGCTATGTTACCGCTTTGCTCAGCCCCTCTTATAGTGTTGCTAGTTGCAGGTGGAGTTGCAGGTTGTTCCACGTTAGGACATGGATATCATGGATATCTTGGGATATCATAATATCTCTTATTTAATTAATGCATCTATATACTTGGTAAAGGGTGGAAGGCTCAGCCATTTGCCTGGTGTTTTGTTCCACTCTTGCCGCCTTAGTTTCCGTCATACCAGTGTTATGTTTCTTGATTTTGCGTCCCTAACACGGTGAGGGTTTATGGGCCCCTCTTGATAGTTCGTTTTGAATAAAACTTTTTCCAGCAAGGCCCAACATTGGTTTTACCATTTGCCTAATAACAACTAAAACTTTCATAGGGACCCGCCTTCACCCGAGGTCTCTTAATCAACCCCCGGGCAAGTGCTCCTCATGAGTGTTGGTCCACCTAGCAGTCGGTGGTGCCGCCTCGGGGCATCTCGATGGTATTTTGGCTACCGTCCACTGAGCATAGGCGGTGTTGTCCTAAGAATGAGATACGCGTGGCTCCTATCTGGGTACCGAGGCACCGGGTGGTCTTGCCGGTTTTGTTTTACCATTGTCGAAATGTCTTGTGCACCGGGATCCCGAGTTTGATCGGATGTCCCGCGATGGAGGATTGTCTCCACGGATCGTGAGCTTGTCATGGGCTAAGTTGGGACACCCCTGCAGGGTTTAAACTTTCGAGAGCCATGCCTGCGGTTATGTGGTAGATGGGAATTTGTTAATATCTGGTTGTAGTGGACTTGAACTAAACTCAGTTTAAAATACACCAACTGCATGCGTAACTGTGACCGTCTCTTTGCGAGCGAGTTTGAGAAGAGAACACGGTGGGGTTATGTTTGAACATAAGTAGTTCAGGATCACTTCTTGATCATCACCAGTTAGCGACCGTTGCATAGTCTCTCATCTTACTCTTGTACTCGTAAGCTAGCCACCATATAATGCTTAGTGTTGCTACAACTCCACCACTTATCCTTTCCATACCCATTAAGCTTTGCTAGTCTTGATACCCATGTTAATGGGATTGCCGAGTCCTCGTGGATCACAGTTTACTACAACAACATATGCAGGTACAGTTAATGCGATGACATGACCTGAGAGTGATGCTTGCTTGCTTGTTTGGAGTTCTTCTTCTGCTTCT
Source organism: Triticum aestivum (assembly GCF_018294505.1). Lineage (NCBI taxonomy): Eukaryota > Viridiplantae > Streptophyta > Magnoliopsida > Poales > Poaceae > Triticum > Triticum aestivum. Next base: position 651,147,152 of record NC_057797.1, read on the forward strand.
TCTTCTTCAATCAAGGGATATGTTCCGGGTCGGGAGCCTAGGATTAGCACGGTGGATGTCGTTCTTCTTTTTCGTTTGATTTCATCCGTAGTCGAATCCTGCTCTTCTGTATGATGGTTGGTATATATTGTTGTATGAATGTTGTAACTTGTGGCGAGTGTAAGCCTTTATCTTGTACTCTCATCTATTGAGTACATGGTATGTTTTAATAATATCCACCTTGCTATGTGCTCGAAATGCGGTTGTGTCCTAATCATGAGTTCATCACGTGATTGGGATTGAATCGCATCTTGGGTGCTACAGTCACTAGGGACATGGTGTTCGTTTATGGATTCACACATGTATTAAGGTTTCTGATATATACAATTTTAGCATGAATAATAAACCTTTATCATGAATAAGGAAATATAAAATAACAACTTTATTATTGCCTATAGGGTATATTTCCTTCAGACTACCACTTGCACTAGAGTCAATAATCTAGATCACATTGTAATGAATCTAACACCCATGGAGTCTTGGTGATGATCATGTTTTGCTCGTGGAAGAGGCTTAGTCAATGGGTCTGCCACGTTTAGATCCACATGTATCTTGCAAATTCCTATGTCTCCATCCTTGACTTGTTCACGAATGGAGTTGAAGCGTCTCTTGATGTGTTTGGTTCTCTTGTGAAACCTGGATTTCTTCATTTGCTGCTTCCAAAGAAGCTATGTACTCCGTTGTGATGCCCCCGATTGAATCGTACACTAATCATAGATGCAAAAGTGTACGATCAAGATCAGGGACTCACGGGAAGATATCACAACACAACTCTAGACACAAATTACAATAATACAAGCTTCATGTTACAAGCCAGGGGCCTCGAGGGCTCGAATACGTAGATACACAAGAGTCAGCGGAAGCAACAATATCTGAGTACGGACATAAGTTAAAAAAGGATGCCTTAAGAAGGCTAGCACAAAAGCAACACAATCAAAGAGGCAAGGCCTCCTGCCTAGGACCTCCTAATTACTCTTGGTCTTCGGCAGCATCCATGTAGTAGTATCCGTCGATAGTGGCATCTGGCTCCAGGGATCCACCATGTGGTTGCAGCAACCGAAAAGAAGGAAGAAGGGAGGAAATGGGTTTTCTATACTAAGTAATAGTGAGTACTCATCCAAAGTACTCGCAAGCATCAGATCTATACTAAGTATGCATTGGTATCAAAGGAAGGTATGTATCTGTGAACTATAGAATGCCAGAATAGAGGGGAAGGCCTCGCCTATCGAAGACTAGCATCTTCAAGAGTCTTCGAGCATCTTGCAACATCCAGAAGAGTACAGAGTAGCATATTAATTAACAAGCATGTTGTAGCACTAACGCCCAAAGATCCTTCCTCGACTCCCTGCGAGAAAGCAATCCCGGAGCCAACATATCCAACACATGTCTCAAATAACCAGTTCTAGTTGTAACAGATCAGGATACAAGTCTGAACGTCCATTACCGTGGACACGGTATTCGAATAGATAACTTCCCTGCAGGGGTATGATACGTCTCCAATGTATCCATAATTTTTTATTATTCCATGCTGTTATATTATCATTCTTGGATGTTTTATAATCATTTTATAGTGATTTTATATCATTTTTTGGTACTAACCTGTTGACATAGTGCCAAGTGCCAATTGCTATTTTCTGCATGTTTTTTACATCGCAGGAAATCAATACCAAACGAAGTCCAAACATAGCAAAACTTTCTGTGCATTTTTTTGGACCAGAAGACATCCAGTGGGCCAGAGAAGTGCCTGGGGGTGCTCGAGGGGAGCACAACCCACCAGGGCACGCTTGGAGGCCCAGGCGCGCCCTGGTGGGTTGTGCCCACCTCGGGTGCCCCCTGAACCAACTATTTGCTCTATAAATACCCCAATATTCTAGAAATCCTAGGGGTGTCAATGAAAATCAATTCCAGCCGCCGCAGAGTTCAGAACCACCAGATCCAATCTAGACACCATCACGGAGGGGTTCACCACTTCCATTGGTGCCTCCCCGATGACGCGTGAGTAGTTCTTTGTAGACCTTCGGGTCCGTAGTTAGTAGCTAGATGGCTTCCTCTCTATCGTTTGATTCTCAATACAATGGTCTCTTGGAGATCCATATGACATAAATCTTTTTGCGGTGTGTTTGTTGGGATCGGATGAACTTTGAGTTTATGATCAGATCTATCTTTTTATCCATGAAAGTTATTTGTGTCTTCTTTGATCTCTTATATGCATGATTGCTTATAGCCTCGTATTTCTTCTCCGATATTTGGGTTTTGTTTGGCCAACTTGATCTATTTATCTTGCAATGGGAATATGTGCTTCGTGATGGGTTCGATCTTACGGTGCTTGATCCCAGTGATAGAAGGGGAACCGACTCGTATGTATCGTTGCCATTAAGGATAACAAGATGGTGTCTATTTATACATAAATAGATCTTGTCTACATCATGTCATCGTTCTTATTGCATTACTCCGTTTCCCCATGAACTTAATACACTAGATACATGCTGGATAGCGGTCAATGTGTGGAGTAATACTAGTAGATGCAGGCAGGAGTCGGTCTACTAATCTTGGATGTGATGCCTATATAATGATCATTGCCTGGATATCGTCATGATTATTTGAAGTTCTATCAATTTCCCAATAGTAATTTGTTTACCCACCATTTTGTATTTTTCTCAAGAGAAGCCACTAGTGAAACCTATGGGCCCGGGTCTCTTCTTTAATATATTTGCCTTTGCGATCTATTTTCCTTTGCTTTTTATTTTCAGATCTATTAAACCAAAAGTACAAAAATACCTCCCTGCACTTTATTTTATTTGGCGTTCGATCTATCAATATTTACAACTCTCTCACGTCTGTTTGCCAATTTCTGGCACTGTTACACGAAAGCGATTGACAACCCCTTTAACACGTCGGGTTGTGAGTATTTGTTATTCATGTGCAGGTGTTTTTTACGTAGTGTTGTTTGGTTCTCCTACTGGGTCGATAACATTGATTTCATCACTCAGGGAAATACCTATAGTCGCTGTGCTGCATCATCCCCTCCTCTTTGGGGAAATACCGATGTAGTCCTAGCCGATCAAAAGGAATTTCTGGCGCCGTTACGGGGGAGACATCATCAACATTTACTAGGTTATTAATCCAAAATCTCATCTCCTCACATTTTACATTATTTGCCATTTGACTCTCGTTTTCCTCACCCCCACTTCACAAAAATTTGTCGTTTTATTCGCCCTCTTTTTTGTTCGCCGTTTCCTTCTCGGATCTTTTTTTGAGTGCAATCTTCTTGGGTAGTCACCATGACTCAAGAGAACGCTCAGTTATGTGATTTCTCAAATACCAACAACAATGATTTTATTGGCACTCCGATTTCTCCCACCACTAGTGTGGAATCTTGTGATATTAATACCGCTTTCCTGAATCTTGTTCTGAAAGATCAATTTTCCGGTACTCCTAATGAGGATGCCACGTCCCATCTTAATACCTTTGTGGAATTATGCGATTAGCAAAAGAAAAAAGATGTGGACAATGATGTTGTGAAGATGAAATTATTTCCGTTTTCTTTGCGTGATTATGCAAAAAATTGGTTTTCTTCTTTGCCTCGCAATAGTATCAATTCTTTTAATAAGTGGAAAGATGCTTTTGTCACAAAGTATTTTCCACCCGAAAAAATTATTTCCCTTAGAACCCAGATCATGAATTTCAAGCAACTTGAACATGAGCATGTTTCACAATCTTGGGAAAGGATGAAAATGATGCTAAGGAATTGCCCAACTCATGGGTTAAATCTTTGGATGATCATACAATTTTTTATGTGGGGTTGGATGTTCTTTCTCATAATCTTTTAGATTCTGCCACGGGTGGTACTTTTATGGAAATTACTTTGGGTGAAGCCACCAAATTGCTTGATAATATGATGGCAAATTATTCACAATGGCATACCGAGAGAGCTCCTACTAGTAAAAAAGTTAATTCCGTTGAAAAATTTCATCTTTGAGTGAAAAGGTGGATGCTCTTATGAAATTGGTTGCTAGTAAAAGTGCTCCTATTGATTTCAATGATATGCCTTTTTCTACTTTTATTGAGCAAAATAGTGATGCCGTAGATGTGAATTTTACCTCGCGCAACAATTTTAATAACAATGCTTATAGAGGTAATTTTAATCCTAGGCCTTTTCCTTGTAATTCATCTAATAATTATGGTAATTCCTATGGAAATCCTTCTTATAATAATAATAGGAAAACCTCTGATCTTGAGAATAATATTAAAAATTTATCAACACACAAAAAGTTTTCAACACTACAATGGAAGAAAAGTTGAATAAGATTGATGATTTGTGTAGAAGTGTTGATAGAATTTCTCATGATGTAGAAAATCTCAAGATGAAAATTTGTGTGCCCAAGGTTGAGGAATCAATTAAATCTCTTTATGTTTCTATGGATGGAAGTAAGAAAAGAACCGCTATGGTAAGAGCTAAAAGAGATTTTTTAGAAAAAACATTTTCTACTGATTGCTTTCATAAAAATGATGAAGATCTTAAAATGATCGGTGTTTCTTCTATTGATTCCTTCTTTAGTAAAATTAAGATTGGTGAAAAAGGGACTGGAGAAGAGTCAACTTTTGCCAGAAGGTGTCCCGATAATTCGGAGGGTGAAAATCTTGTTGAGAAAATTGATAAATGTGGGTTTGAAGAGGTCAAAACTTTAACTAGTAATGTGCCCACTCTTTCGGATTACAAAAACATTAATTATGATAGTTTCTCTTTGATTGATTGTATTTCTTTGTTGCAATCCATGATAAATTCACCCCATGCTTATGAACAAAATAAAGCTTTTACTAAACATATTGTTGATGCTATGATGAAAGCTTTAGAAGAAAAGTTGGAATTTGAAGTTTGAATTCCTAGAAAATTACATGATGGATGGGAACCTACTATCAAAGTCAAGATTAAAAATTATGAGTGTTTTGTTTGTGTGACTTGGGTGCTAGTGTTTCTACAATTCTGAAATCTTTATGTGATGTGCTTGGTCTTACCGATATTGAAGAATGTTCTTTAAATTTGCACTTGGCGGATTCTACTATTAAAAAGCCTATGGGAAGAATTAATGTTGTTCTTATTCTTGCAAATAGGAATTATGTGCCCATAGATTTTATTGTTCTTGATGTTGACTGCAATCCGTCTTGTCCAATTATTCTTGGTAGACCATTTCTACGCACTATCGGTGCCGTGATTGATATGAAAGAAGGCAATATTAAGTTCCAATTTCCACTAAGGAAGGAAATGGATACTTCCCTATAACAAGAATTAGGCCACCATATGAATCAATCATGAGGTCATCTTATGGATCTCGAAACAAAGATGACAAAACTTAGATCCTTGCTTTATGCCTAGCTAGGGGCGTAAAACGATAGCGCTTGTTGCGAGGCAACCCAATGAATAAAATTTATTTTTGCTTTTTGATTTATGTTCTTGACTGTTTGAAAATTATGCTACTGTTATGATTGTGTTTTGTGTGTTTTATTTAGTGTTTGTGCCAAGTGAAGCCTTTAGGATCTTCTTGGGTGATAGTTGTTTGATCTTGCTGAAAAACAGAAACTTTCATGCTCACGAAAACAATTTTCATTTTTAACCAGAGCGTGAAAAAATACAAATTCTTTTTTCAGAAGATTAATATACAAATTTCTCAGGTTTTCCTAATTTTTAAGATTTTTGGAGTAACCGGATTATTTGAAATGTCCAGATTACTACAGTTTGTTATGTTTTTGACAGATTCTGTTTTCTTTGTGTTGTGTGCTTGTTTTGATGATTCTATAGTTTTATTTGAAGAGTTTTTGCCATAGAAAAGTTGGAATATTGTATATATAATGCAAGAGTAAAAGAGGAATGGGTTGCAACATTACTTATAGTAGTGATTTTCTTTCTTAGACTAACGGATCTCACGAAGGTTTAGTTTAGTTTTGTGTGATTGAAGTTTTCGAGTGTTGGGTGATGTTACGATGGATGAAGGAATAAGGAGTAAGAAGAGCCTAAGCTTGGGGATGCCCATGGCATCCCAAGCTATTATCCAAAGAGAAGCAAGCAACTAAGCTTGGGGATGCCCTGAGTGGCATCCCCCCTTTCTTCTAACGACCATCGGTATTTTACTCGAAGCTATACTTTTACTCGTCACATACTATGAGTTTGGCTTGGAGCGTCTTGTGTGATATGATTCTTTGCTTGATTCGATTTTTGTTTTAAGTCTTGATTGCTTGCTGGACACACCTATTTGAGAGAGCCAAAATTACGCCATGACTTGTTAGAATTGCTCTCTATGCTTCACTTAATTTTTTATGGGCTATGGAATTGCTCTAGTGCTTCACTTATATCTTTTTAAGCACGGTGTGCTTTAGTATTTTTGAAGAAATTCTCTCTTGCTTCACTTAAATTAATTTTAGAGAAAGAATAAATTATGCTCATGATCGTCACTTATATTTGTTTGAGCTTATCAAAAGCAACACATGAAAATTAGTTCCTATACAAGAAGGATATAATAAAAACTTTCATGAAGATCATCGGACAAAATAAACTTGATTCCTTGTAATAGTTTTGAGATATGATGATGTGATATGTGAGTCATGTTGATTAGTAATTATGCTTTAATAAGAATATTGGTGTTAAGGTTTGTGATTCCCTATGCAAGCACGGAAGTCAATAGTTATGCAATGAAATAACATCGTACTTGTGGTGCATTATTCGGTATTAATTGTGCTTAATGCTCACTTATGAGATTATTTGTTTCTTGGTTGGTTGCTTCTTAATCTTTTGCTAGCCTTCATTTTGCACTAAGTATGATCACTACTTGTGCATCCAAAATCCTCTAAACCAGTTTTGCCACATGAGTCCACTATACCTACCTATATGCGGTATTATTTTGCCGTTCTAAGCAAATTCGTATGTGGCATCTCCAATTTTCAAAATAAAATTCTCTTTTGTGTGCTCGTACCGCTCGCGAGGCGGTGAGGGGTGGCCAATATTTTCCATGCTAGATGTGTTATTCTCACGGTGAGTGTTTATTCACTTGTCGTTACACGAGAGTAAGGCAAAGGTATTAGGGATGCCCAGTCCCGAAATGAAAAATGAATTTACTTTATGTTGCCAAAAAATAAATTCCTTGGAAAGTGTTCATATGGAAGACACTCGTGGATATGGTTAGCCATGGAAAGTGAAAGTATGGTGGAAAAAGGAATAAACTTTATTTTCTATTTGGGAATTGCCTATGATATATCTAGCATGGAAAGTGTTGGGAGATCTAAGTCGTTTTTGTTGGTGGGAAAAGTATGCTTCTCAAAATGTTTTTATCTCTCAATTTTCGCTTTGAGCTCTGGAACCTTTTACTTTATACAATTTTTATTTTTAATTTGAGTCTCTATCTTCTCTTACAAAGCACCAACTAGGAGGCACTATGATCGTACTTGAGCATTGGGTGCAGCTAATATGCGACTGTGTTTCATGAATGGATAAATGATTGAGCACAATGTGCTAGGGATAACTTAATTTAGCGTTGATATTTTGAAAGACATGGTTGCTTGTTGATATGCTTGAGTATTTAAGTCTCATTTCAAAACTAGACTATTGCTTTGAACCATATAAAAGTCCAAATGTCCATGCTATAAAGAAAAGAATATGTGATGACATGTTAGGTAGAATTCCACATCAAAAATTATGTTTTTATCATTTACCTACTCGAGGACGAGCAGGAATTAAGCTTGGGGATGCTGATACGTCTCCAACGTATCTATAATTTATATTGTTCAATGTTATTATATTATCATTCTTGGATGTTTTATAATAATTTTTTATCATTTTTGGTACTAACCTATTGACATAGTGCCAAGTGCCAGATGCTATTTTCTGCATGTTTTTTACAACGCAGGAAATCAATACCAAACGAGTCCAAACGCAGCAAAACTTTTTGTGGATTTTTTGGACCAAAAGACATCCAGTGGGTTGGAGAAGCGCCTGGCGGTGCTCCGAGGGGAGCACAACCCCCCAGGGCGCTCTTGGAGGCCCAAGCGCGCCCTGTTGGGTTGTGCCCACCTCGGGTGCCCCCTGAACTGACTCTTTCCTCTATAAATACCCCAATATTCTAGAAACCCTAGGGGAGACGAAAATCAATTCCAGCCGCCGCAGAGTCTAGAACCACGAGATTCAATCTAGACACCATCACAGAGGGGTTCACCACTTCCATTGGTGTCTCTCCGATGATGTGTGAGTAGTTCTTTGTAGACCTTCGGGTCCGTAGTTAGTAGCTAGATGGCATCCTCTCTCTCGTTTGATTCTCAATACAATGGTCTCTTGGAGATCCATATGATGTACCTCTTTTTGCGGTGTGTTTGTTGGGATCGGATGAACTTTGAGTTTATGATCAGATCTATCTTTTTATCCATGAAAGTTATTCGAGTCTTCTTTGATCTCTTATATGCATGATTACTTATAGCCTCGTATTTCTTCTCTGACATTTGGGTTTTGTTTGGCCAACTTGATCTATTTATCTTGCAATGGGAAGAGGTGCTTTGTGATGGGTTCGATCTTACGATGCTTGATCCCAGTGACAGGAGGGGGACCGACACGTATGTATCGTTGTCATTAAGGATAACAAGATGGGGTCTATTTCTACATAAATAGATCTTATCTACATGATGCCATCATTCTGATTGCATTACTGCGTTTCTCCATGAACTTAATACACTAGATGCATGCTGGATAGCGGTCGATGTGTGGAGTAATAGTAGTAGATGCAGGCAGGAGTCGGTCTACTAATCTTGGATGTGATTCCTATATAATGATCATTGCCTGGATATCGTCATGATTATTTCAAGTTCTATCAATTGCCCAGCAGTAATTTGTTTACCCACAGTTTGCTATTTTTCTCGAGAGAAGCCACTAGTGAAACCTACGGCCCTCGGGTCTCTTCTTTAATATATTTGCCTTTGCGATCTATTTTCTTTTGCTTTTATTTTCAGATCTATTAAACCGAAAATACAAAAATACCTTGTTGTACTTTATTTTATTTGGCATTTGATCTATCAATATTTACAAATCTCTCACGTTTGTTTGCCAATATGTTGCGTCGTTACCCGAAAGGGATTGACAACCCCTTTAACACGTCGGGTTGTGAGTATTTGTTATTTGTGTGCAGGTGTTGTTTATGTAGTGTTGCATGGTTCTCCTACTGGTTCGATAACCTTGGTCTCATCACTGAGGGAAATACCTACAGTCGCTGTGCTGCATCATCCCTTCCTCTTTGGGGAAATACCGACGTATTCCTAGCCGACATCAAGTCTATCTTCCACTGCATATCAATAGGTTCATTTCATCTATTTGTCTTCAAAGACCTTGTGTTTTGAAGACTTCCATAAAAATCGCCTATTCACCCCCTCTAGTCGATAACTAGCACTTTCAATTGGTATCAGAGTGAGGCGCTCCCTTGTTCTGTGTGATTTGGTTTAACCACCTGGAGGTTTAGCTATGTCGACTGCAGGGATAATCAAGGTTGTCGCTGCATGCCCAGTCTTTGATGGCACTGATTACCCCTACTGGAAGAATAAGATACGCATGGATCTTGAAGCTATTGACGCTGACCTCTGGTATGTCTTCAAGACAGGCGTTCCCAGGGTCAGTGAAGGTGTTACCGCTGCTGATGTCAAGAGGTTTGCTCAACTAGACTCAACCGCCAAGAACATCATCTGTGGTCATCTGACCAATGGACAGTATGGCCGTGTGAGTGCATTGGAAACTTCAAAGCTAGTCTGGGACTGGTTAATTGTCCAAGTTCAACGAAGGCGTCTCAACTCAGAGAGACTCAAGGATTGATGTTCTTCGCGATCTCTTCAACCGCTTCAAGAGAAATGACAATGAGAATGTCCATCTCACATTTGATTGCCTCACTGATATCACAAATGAGCTTTGCACTCTTGGCGCCACTGAGATAACCAAGCACGAAATCGTGAAGAAGCTTCTAAGATCACTTGACAACTCATTTGACACCCTAGCCCTGATGATACAAGAACGTCCTGACTTCAAAGATCTCGATTCGCCTGACATACTTGAGAGACTCAACACACATGAGTTCTAGCTATTTGAAAAGAGAGACATCTATGGCCCCAACAATGGCCGAACCCGTGCTTTGAAGGCAAAGGTTGTTTCCTCATCTGAAGTAGAATCTGATTGCAGTTCTGAGGATCCTGAAGACATTTGAAAGGAGCTAGCTATGCTCGTGAAGAAGTTCCATAAGTTCTCCAAAAAGAATTGCTTCAAAAAGTCTTCAAAATCCAACTCAAGAAATGACGAGGCTTCCTCTCGTGACCACAAGAAGAGAACTAGCCACAAATGCAATAAGTCAGGCCACTACATCTCCGAGTGTCCTCAATCGGACAAGGAATCTAAGAAGAAGAAGAAGTAGAAGAAGAGCAAGGAATGTGATTCTGATGACAAGAAGAAGAAGAAATCCTCAAAGTCATCTCCAAAGTCTTCATCAAAGTCTTCATCTCACAAGAAGAGCTCATCCAGCAAGGCTCCTGCATTCGTTGGCAAGGAAATGGATTCAAAGACGGAGTCTGCTTCCGAGGAGGCGGAGGTGGAGTCTGATTTAGGCGTGGCAAGCCTGGCTCTAGCTTCGGCATTTGTCGCCAAGTCCATCTTCAACACTGAAGACAATGGTCATGTCGCCGACACTAAAGCCGATGATGAGGACGACTCTGCTCCGACCTACTACTTCATGGCACGAGGTGCCAAGGTAAACTAATGCGATGCTTACTTTCAAACATCCAGTGAAGATGACTCTGAATGTGAATCCAAACCTAGATAGAAGACTCTGGCTAAAATTGCAACTTAACAACAAACTGCTATGGAACATATTCAAAAGTTGCTAGAAAAAAGCGATGACCTGCTGAAAGCAGAAATGAATTGAACTCAGTTCTTAATTGAAGACAATAAAAATCTTCATGTTAAGTACGAGGAACTTGAAAGTCATCATGAAACACTCTTAGATACTCACGAGAAGCTTTCCTATGATTATCTTCAAAGGAAGCAAGATCTAGAGAATCTAAGAGCATCTCATGAAGATCTTCAAAAAGAGAACGATTCACTTCGCGCTCAACAGATCAATTCCGCTCAGGAAGACTTTGAGCCACCATGTCTGAAATGTCTTAAGCGTGATAATGTTGTCTCTATTGTTGAATGTTCTACTGCTACTAATGTTGCAATATCTTCAACTGCTGATGTGGTGACTAACCCCTCTTTTGAGGATACCACTACTATTGCTGATGAAAATGATAGGTTGAAGACATTGCTTGAAACAGGCATGTAAAAAAGCCTCAAAGGGCATCAGACACTATGTGATGTCCTCAAGAAACATATTCTGAACTGAAACCCTAGGAAAGAGGGTGTTGGGTTCGAGAGGAAAATGAATGTCGATGGTTCATACTGGAAGCCTGAACAGTACCCCAAAACCACATGTGTTGCTGCAAAGGGTCCTTCAGTGGATCCATCTACCTTATCTGGCTTCACTTATGCTAATCCCATTATTATTGATGAATCATTTGACGCTAATTATAAGTTGTTTAATAATCAGAATGGTGAAGTGTTTGCCAGGTTTATTGGTATTAACTGCAGGAATGGGCCACCTTTGAAGAAGATCTGGGTTCCCAAAAGTTTTCTTGAGAAGCTTCCCATGAATGTCATCATGACACCACCTGGGAAGAAGAAAAACCCCAGACCAAAGGCTTCATAAGTTCATATGCCCCAAAGGCTTCATGGAGACAGAGGACCTCACAAGGTCAAATAACGCCAATGTTTTGCAGGGAAACCATAATCAGACTTATGAATATGAGCATGTTTCTTCAAATCGCTATGTTCATAAAACAAAGAACTTTTCTGCGTATTCTTATGAGTATTATTCACCTCCCGCAAGGCTATTTGCTAGGTCTCCAAAGCAAAAGTTCTCAGATGTTGCACTTAGACTCATTACTTCTAAGCCACCCCTGAAGATGTGGGTGGTTAAGAAGAATTAACTTTCTTTTGCAGGGAAAGGTCTCCAGCCAGAAATAAAAGGCTTCAGGCGCAAATGCTGGGGACCTAAAACATCTTGTGGGACGCAAGATGAAGTGCCAAAATGGCCTTACTATGTATTTCGTCCTAGGGTTTCTTGACAAACATCCTATCTACCCTAACAAGCATCTGAACTTTGATAGTATGCTTGTTTGTCAAATGTTTAGGCTTCACACTTCTCTTTGTGAATCCTATCCCCCTAACTGCACTCTAGGGTACGGCTTCGAAGGCTACTGAGTGGATTATGGACAGTGGATGCACTAACCACATGACTGGTGATCAAAGTCTTCTTATGGATTCAACCTTGCGTCCGTGTGACATGAGTCACATCACATTTGCTGACACTGGTAAAAGTAAGGTATTGGGCCTAGGTAGAGTTGCAATCTCACAGGATCAACACATGGATAAAGTGATGCTTACTGAATCCCTTTGTTTCAACTTAATGTCTATCTCAATGCTTTGTGATCTGAACATGATTGTGTTATTTGGAAAATATCGTTGCCTTGTGCTTATGGAATCTGGCAAATCTCTAGACGATCTGTATATGGTAGATTTCTCCATAGGACCACAGCTTGCCATATGTCTTCTAGCAAAAGCTTCAGAGTGCTGGCTCTGGCATCAGAGGCTAGGACATGCGGGCATGAGAACTTGCACACTCTCGTAAAGAAGAAGCACATCATTGGTATCGAGGGCGTCAAGTTCAAGAAGGATCATCTATGTGCTTCTTGTGAAGCCGGGAAGATGACAAGGGCCAATCATCCCTTGAAGGCAATCATGACTATGACACGACCCTTCGAGCTGCTTCACATGGACTTATTTGGCCCTACTCATTACTCTACCCTTACTACCACTGGATGTCTCTATGGCTTCGTTATTGTTGATAATTACTCAAGATACACATGGGTGCACATAATTCTCTACAAGACTGAAGTGCAAGATGTCTTCAGACAGTTCGCCAATCATGCCATGACCAACTATGGCATCAAGATTAAGCACATCAGAAGTGACAACAACGTAGAATTCAACAACACAGGCCTCAACACTTATCTTGATGCATTGGGCATCACACATGAGTTCTCCGCTCCATACACACCTCAACAGAATGCCATCATGGAGCGCAAGAACAGAACCCTCATTGAGATGGCACGTACAATGCTTGATGAGTACAAGACTCCAAGGAAGTTTTGGCCTGAAGCCATTGATACTGCTTGCCACATCATCAAACGTGTTTATCTTCACAAGTTCCTCAAGAAGACATCCTATGAGCTCCTGACTGGTAAGAAGCCAAATGTCAGCTATTTCAGAGTCGTTGGTGCTAGGTGCTGGATCAAGGATCCACATCACACTTCAAAATTTGCACCGAAAGCACATGAAGGTTTTATGCTTGGCTACGGAAAGGATTCACACTCCTATAGAGTCTTCAACCTCTTTTACTATAAAGTGGTCGAAACTATGGATGTGTGGTTCGATGGGACTAATGGCTCGCCAAGAGAGCACCTGCCAAATGTGCTAGATGAAGCTTCACCAAGTGAATCTATCAAGCTAATGGGTACTGGAGAAACCATACCTACCGAGGAACATGCTGACGAAGAAATCATCATTTTTGCATCTAACCAGCATGAAGACAATGCTCAGCCTGAAGCCAATGGTCAAGATGAAGACAATGACCAGCAAGGGCAAAATCTTCGTCTAGTACATCCTCGGGTTGTAAATGAAGTCCAGATTGAGAAGATAATTGATAGTATCAATGCACCTGGTCCACTCACTCGTTCAAGAGCAACACAACTAGCAAACTTTTGTGGGAACTTTGCATTTGTGTCCATATCCAAACCCAAGAAAATTGATGAAGCCTTCATGGAACCTAAATGGATTCAAGCTATGCAAGAAGAGCTTCAATAGTTTGAGCTAAAGAATGTATGGGTGCTAGCGAAGTGTCCTGATCCTTGTAAGAACAATATCAATGGCACAAAATGGATCTATTGTAACAAATAAGATGAGCATGGTCAAGTTGTCAGGAACAAGGCTCAGCTTGTTGCTCAAGGTTACACACAAGTGTAAGGGATTGACTTCAATGAAACCTTTACTCTTGTACCTAGGCTTGAAGCCATTCGTATATTGTTAGCCTATGCCAACCACAAAAACATTCTTTTGTACAAAATGGATGTAAAGAGTGCCTTCCTCGATGGCAAAATTTAAGAAGAAGTGTATGTTGCACAACCACCTGGTTTTGAAGACCCAAAGTGTCCTGACATGGTGTACAAGCTCAACACGGCACAATATGGCCTCAAACAAGCACCTCACGCTTGGTATGACACACTCAAAGACTTCCTGAAGAGCAAAGGCTTCAAACCTGGTTCTCTAGATCCCACTCTCTTCACGAAGACATATGATGGTGAACTGTTTGTATGCTAAATCTATGTGGATGACATTATCTTTGGCTGCACCAACAAGAGATACAGTGATGAGTTTGGGCATATGATGCAAGAGCAATATCAAATGTCCATGATGGGTGAGCTGAAGTTCTTCCTTGGCCTTCAAATCCGTCAACAGAGAAATGGAATCTTCATATAACAAGAGAAGTACTTCAAAGATTGTGTAAAGAAGTTTGGAATGGAAGACTGCAAAGGGTACACGACGCCAATGCCAACTAAAGGCCAATTGGGCCCCAACGACAATGGTAAAGAGTTCGATCAAAAGGTATACTGCTCCATGATTGGTTCTTTACTGTACTTATGTGCATCTAGGCATAATATAATGCTTAGCATTTGCATGTGTGCCAGATTCCAAGCGACACCAAAGGAATCACATCACCTAGCAGTGAAACAAATTCTTCGATATTTGGCTCACACCCCAACACTAGGATTATGGTATCCAAAGGGCTTAGAGTTTGATCTAGTTGGATTCTCATATGCTGATTATGCTGGTGACAAGGTTCATTGCTAGTCCACATCAGGCACATGTCACTTTCTTGGACGATCTCTTGTCTGTTGGTCTTCCAAGAAGTAGAACTGTGTATCACTCTCCACTGCTAATATGAATATATTGCTGCTGGATCTTGCTGTGCTCAACTTCTCTGGATGAAGCAAACTCTCAAGGACAATGGCATCAACATGAAGCATGTGCCACTCTACTATGACAATGAGAGCGCCATTAATATTGCTCACAATCCAATTCAACACTCGAAGACAAAGAACATTCAAATATGTCATCATTTTCTCAGGGATAATGTGTTGAAGGAAGACATTGATATCATAAATGTCAACTCTGAAGAGCAACCGGCAGATATCTTCACAAAGCCCTTGGATGAGAAAAGGTTTTGCAAGTTGCGGTGTGAACAAAATATCCTAGAATCCTCAAATGTCCTGTGAATGGAAACACATCCTAAATGCTTATGCATGTTGATGACTTAGATGTGCAACACATGAAGTAACGTATATCTTCAGTTCAAGAAGACTTACCCTCTGAGTGTGAATACATTAATGTGGAATTTGACTTCGGAGCGCCACGATAATTGTGCGTCGTGTGTGGGTCTAATACTTCCTATATGGTGGGTAACGCCACCACCAAACTTTCTTGGAGATTTTCATTTGGTGTCATGATTGCATTATCTTCATATTTGGTTTGTCTTCAACATTGATTTGACTTCAAAGTTTATCTTTGCAATGTTGATTTGGTCTTTTCTGATATATCCATACATATGTGTTCTGTCCTCAACAACATTCACTTATAGCTATGTCTTCAAACTGACCATTTTCTGAACTAAGTGAATGTGATCGGACCCTAGCCCCTTCTGTGCTTCTTCCTTAAATTCTTTCTGTCTAATCATATGCATTCTGTTCACACGTATCGAATGTCTTCAATGCGTCCTTGTCAGCAGAAGATACAGAGGCACACATTTAAAACTATCTTTGATGCCTTATCTCTTTTGCCCGAAAACCAGAGAAGCTTGAAAGACCACCCAACAAACCAGGCGCGCGTGGGAACATCGCTCAACTCTCAATAAGTTGCATGCACGCCATGTGTCCACAGACGTGAACTGCCAAGGGCACCTGCGTAATTGTGCTATGCAGCCCTTCACCTTAGGAATACTCACCTACGCGGTCATTATCTCCTCTCCCACCTCGCCATCTCGCTCAAACCCTAGCGCCACCGCTAGCTCCATTCGACGTCGGAGACCAAGCGCTTAGCTGCCGCGTCCTCTTTAACATCGTCTTCACGCCGGCCGCGGACCTCGTCTTCTCCACCGCCGCCATAGCTGTCTTCCGCCGCCAAGTTAGGGCGCGGGAGATTGGACTGCTCGACATCCATTCCACCTCGTCTAGCAGTTCTTCGTGCGGTAAATAAACTCTCTTTTTACCGCTTTTTTGATCTGTTGAATCCGTCCACTTCACCCAAAAGGGGTTTCTAAACTTCCAAATCTGGATCTTTCTATTTCTGCATCTCATAACTTGCAAGTATATTCACTTATGCCTCACAACTAGTTAGATTCCTCACTTGTACTTATTCATGGATTCGTACAAATCTGGAACCAACTCACTTCAAATAAGTGAATGTCTTCGCACTATGAGGTCAATGTCTTCAAACTGATTTACTTAAAAATCTTCTGAGAATGCATATGACCTCTTCCCCTTCCCTCGCATCTCTAATGCTGTCACAGGTACATGTCCATGGGAGAATCCCTTGGTTCTCATAGTCTGCATTCATTTGCATAATACTTATAGCATCACATTGAATCTCATGAAGCTAGTTCTTGTTTGACCAGTCGTTAGAAGCCATTCACTGTATTGAAGCCTTTCAGTCTAAATATAATGGCAACTGACAAATCTGCAAGGAAAGGTGGCAGGCAATGCTGTGGCAATACTGCTCTGGATCTGCCCCCCGACCTATATGAACTTTACAAGTTTGATCCAGAAGAGACGTACAATCAGCGCAAGTCCATAATCCAATGGATCAGACGATATTGGGCTGAGGAATGGTTCAAATATCACTTCGTAACTCCTGAGTATGCGGAGAAAAATGCTATCAAACGATCGTGGGGTGACATTCTTTACAGGAAATGCAACCTCAGACGAAGCCTGAAGCCATTGCTCAAGGCTTCTATCCTTGCATGGTCCGAGGATCCCAGCCTGACAATGCCGACCCATCATCTCTTCGATGGTGTCGTGATGATGATCTGTTCAAGCGGATCTATTAGTTTGCAAAGGAGTCTGCTGCCAAGAACAAAAAGGCATTCAGACTCAATTTCAACCTAGGTCCATTTGCTCCAAGGCCCGATGGCACTCGTGAAGCCAATCCGAAGGTCATTGGCCCCTTCAATGGCTTCGATGGGCTTCTCTCCCATGTTGCAACTCAAAGGGCCATAGTTGATCAATCAGCTGATGATGCGAACTCTGAGGATGCTCCTGAGCCCCCGAAGCAGAAGAAGAAGAAGACAAAAGCTTCCAAGCCCTTTGTTGCTCCAAAAGCTTCTACTGTGAAGCCATTGAAGTATGCACCTCCTGAATCTAGTGTGCAGTCTAAAGCTCTATCTCGCGTCTCGAAGAAGACCAAGAAGCCCAAGAAATTTTCTGGGCATGACCTTACTCCTGTCGCAATTCTGCGCAATGAAGAAAACGCTATTGATCTGTCGAGCGATGAAGAACTTGCAGACGATGCTTTGGAGATGTAGATCAAGAGCATGCAAGAGGCTGAGATCTTCCAATATCTGCCTTTGTTTGATGCTAATATACTCAATAACTTCATTGATGAATGGTTTGAAGACCAAAGCAACATCATTGATGATCTGCAGCTGCCGTGGACATCAGCGTCACATTTCAAGGAGCAATAGCCAATGAGCTTGCTATTGCTTAGAAAATAGTTGAGCTGAAGAACAAGATAGACTATAAGAAGGCCCAGTTCAATAAGCACATTGCCAAGCTCAGTGTTGTTGATGTGTAAAACTTCAAGCAAATGATGATTGACCTCGAGGCCCAGTTCAACAAGAAGTGTGAAGAAGCCAAAGGCTCCCTTGAGCGCATGAAGTATTATGCGCAAAAGTGGGTGCAAGCACACAATGAGGCTGAAAAGAGAAAGACACTTGGGCATCCTAGCATCGACCCCAAGATGACTGCCAAGAAAAGGAAGAAGTCTGTTGAAGCTGAACTACAAGCTCAAACACAAGACCGACCCAGCATCGTCTTCCCTGCCAGCATAACTGGCTTGAGGCCAAAGGTCCCTTCAGCTGCTTCAGAGCAAAAGAAAACACGCCAAGCTGAGGCTGAAGCCTGGAAGAGGAAGCTCCATGACGCCTCTGACGTTGCTCCCTCCAAAAAGAAGCTAAAGACAAAGGCTTCAAAGTCTTCATGAAAAGAGCGTGCTGCTGCCCAAGAGCCCCTGAATGTTGAACCCATCTCAGTTGCACTTCCTGCCTCCACCAACTGTGAGCGCCTTCTTGTTGTCCATGAGCCTGCTCCCACAGAGGCTCCAAAAACAGAAGAGATTCCAGCTGCTGACTCCAACGTAGCTGAAGTGTAATGCCCTGAGACCGTTGCGCCAGGTGTCTTCCGGTTTCGCGTGTTGTTGCCACGTCATTTGCTTGCGTGTTGCATCTTGGTCATGTCATCATGTGCATTGCATCATCATGTTTTCAAAACTTGCATCCGTCCAGGTTCCCTAGTTCTCTCCCGTTTATCCATTCTGAGCCCAGACACATTTGCACGCGCCCGCAGCACCTCCGAGATAGTATTTTATAAGTGGCTGGAAAATGTTCTCGGAATGGGTTGAAAGTTGGTGTGCGGTCTTATTATAGTGTAGATAGACTGCCTGTCAAGTTTTGTCGCATTCGGAGTTCGTTTGATAGCCCAACCGTTAAACATATAGCCACAATATAACTGGTCTATTGTCGGATGTTTTCGTTCTCCGAAAACTATTGCCGGGCTTTCCCTCTATTTCCTCCCTAGACCATCTACACAGCCCACTACCAACCGCCAGGCCCCGAAACCCCTCTTTGCACAGTGCATCGACCCCTTGCGCGTGTCCGAAACTTACCCGAACCCGACCCGGATAGTCGTTACCGATGGGTCCAGATCAACACCTATCATCCTCCAAATATATGTGGTTTCTTCATTGGACTCCCCTAACCTATTTTTTTCCCGACCGTCGGATAGCGATCGGATGGCTGCGAATCACCCTTAGACATGAAAAACCTAAGCCTCCATGCTTTAAAAAGATGGCCTAGGCCTCCAGTTTTGGAAACCCTACCCCCCGTCCTGAAAATCCGCTCCTGCCCACTCCACCCCGCCACTTGTCGCCCCTGTCTCCACGTCCAGTCGCGCGGCCCTGCGAAGCCCATCGCGAGCCCGCCTGGGCCCGGACCGCACCGCCGCCTATACGTCGTTGCTCCCCGCACCAAGTTTGCCTGCACCAACCTCCCCGAGCGCCTCCTCCTACTCGACCCCGCGGCCTCGCCGCCACCCTCCTCCGGCAACTTGATCCCGCCCGAGCACCGCTGGAACAGGCCGACCTCGCCTCCCTTCTCTTTCTCCCCGTTTGCTCTCTGTGTCCCTCACCCGCGGTCTCTCTCTTTTCCCCCATGGACAGGAGCTCACCGCCGGCCACGTTTGTTGCGCCACCACCCGATCTGCTTCATCTCCGTCGAGATCTGGGCAGCCCTGCGCTAGATCCGGCGACTCCTCCCGTTCTCGTCGCTCCGTCCTCCTGTAGAGTTGCCCGCGCCGCCGCGGCTCTGCTTCCTATCGAGCAGAGGACGCGTGCTAGTCCCAGCTGCGTTGACCGCGTCCTGCCTCTTCCAGCGAGGCCCAGCTGTGCACGCATTCAGCGCCAAGGCCCAGCGCACCAGCCGACCACTGCTCCATCGAACCGTCCCACGAGGCCTGGTGAGCATCCCCCGCCCCTGTGCACTTTTGGGCCGGCCAGATTCGGCCAGTAGACATTTTTTTCATTTTGTGAATTTATCTATTTTCCTGTGCTTGCATAATTACAGAAAATGCCTTGCTTCAAATTGTTAATAACTAAATAGTCGTGCATCGGATTAAAATTATATATGTGTGTATGTGTGTTTGTGTAATGCTTAGAATTTCATCTAGTTTCATGCCATGCAACTTTCAAGCAGGTTTAAGATGCTTAAAATGATATTTGCATATAATTTGCCTATTGCCATGTTAAACTGCTTTATTACATAACTAAATAACTGTAGCTCAATTTTAAATAATCTTTATATATAAATGGGGTAGAAAAATGCATAGTTTAACATGGTGGCATCACTTTGCATGTTTAACAACACTAAAATATGGTTTAGGGCAGAACAGTACCAAATCCATATTTCGCATATGAGGTTTTTTCGGAATTGTTGATCGTTGTTTCCGGCCTCATTTAAACTTGCCTAGATAGGTAGTTTTGTTGTGCTTCACCTCTTGATGGAGGTAATACCCTACGTCCTGCTTGATTGTTCTTGATAATATGAGTAGTAGAAGAGTTGATCTACCACGAGATCGAAGAGGCTAAACCCTAGAAGCTAGCCTATGGTATGATTGTGTGTTGTTGGTCCTACGGACTAAACCCTCTAGTTTATATAGACACCGGAGGGGGCTAGGGTTACACAGAGTCGGTTACAAGAAAGGAGATCTACATATCTGTACTGCCAAGCTTGCCTTCCACGCCAAGGAGAGTCCCATCTGGACACGGGACGAAGTCTTCAATCTTGTATCTTCATAGTCCAACAGTCCGGCCAAAGGATATAGTCCGGCTGTCCGGATACCCCCTAATACAGGACTCCGTCAGTAGCCCCCGAACCAGGCTTCAATGACGATGAGTCCGGCATGCAGATTGTCTTCGGCATTGCAAGGTGGGTTCTTCTTCAAACTCTGAGTACCTGTTAAATAGTGTCCGGCTTCTCGTAAATGTTGCGCTTCTTGGCTTCCGCGTCCAATAATGGCCATGTTCCACGTGTCAAGCGAATGTGAGGAGCCAGGGTGTTTTTACATTTACCACCCCATCTATGTGAATGAACTGTCTATTAAAGAGATGGGGATCCTTAGATCCAAACCACACCATCCTCCCTCAGCGAGCATTCATCGGAGCGCGCCCTAAAAAATCCATCCCAACATGGTCGGCCAGCGCAGCTCCTCCTCTCGCTCCCGCAGCCCCAAGCCCGGAGACTGTGAGAAGTGTTCCGTCCCGCACAACCAATTAGTGAAGCTACAGACCCAGGGATTCCTCCCTCCAGGGTATGCCTTGTCCCTTATTTGTTAAGGGGACTCGGATTTCTAATCCATCCATTTCTCCGAGGGCTCCTGGAGTTCTACGGCCTCCAGTTGCACAACCTCACCCCTGCCTCCATACTGCACATTGTTGGTTACGTAGCCCTTTGCGAGCTATTTCTAGGTTGTGAAGCTCATTTCGCGCTGTGGAAGAAGTTGTTCTGGCTTGTGCCCCGTACACAGAGGGGATCAATATATCCAGTGGGTGGAGCCAAAGTATGGCGCATCGCCGGGACTGGATACCTATCCGGTACCCCAAAGAAGACATCCAAGGACTAGCCTTCGGACTGGTTTTATATGGAGGATGTTCCTCTCCCAGATCCTATCCGGATTGGTCTTCCTGAGTTCGACAATGCCCCTTTGAAGAAACGCCTAAGCTGGCGCCCACGGAGCCCACAGGAGGAAGATGATGGAGACGTATTTTATCTAATGGGCCGGATAAAGTTGCTGGCAAAATCAGGACTGACAATAACCGAGGTTATGGCAATATGCATTATGCGGGGGGTGCATCCACTTCAATATCGAGGCCACCCCATGTGGCACTTCAACGGGGAAGATGATGCCACTCGCTGCGGGCGCAAGGGACCGGACTCAATTGCCGCTCTAGCAAAAATTCTATCTGATCTGTATAAGGGGGAAGAAGAGGAGCTCCTCTGCATCAAGCCACAGGATGGATTCTCCATGAACAACCCTCGAAGCTGGGTGAGCTTCCACACTTTTTACTTCCATCCTACCCTTGTTTTCGTGACAAATATTTAACTTGCCGTTTCATCGCAGGAACTGCGTAAGGCGGTAGGGGAGATCAATAGCCCACCTCCACAACCGGAGGATCCTGAGCGGGCCCTTGACCCCGGCCTGAAAGAGGATCCGGACATATTCGTGGAGCTGATTGATAGGATTTTCTATTAGCTAAACTATGATGATGCCATGGTGGCCATTATAGCCGACTACCCTGGGCTACTTCCAGCCTCGCAGGTAAATGAGACCGGAGTCCCATCCTTTGAAAAGGATTTCCTTTTATGCACTTCACCTACCGTATACAAACGGTGTTTTATAGGGAAGGCCCTCGGGACGCCATGCCGAGCCCGCGACAACTCGCCAACAAGGGGTTTCAAAGCCGGACATGCTAAAAAGGAAGGCGGTCCGGATGGAGACACCGGCTAAGAGGTATGATGCAACACCTCACTCCATGGTTGTCGTCTTTAAAAACATAATAACACTCGTGTTTCCTAGAAGGAAGAACGCTTGCCGGACAATGTCCGGAGAGGTCGCCGATCACGCCTCTACCAGTCGGGCTCCAGGGCCGGACACAGAGGCAGAAGCTAACACAAGGTACACGTTGGATGCTCCTTCTACAGAGGATGCAGATAATATATCCGCTACGAATTCCGAAGTGGAGAGCGCCATGAATCACAGGCGTCGCCGAGCCGTACTCCGTGACGCTTGTTTCCCTCGAGAGGCGTTTGATGCATTCAACTCGGGAGATGCGTACATCCGTGCTGCTCAAAATGGTCTAGCCAGAGCCACGAACTAGTATGTAAAGGATGTACGGGTAAGAAAATTTGATGAGTATATATATCAGTAGCCCCTGAGACTTGAAACAGTTCGCACAACTGATTTAAGGATCATTTATTGTGCAGGTTCTTACAAAGAAGAATACTCGACTATCACTGGAGCTGGAGGAATGCAAGACCCAACTTCGGGCCGCCGTTGCCACAATGAAGGAACCAGAAAAGTCCCCAGCTGGTAACATTTGTTTCAAAGAATGGTAGGTACCATATAGTGTGCGGCATGGCTGCAGATCTAACAAGAGATATTGCAGATGACTCCAGATTGAATTCGGAGGACCAGCATGTCGTACGACAGCTAAAGGCTAGCGAATGCATGCTGACTAAGGTCATGCGGGAGAAAAACAATCTCCAAGACGCCCATACCAAGCTGAGTGTGGAACTGAAAGATGTTCGAGCCCAGCTTGCGGACTCCGTGAAGGAGAATAAGCGGCTTCGACGCGGCATTTTCAGTAAGTGCTTGAACGAACCCTTAAAAGAGTGCGGCGGAGAAGCCGGCTAACAGAGTTATGTCTGCAGGTATGCTGACGGGTCGTCCTGCGGAGGAGATGCCCGGGTCTGCGGGTGATCTTCTACCCGAGCTCTCACAACTGCACGAACAAGTTCGGCAGGTGATGCAAGGTATTGCCCAGGCCTTGTGGCCACCCGTCTCCCTGCCAGCAGGCATTGGAGAGCTTGCGGAGAAACTCAAGGGATCACGGCGGCGCTTCTGATTATGGAAGATATCGGCGTGCCGTCAAGGTGCCAGGGAAGCCTGGGCCATGGTGAAGACACGGTATACCAAGGCTGACCCAAACCACATGGCCCAGGTCGGACCTGTGGGGCCCGATGGGAAAGAGATCCCCGTTAGCTTAGTGTATGGGCAAGTAGAATTAGCCGCAAAGTATTCCCAACAGGATTGTAGGCTAGATAGCCTGTTGGATGGTATAGAAGAGGAATTTAGTCAGTCCACATGACTATGTAATTAAAGTGACATGTATAATGCCTTTTAGCCGGATTGTAAATCATTTGTCATGGCAGACCTTTTCGCTTCAACCTCGGGACCCGATAGCTGGAGTGTATCCGAATACCCGCTCAGTTATATAAGAACCGGGGTATGCGTGGAAACCAGGCGTAGGGGTCATTAGTGCTTGAACAGACAAGTACCCAACTAGTTATGTTATATTACATGGGTAGTAAGAAACATCTTCCAGGGAGAATAGTTCCATTAAGGGTTCCTTTCCCTGGGTACGCATGCCCTAAAGTGCATGTCCGGACTGCGAGAGGAGACGCAGGCAAAAACATCTAGGGCACATATGGAAAATAAATATAAATCGTATTTTGTTCACCAACCGAATATTCCCTTAAGAACGCTAGCTTTCGGCTTCACCCAGTCTGAGGTACACATCCGGCTGACCCGGCAGTAACAATCGTAGAGGTGCTCCCCTTATGCCGTAGCCGAATTAACGGGAACGTAGGGCATAAATACAAGAGCCAGGCAACCCTGGCCAAAACTTAAGTCATATCGATGCATATAATGGCGAAGAAAAGGTACATGCAGAAGAATAACACATGTGCAGGGCACGAAGCCTAGATAAATAATTAAGCTTCTGTGTAAGAAGCCCCCAGGTATAATGAGCGCGGTTGGTGCGTCAATAGTGTGCAAGCAAGGCACAAGTTGGCCCTTAAAGGCCTTGAGAAAGAATAAAAGAAAGAAAGATAAAAAGACAGATAATGTATATGCAAAAAATGGACAGAGGAAGGAGACGAACATAGAGTCCGGCACTAGGCGTAGAATCTTCGGAGCCTGGCTGCATTCCATGGGATCGGCTCAAGTCGATTATTCGATGCATCCCGCAGACGGTACGCTCCACCGGTCAGAACTTGGTCAATAATGAAGGGACCTTCCCATTTGGGCTCGAGCTTGGTCTTTTTCTTCTCCGGCAGGCGTAGAACTAGCTCGCCAACATTATAAGTTTTGGCCCGTACTTCTCTGCTTTGGTATCTGCGAGCCTGTTGCTGATAGAATGCGGAACGGGCTTTTGCCACGTCGCGCTCCCCCTCCAGGGTGTCTAGACTGTCCTGCCGATCGAGCTCGGCTTTTCTTTCTTCGTGCATGTGCACTCAAGGTGAGTCATGAATTATATCGCAGGGCAGAACCGCCTCTGCGCCGTACACCATAAAGAAGGGTGTGTATCCGGTAGTACAATTCGGCGTGGTCCGCAGCCCCCAGAGTACGGAGTCAAGCTCCTCTACCCAGTGCATGTTAGACTCCTTTAAGGACCGCATTAATCTGGGTTTGATGCCGCTCATGATAAGACCATTTGCTCGCTCAACTTGGCCGTTAGTATGTGGGTGATAGACAGAGGCATAATCGAGCTTAATGCCCATGTTGCCGCACCAGAGTTTTACCTCGTCGGCCGTGAAGTTCGTGCCGTTGTCAGTGATGATGCTGTGGGGGACGCCATAACAGCGTACAACCCCGAATATGAAGTCTATCACTGGTCCGGATTCGGCCGTTTTAACAGGTTTGGCTTCTATCCATTTGGTGAATTTATCCACCCTGACCAGTAAGTACTTTTTCTTATGGGTTCCCCTTTAAGGGGTCCAACCATGTCAAGCCCCCAGACCGCGAAGGGCCAGGTAATGGGGATTGTTTGGAGGGCAGTGGGTGGCATGTGACTTTGGTTTGCAAAAAGCTGGCAACCGACACAGCGTTGGACCAAGTCCTGTGCATCTACCCGGGCCGTCGGCCAATAAAAACCTGCACGGAAGGCCTTGCTTACAAGGGCGCGCACTGCAGCGTGGTGGCCGCCGAGTCCGGCGTAAATTTCGGCCAAAAGCTTCCGCCCTTCCTCTTCGGAGATGAACCTTTGAAGGACTCCGGTAGTGCTTTTTTTATACAGCTCTCCCTCGTGGACCCTGTAGGCTTTAGATCGCCGCACTATGCAGCGTGCCTCATTTTGGTCCTCGGGAAGTTCCTGCCTAGTTAGGTAGGCCAGGAATGGTTCTGTCCACGGGGCGGTGATGGCCATTATTACGTGGGCTGAAGGTGTTATTTCGGTGGCAGAGCCTCCGATTATGTCAGAGTGTTCGGTATCGGGCATTTTGGCCGGGTCCGGACTATTGTTATTGGTGTCCCCTTCCCATACCACGGATGGCTTAAACAACCTCTCCAAAAAGATGTTGGGGGGGGGACCGCATCGCGTTTTGCGCCGATGCGGGTGAGGATATCCGCCGCCTGATTGTTTTCCCGAGCCACATGGTGAAATTCGAGCCCCTTGAACCGAGCTGACATCTTTTGGACGGCGTTGCGATAGGCCGCCATCATCGGATCCTTGGCATCAAAGTCTCCATTTATTTGGGATATTGCGAGGTTCGAATCCCCACGCACCTCCAGGCGTTGAATGCCCATGGAAACTGTCATCCGAAGACCATGTAACAGGGCTTTGTATTCAGCTGCATTGTTGGAGTCTGTATACAGTATCTGTAGTACATATTGAACTGTATCTCCGGTTGGGGATGTCAGGACGACGCCAGCCCCCAGACCAACCAGCATTTTGGAGCCGTCGAAGTGCATGATCCAATTGGAGTATGCGCCGTACTCTTTAGGGAGTTCGGCTTCCGTCCATTCGGCGACAAAGTCGGCCAATACTTGCGATTTAATGGCTCGCCGGGGTTTGTATGTTATGTCGAACGGGAGGAGCTCAATGGACCATTTGGCAATCCGGCCTGTGGCGTCGCAGTCGTTTATAATATCATTAAGTGGCACTTCCGAGGCTACTGTAATTGAACACTCTTGAAAGTAGTGTCGCAGCTTCCAGGATGCCATGAATACCGCATAGGGTATCTTTTGATAATGTGGGTACCGTGATTTGCATGGAGTGAGGATAGTGGATACATAATATACCGGCTTTTGAAGGGGGAATTTATGTCCGTCGTTTCTCATTCGATGACGAGCATTGCGCTTACAACCTGATGAGTTGCCGCAATGTACAACAACATTGGTTCGCCGATGTTTGGCGCGGCCAGGATTGGGTTGGTTGCTAGTATGGCTTTTATTTCTTCCTATCCGGCTATGGCAGTGTCCGTCCACTCGAAGTGTTCGGTGCACCGAAGAAGGTGATAAAGGGGTAATGCCATTTCTCCTAAGCGGGAGATAAAGCGGCTTAGAGCCGCCACACATCCGGTTAATTTCTGGATTTGTTTGAGGTCCGTTGGGTGGACTTGGAATTTGACTATTTCATCCGCTGGTTTAAAAGAGGTGGACTTGGATCTCTTGTCAAGTATCACGTCGTCCCTGTCAACTATGGAGCGTAGCGCAGTTAATTCCTCGGTCGAAAGGGCTTCGGATAATGCCTCGAGGGCCAATGCGGCTGTTTTGTTTTCGGTGCAGAGTGCTGTGTCTGGATCACTAGCGAGAGTGATGATTCCGTTGGGCCCGGGCATTTTGAGCTTCATGTACCCGTAATGGGGTATGATTTGGAAGATCGTGAACGCCTCCCGCCCTAAAAGGGTGTGGTATCCTCTACTGAACGGGACCACATGGAATGTAATTTCTTCGGACCTATAGTTCTCTGGCGTGCCGAATACCACATCAAGTGTGATTTTCCCAGCACAGCGTGCTTCCCGACTGGGGATGATTCCTCTGAAGGTTGTGCTGCTTCGCTCAATGCGGTTCCAGTCTATTTCCATTTCTTTGAAGAGTTTCCTCATAGATGAGGTTTAATCCACTACCGTCGTCCATGAGTACTTTGTTGAGTCGAAAGCCGTCCACAATTGGACTGAGGACCAGTGCAGCTGGTGCTCGGGCTGTTCAGAATTTAGGTTCATCACTAGCATTGAAGGTAATAGCCGTGTCACTCCATGGATTTAATGCTGCCACGTGGCAGATTTCGGCAAGGCTGCAGAGTGTTTGCTTGCGCCTATTATTTGATGCGAAGGTCTCAAAGACTGTTAATACCGTATTGTTATCCACGGGATGGTTTTCTGTGGCATCTGGGATGAGAAAATCCTCACCACTTTTGGCCACCTGCCGGAGTACCCAACATGCTCTAAGGTTGTGTGTTGGTATGGTATCCGCTGTACTATGAATTTTGCAGGGTCCTTTGAGCCATCCCTCCAATATGGTTCCACGCCCTGTAGAGGGTCTTTGCTTCTTTGTAATTAACTCGGGTGTCTTATGATAGTGCACCCTTTTACTTCGGACTGGGTGTATATTTGGAGCCGGATTATCCCAAAATTTCGTTTCGGTTTTCCAGGCGCTTTCCATCACACAGTACTTTCATACTATGGACGCCAAGTCAGCGAAGCGTGATATTCCACGGCGACTTATGGCGTTAAGGATTCCCTTGTCCGTGCAATTATTGCAGAAAAATGAGACTGCGTCTTCCTCGCGACAGTCCTTAACCTTGTTCATCACAAGGAGGAATCTGGCCCAATAATGATGTACTATTTCCTGGGGCTCTTGCCTGATGTTGGAAAAATCGTTTATGTTTGGGTGGGTGGGTGGATTTGAGTCCGAACCCTTACCCGATCTGAGACCCAGGGGCCGAGGAGTTTCCAATCTTGGAAGTTCGGATTTCGGGATGTTACCCGATAAGTCTGGCCCGCTGCCTGACTCTAGGTTCAGGGCTTGGGTGATGTCCTCCCGTAAACGGGTATCCGTCTTGGAGAGCTCAGGAATCCGGACATAGTTAGTCCTCAAGATAGAGGAAGAAACGCCGCATTGTTCCTCCACCACCGCAATATGATGGGTGACCGGTGGAGAGATAATCTCCCTTTGATTGGGTTTAAGCCCAATCCGATCATAGTAGCGACTCCCAAGGCGGCGATGCGATCCAAGAGCTCGTTTAGGGAAGAGAGCTCCATTGGATCCATCTTCTCAGTAAATTCCGAGCCGACATGGAGGGTGTTTTTGATGACCCGAGAAGTCATCATTGGTGCAGCAGCCGAACGGGCGGTCATGATGAAACTGCCTAGCCGGAGAGTTGGGCCGACAGGCAGGGCTCCCCCGGCGGTAATGTTGTTTTTAACAATGAGACGAGGCATCCTTACTTACGGTGATGGCACTGTGGAGCCCTCAATGAAATCACCAATGTCGGTGTCAAAACCGGCGAATCTCGGGTAGGGGGTCCCGAACTGTGCGTCTAGGCGGATGGTAACAGGAGACAGGGGACACGATGTTTTACCCAGGTTCGGGCCCTCTTGATGGAGGTAATACCCTATGTCCTGCTTGATTCTTGATAATGTGAGTAGTACAAGAGTTGATCTACCACGAGATCGAAGAGGCTAAACCCTAGAAGCTAGCCTATGGAACGATTGTGTGTTGTTGGTCCTACGGACTAAACCCTCCGGTTTATATAGACACCGGAGGGGGCTAGGGTTACACAGAGTCAATTACAAGGAAGGAGATCTACATATCCGTACTTCCAAGCTTGCCTTCCACGCCAAGGAGAGTCCCATCCGGACATGGGACGAAGTCTTCAATCTTGTATCTTCATAGTCCAACAGTCCGGCCAAAGGATATAGTCCGGCTGTCCGGATACCCCCTAATCCAGGACTCCCTCAATCGCGTTCATTAGGATTCGTTCGACTACGTCCGCTTGTCTTATTCATGAATTCGTTCTTGTTCCTTGTGGGATCTCAGGCAAGATGACCATACCCTCGAAATCACTTATATGTTTGCTTGCTAGTTAAATGTTCTATCGCTGTGTCGCGCTACCTACCACTTGTTATATCATGCCTCCCATTTTGCCATGTCAAGCCTCTAACCCTCCTTCCTAGCAAACCGTTGTTTGGCTATGTTACCGCTTTTGCTCAGCCCCTCTTATAGCGTTGTTAGTTGCAGCTGAAGTTGAAGTTTATTCCATGTTGGAACATGGATATGTTGGGATATCACTATATCTCTTATTTAATTAAGGCATCTATATACTTGGTAAAGGGTGGAAGACTCGGGCTTATGCCTGGTGTTTTGTTCCACTCTTGCCGCCTTAGTTTCCATCATACCAGTGTTATGTTCCTTGATTTTGCGTTCCTTACACGGTTGGGTGTTCTGGGAACCCCTTGACAGTTCGATTTGAATAAAACTCCTCCAGCAAGGCCCAACCTTGGTTTTACATTTACCAAACAACCTATAGCTTTCCCTTGGGTATTCGTGAGCCCGAGGGTCATCTTTATTTTAACCCCCCCGGGCCAGTGCTTCTCTAAGTGTTGGTCCGAACTGGGCGATGTCCGGCGCCCCTGGGCAACCAGGGTCTATGCCAACCCGATGTCTTGCCCATCCAGTGTGCCCTGAGAACAAGATATGTGCAGTTCCTATCGGGATTTGTCGGCACATTCAGGCAGCTTTGCTGGTCTTGTTTTACCATCGTCGAAATGTCTTGTAACTAGGATTCCGAGACTGGCCGGGTCTTCCTGGGAGAAGGAATATCCTTCGTTGACCGTGAGAGCTTGTGATGGGCTAAGTTGGGACACCCCTGCAGGATATGAACTTTCGAGAGCCGTGCCCGTGGTTATGTGGCAGATGGGAATTTGTTAATATCCGGTTGTAGATAACTTGACACTTGACTTAATTAAAATGAATCAAACGCGTGTGTAGCCGTGATGGTCTATTTTCAGTGGAGTCCGGGAAGTGAACACGATTTTGGAGCTATGTTTGTGCGTAAGTAGTTTCAGGATCACTTCTTGATCACTTCTAGCTTCACGACGGTTGCGTTGCTTCTCTTCTCGCTCTTATTTGTGTATGTTAGCCACCATATCTGCGTAGTGTTGCAGCTCCACCTCACTACCCCTTTCCTACCCATAAGCTTAAATAGTCTTGATCTTGCGGGTGTGAGATTGACGTGTCCTCATGACTCACAGATACTTCCAAACAGTTGCAGGTGTCGATGATACCAGTGTAGGTGGCGCTACCGCGCTCAAGTGGGAGCTCGATGAAGATCTTGATCGTTGTTATGCATCTTTTCCGGTTGATCAGTAGTGGTGCCCAGTTGGGACGATCGGGGATCTAGCATTTGGGGTTGTCTTCTTTTATTTTGGTTCCGTAGCCGGACCTTTATTGTATTCTGGATGATGTATGTTTACTTGTTATTGTGTGAAGTGGCGATTGTAAGCCAACTCTTTATCCCTTTCTTATTCAGTAGATGGGATTGTGTGAAGATTCCCCACTTGCGACTAAACTACCATGCGGTTATGCCTCTAAGTCATGCCTCGACACGTGGGAGATATAATCGCATCGTGGGTGTTACAAGTTGGTAATCAGAGCCATCCCCGACTTAGGAGTCCCCCTGCTTGATCAAATCGTTGACGTTGTTGAGTCTAGAACAAAATGTTTTGGGTCTTAGGATTATATATATTGGAGAGTAGGATTCTTTTTACTCCTCAGTCCCTTTGTCGCTCTGGTGAGGCCTCCTGACGTAGAAGTTTTGACTTTTCTCTCCTCAAATTTCATGATTTTTTAGGATCACGCGGGTATCTTGGAATCATTCCGATAGTCTTGTGATGAGAACATTATTCTTGGTGCCTCCTGACATTTAGGGGTTGTGATAGTGTCCGGGGGAGTTGGGCTCTGAGGTGTTGTCGTCACAATTTCATCGTTGCAGTTCTGGAATACCTGAGTTTCACCGACATCGAAGATCTCTTTTATGCAGTTGTTGGTGAGATAACCTCGATGCCACCCAGTACTGGGGCGAGAGTTCGGGAGTATTGCCATAACTCGTGTAACTGATGCTTTCGAAGGTTGAGGTACACGATTTCCGAAGGTTTGTTGGTTATGTGTTGAAGGATGGATACAACTGGATGTAGGGATTGTTAGTTTGAGTTAGATATTATGCTTCCCCTGTATCCCCAACACCAGATTGCATAACCAGAAAGTTTCGGGAGTTTATAAGTGGGAATTCAAGTATATCATCAGAATTCTTTCCAACAGACACATGATACAATATGGGGTCTATCATATGTTTGCTTCCGGCTTATTTTGCAAGACAATCCTTTGTTTTGTTTTTCAGTTGTGGTATTCGAGTTGCTTCAATGTCAAGTGTTGATTCCATACCTTTCCTAAGCGGTGTTCTCATATTCCTATGTGAATACTAACCCTTCTTATTTATCAAGATTGTCATCTCAATTCTATTTCCATCCCGTGCGTTTCTCTTTGAGATGATCCCATCATTTTCCCATCCGCAAGATCAATTCTAAGTTTTCTCAACGGTAGCCATTCCATCTGCCCAAGTTGCCTTTGTTTTCCCGCCCTCCCACCCTTTTTCTTCAAGGACTTAGATTTCTTATTCAAGTATCCTTTTATTGATGGGAAGTCTCTTTATTCTTTTCTTTCAATGTTCATATCCGGTGATTCTCAGTAAGATGCTAAGGAAGCTTCAAGTGTATCATTCTTCATTCTTTTTCTTCTCCGGTGGATTCAATTCAAGCTTTGTCAATCATATCCTTTCCTTGTTTCAAATGTTTTCTCATGCCGGTGCATCTCTTAATCATCCATTTCTCGCCATTCATTTTTTCTGGAGTACTGAAGATATCGCAGGAGATTCGTGTTTCCACTGTGCATCCATTCAACCTATTTCGAGGTTGTTATCTCATTCAAGCCATTTAATTCAACCGGTGCAATCTCTCTTTTAAATCGTTCAACGGTGTTTCTTTTGAGTGGGCCCTAACCCACAGGTCTTTTTCCATGATCTTACCTAACTCTTCTAATTCTTTCCAGAGTTATTCTCAAATTCATTGCAAAGTTTGACATAAGAATGAATTGTCATCAGTCATATGTCTTTCTCCAAGATCGGTCAAATTCTTTTCATCGTTGGCTCAACCTCTTCGCTTTCGATTCTCCCGGAGTGTCTAAACTATTCATGGTGGTGTTTCTCATCATCATTTTCTACATTTGAAGACCGAAGAAGAGTTTTTCCTCCAAACATTATCTGTTCTCTCAGAGATTCGTGGTTCTAGCTTGCTGCCATCCTCTCATAAGTGTTTTCGATTGTGAGAATTCCTTTCACCCATCCGGAGCATTCCAGGAGTTGTTTTCGTTTTTCTTGATCATCCAAAGGCCATCATTTCAGAAGATTTATTCACTCCAGCTTTCGGCTCTCGTTCTCAAAATCTTCTAGGGCATCGTTCAAGTATTCTCTAATCAGCTTGTGATCTCTTTGTTCTCATGTATCTAAATTCCCTCAAGTATCTTCATTCGTTTTCCATTTCTTCCCGGTGAATGGTGTTTCTTTATCTTTTCTTCTTTCATTATCAATTCTTACGGTGGTTTGCTCAAGATTCTATTCCATGGTTATCATATTAATTCTTCATTGTTTCAATCCTACCGGTGGTTCATTGAAGATTTTCCCAAGTTTGCGCTATATCTCTCTTAATCCTTTCTACGAGAATAAGTAGTATGCCAAATCCGTTGTTTGTCATCAAGTTAAGTTGATGAAGGATAAACATACAGTAAATCTTATTCTTGTTTTCTTTGAGGTGATTCAATTCTTTTCTTCCGGAGTTCATCCATGATATCAATTTGTCGGTGCTAAATTGTTCATCTTTCTTTTCCGGAGTTCCAAGTTTTCTCATTTATATCATCGCAAAGATCCATCTAATCATTGCAAGACTTCAATCTTGTTCACTTCAAACCTTCAATTCTTTTATGTTATCAATTCCTATCCGGAGTTCTTCATGGAGGTTACATGGTGGTTCGTCAAGGATTCTTTTCATTCTTCAATTGTTCTTCAAGATTTTCTCTCGAAGTTAAGTTCCACCAAGCTATACTCAAAAATAAACATGGTGTTCAACACATGTTTTGTTTTGAGGAGTTCAAGTATTCTTCCTGCATTCCTAAATGCAATTATTTCTATCTTATCTTTTGAGGTGGTGTTATGTCATTCTTGACAATTTCACTTCGTGTTTCATGATTCATAAGTTGTCCGGAATGACATATTTTAAACCCATCATTTTCTATTCGTTCGTGAGATCCTTTGCAACCTATCAATCTCGTCATTGGAGTTACTTTGGGTTATATTTCACCTAAAGCTTTCCCTAAGGATTGTTGCTATTTATGGTGACCCAAGTTCTTCATTTATCCTTCTGGTGAAATAAGTTTCTCGTCTCCTTGGTGATATCAATCCAATCTATTGTTTTCGTTAGTGGCAGAATTTCACCTCATACTTTTGAGTTGTTTTCCATAAGCCGACAACAAGCTTGTTCTTTTCATTGTTGATTTTCCAACAACTCCGTTGTAACCTTCTTGGAAGGGTGCTTTCCAAGCTTAGTTGTGGTAGAAGCTAGCATTTTCTTCTCCATTCGGTTATTCCAATGATCTATCTCCTATTCTTTCTTCTGAAGACATTGTGATGTTGCTCACTTCGATCCATCGTCCCATTTTTGTCAAGATCATGTTCAATTCCTTCCATTTACAGTCGGAGTGCTGCCCAAACTATATCATTCTTATTCCTTTTCTATCTTGTTTTAACCGGAGTGTTGTGTCTATCATTCCTCTTCTAACCGGAGTCTCATCCAAGTGCTTTCATTTTGCCAAGTTCATATTCTATGCCTTCCTTTTCCAACCGAAGTGATGTCGTAATTGATCTTTATCATTCCTTGTACATCTCGTTTCATCCGGAGTGCTTGCATGTACTTCTTGTCCATTGCAACCCTTTTATTATGTCTTTCAACCTACAAGGTTCCCGTAATGTTCCTTGTCCCCCTTTTCTAACGGAGTGTTTTCAACTTTGTTCATCTTTGTTGTTTTCTTCTTTAAATTTGTTCAACCTCGCAAGGTTCTTTGGTTTCACTCATTTGTCAAAGAAGCAAGTAGTTTTACCTCTTCTCTTCATCTTCCGTTTCTCTCCGGTGCCATCCTAGATCTCGGGACGAGATCCTCTTGTAGTGGTGGAGTATTGTAACGCCCCGAGACCGTTGCGCCAGGTGTCTTCCAGTTTCGCACGTTGTTGCCATGTCATTCGCTTGCGTGTTGCATCTTGGTCATGTCATCATGTGCATTACATCATCATGTTTTCAAAACTTGCATCTGTCCGGGTTCCCCGATTCTCTCCCGTTTATCCGTTCTGAGCCCAGACACACTTGCACGCGCCCGCAGCACCTCCGAAATAGTATTTTATAAGTGGCTGGAAAATGTTCTCGGAATGGGATGAAAGTGGGCGTGTGTTCTTATTATAGTGTAGATAGACTACCTGTCAAGTTTCGTCACATTCGGAGTTCGCTTGATAGCCCAACCGTTAAACATATAGCCGCAATATAACCGGTCTATCGTCGGACGTTTTCGGTCTCCGAAAACTATTGTCGGGCTTTCCCTCTCTTTCCTCCCTAGATCATCTACACAGCCCACTACCAACCGACAGGCCCTGAAACCCCTCTTTGCACAGTGCATCGACCCCTCGCGCGTGTCCGAAACTTACCCGAACCCGACCCAGACAGTCATTACCGATGGGTCCGGATCAACACCTATCATCCTCCAAATATATGTGGTTTCTTCATTGGACTCCCCTAACCCATTTATTTTCCGACCGTCGGATAGCGATCGGATGGCTGTGAAGCCCCCTCAGACATGAAAAACCTAGGCCTCCATGCTTTAAAAAGACGACATAGGCCTCCAGGTTTGGAAACCCTACCCCCTTCCTGAAAATCTTCTCCTGCCCACTCCACCCCACCACTTGTCGCCCTGTCTCCACCTCCAGTCGCGCGGCCCTGCGAAGACTATCGCGAGCCCACCTGGGCCCACACCGCGCCGCAGCCGATACGTCGTTGCTCTCCGCACCAAGTTCACACGCACCAACCTCCCTGAGCACGTCCTCCTGCTCGACCCCGCCGCCTTGCCGCCGCCCTCCTCCGGCGACCGGATCCTGTCGGAGCACCACCGGAACAGGCCAACCTCGCCTCCCTTCTCTTTCTCCCTCATTTGCTCTCTGTGTCCCTCACCCGCGGTCTCTCTCTTTTCCCCCATGGACAGGAGCTCACCGCCGGCCACGTTTGTTATGCCACCACCCGATCTGCTTCATCTCTGTCGGATCCAGGCAGCCCTGCGCCAGATCTGGTGAACTCCTCCCATTCCCGTCGCTCTGTCCTCCTGCGGAGTTGCCCGCACCGCCACGGCTCTGCTTCCTATCGAGCAGAGGACGCACGCTAGTCCCAGCCACGTTGACCCCGTCCTGCCTCTTTCATCGAGACCCAGCTGTGCACGCATTCGGCATGAAGGCCCAGCGCACGAGCTGGCCACTGCTCCATCGAACCGGCCCACGAGGCCTGGTGAGCAGCCCCGCGCCTGTGCACTTTTGGACCGGCCATATTCAGCCCATAGACATTTTTTTCGTTCTGCGAATTTATCTATTTTCCTGTGCATGCATAATTACATAAAATGCCCTTGTTTCAAATTGTTAATAACTAAATAACCATGCATCGGATTAAAGTGATCTATATATGTAAAATGCTTAGTATTTCATCTAGTTTCATGACATGCAAATTTCAACCAGGTTTAAAATGTTTAAAATAATGTTTGCATATAATTTGCCTATTGCCATGTTAAAATGCTTTATTTCGTAACTAAATAATCGTAGCTCAATTTTAAATAATCTTTATATGTAAATGGGGTAGAAAAATGCATAGTTTAACATGGTGGCATCACTTTGCATGTTTAACAACTCTAAAATATGGTTTAGGGCAGAACAATACCAAATCCATATTTTGCATACGAGGTTTTTCCGGAATTGTTGTTCGTTGTTTCCGGCCTCATTTAAACTTGCCTAGATAGGTAGTTTTGTTGTGCTTCACGTCTTGCCATGTTTAACAATATCTAATATTGTTGAGTACATAACCGGGAGAGAACTAAATAAGTCATGTGGTGTTTTGTCAATATGCAACTCGTTGCATATTGAGCTCCACTTAACTTGTAGTATTGTTTGTTGCACTTTGCCATGCCATGCCTCATTAAACCAGACATGCATCATACTTGATTGTGCATCATGCCATGTTTATGCTTGTTGGTTTACCATGTTGTTTGCTCCTTTTCTGTTGTTGCTTCTTCTTGTTAGTTCCGGTAACGTCGCGTTTGTGAGGATTCGTTCGACTACATCCGCTCTGTCTTCTTCATGGACTCGTTCTTCTTCCTTCCGGGATCTCAGGCAAGATGACCATACCCTCGAAATCACTTCTATCTTTGCTTGCTAGTTAAACGTTCTATCGCTATGTCACGCTACCTACCACTTGTTATATCATGCCTCCCATTTTGCCATATCAAGCCTCTAACCCTCCTTCCTAGCAAACCGTTGTTTGGTTATGTTACCGCTTTTGCTCAGCCCCTCTTATAGCGTTGTTAGTTCCAGGTGAAGTTGAAGTTTCTTCCATGTTGGAACATGGATATGTTCGAATATCACTATAACTCTTATTTAATTAATGCATCTATATACTTGGTAAGGGTGGAAGGCTCAGCCTTATGCCTAGTGTTTTGTTCCACTCTTGCCACCTTAGTTTCCATCATACCGGTGTTATGTTCCTTGATTTTGCGTTCCTTACGCGGTTGGGTGTTATGGGAACCCCTTGACAGTTTGCTTTGAATAAAACTCCTGCAGCAAGGCCCAACCTTGGTTTTACATTTGCCTAACAACCTACAAATTTCCCTTGGGTTTTCGCGAGCCCGAGGGTCATCTTTATTTTAACCCCCCAGGCCAGTGCTTCTCTAAGTGTTGGTCCGAACTGGGTGATGTCAGATGCCCCCTGGGCAACCAGGGTCTATGCCAACCTGACATCTTGCCCATCCGGTGTGCCCTGAGAACGAGATATGTGCAACTCCTATTGGGATTTGTCGGCACATTTGGGCGGCTTTGCTGGTCTTGTTTTACCATTATCGAAATGTCTTGTAACCGGGATTCTGAGACTGATCGGGTCTTCTCGGGAGAATGAATATCCTTCATTGACCGTGAGAGCTTGTGATGGGCTAAGTTGGGACACCCATGCAGGGTATAAACTTTCGAGAGCCATGCCCGCGGTTATGTGGCAGATGGGAATTTGTTAATATCCGGTTGTAGATAACTTGACACTTGACTTAATTAAAATGAATCAACCCCGTGTGTAGCCATGATGGTCTTTTTTCGGTGGAGTCCGGGAAGTGAACAAGGTTTTGGAGTTATGTTTGTGCGTAAGTAGTTTCAGGATCACTACTTGATCACTTCTAGCTTCACGACCGTTGCGTTGCTTCTCTTCTCGCTCTTATTTGCACATGTTAGCCACCATATATGCGTAGTGCTGCAGATCCACCTCATTACCCCTTACCTACACATAAGCTTAAATAGTCTTGATCTCATGGGTGTGAGATTGCTGAGTCCTCATGCCTCAGGGATACTTCCAAACAGTTGCAGGTGTCGATGATACCAGTGTAGGTGGCGCAACCGCGCTCAAGTGGGAGCTCGATGAAGATCTTGATCGTTGTTATGCGTCTTTTCCGGTTGATCAATAGTGGTACCCAGTTGGGACGATCAGGGATCTAGCATTTGGGGTTGTCTTTTGGTTCCATAGCCGGACCTTGATTGTATTCTGGATTATGTATGTTTACTTGTTATTGTGCGAAGTGGCGATTGTAAGCCAACTCTTTATCCCTTTCTTATTCAGTACATGGGATTGTGTGAAGATTACCCCACTTGTGACTAAACCACCATGCATTTATGCCTCTAAGTCGTGCCTCGACACGTGCGAGATATAGCCGCATCATGAGTGTTACATGAAGACATTGGTCATGAGGACCGTGTTGAAGATGATGTAGTCCTTCCTCGGCTTGAACCCAATCCGGAATCATCGCCCGCTCCCATGAGCAGTGAACTCATAAGCATTGGTGGTTCCACGACGCCAATTGCTCAAGGTGAATTTGGGGAAGAGCAACACCCAAACACCCCCTGCATGAAGTTATTCCCTGTACTCCACCAGCTCAAGTCACCTCTTCGGTGCTTGATGATGATTACATGGAACAGACCACTACCTCACCAAAGGTGTTACCCGCATTTCGCAGGCTTTGTAAAGGCCTTACGCCCTAGGTCTCCATGTCGAGCGTTCCAGAAGAGGATGTGCAACAAACTAGCTCAGTAGGACGCCAAGTGTTCCCTGAAGCCATCCCTTTTGCGTCTGCTCATGAGTGTGAAGCCAAAGCTGCTGAAGACATTCCGGATGCATCAGCCGATGAAGAGAAAGAAGAAGAAAGAGAAGTTACTCCCCCTGCCAGTGATCCGGTAGTGCAAGAAGAGAATGTGATCATGCCATACCCTCCAGTCATTGAAGCCATGGAGGTTGAAACCAATGAGGATACCACCACCATCACCATAGAAGCCAATCATGCTATCGTGGTTGAAGACAATGTGGATCCCGAAGTCAATGCTGCCACTGAAGATATTGTGCAGCCAATCACTTCTAATGTAGCCGTTCCTCCACCAGTGACGCACACTATGGAATGTGCTTACAATCGTGGTGAGTTGGTGACTGTTGAATGGCCCATTATGGTACCACCCACTGCACCAGGCCCTCAATATGATTATCATGTGTATCAAAGGCCTAAAACTCAGAAGCCGAAGCCAAGATTGCCAAGGCTTCCCAGTGTTGCAACTACCCAAGGCTCCTTCAGTGTGCTCAGCTTCAGAGAGCACAACACATTCTTCGACATCACCAAAAACCCCTATAAGAAGCCCAAGATCTCATGTGACAGGTTTTGGAGCCATTAGCAACGAAGCTACTACTCATGCATTCTATACAACCAAGACCAGATTTTTCCTCGTAAGCATCTGGATTGTGATGCCATTGCTGGGCTGCCATGCCTTGAAGAGGCTCTTGACTGCTTCAGAGACGTTGGGCTACTTCCATTTGTGACTGATAAGGAGCATTGGAATGAAGAGCTTCTGCTGCAGTTCTATGCCACACTTCACATTCGAGACTACAACAGGGATCCAAAGACATGGATCCTTGAATGGATGACAGGCGATGTACATCACAAAGCCAAAGCTCAAGACATCATCGAGCTTACTTCCCTGCCGATTCCTGGTGAGTTGTTTGAACCAGGTTGTCAGCTTCATCAACATGAACTGCAGAGCATCTTTCAGAGGCCAGAGCCCAATATGAGCCTGATGCTGAGTATGATGAAGCCTTTGCCCCATGACACTGAATATCCAAAGGGGTTCTTTGTCAAGGACCTCGAGTACTTGCCCCACACACTCTATTACATTTTAAGGCGTACTCTGTGGCTTGTCAAAGGCAACTCACCAGATGCCAAACTCAAAGGCGCCATGAAGACATTGGTCTTTTATATCATCAATGGCATCAGGTTCAATACACAAGATTTCTTCATCCGTCAACTTGATGCTTCTGGAATTGATCTCTTTGGTTTGAAGTTCTATGCACCATGGGTCATGCATATGATCAAGCTTCATTCAACAATCAACTATTAACCTTCAACATGTGACCATGTTGTCTTTTTCCCTGATGTTGATATGTCCTTTGAAGCCATCTACCCTGAGCCTACTAAAAATCCACTCCACTTGCAAAATGCAGATCATCAAGGCTTCCCTCAACCAATTGAAGGAATTCATGTGCCAAATTGTGCTCCTCCTGCTTATCCTCTGGCTGGCAACTTGCGTCTGCCACATCGTGCCAACATTGAAGCCACAGCCAGTACAATTGCTCAAAGGCTTCAGAAGCATCCCCGTATCCTCAAGACCGAGAGCTTCTTGTATCCCAACATCAGAAACAAGATAGTCATCATGACTGGCTGAAGCGCCAAATGCAGAGTCTTCTGGTGGATGTCAATCGCATTCGCAATTTGGCTACCAATGATTCATTCGTTGCGCATGAAGCCTGCCGGCGGTGCTGGAAGAGCCTTACACTGCTCTGTTCTGAAGATGATCTCACAGAGAAATTCAAGTTTGACTCCAGGCCACCACAATCTGCAAGTTGGCATCCAACACCTTCCATTGAGGATTCTGAGTATTCATCTTCGGCTGCAACAGTTGTTGTGAGAGTCATCGATGAAGACGACGACATCACTTCACCAGCTATG
This sequence comes from Triticum aestivum, assembly GCF_018294505.1. Lineage (NCBI taxonomy): Eukaryota > Viridiplantae > Streptophyta > Magnoliopsida > Poales > Poaceae > Triticum > Triticum aestivum. The sequence continues at coordinate 651,188,102 of NC_057797.1, forward strand.
GCTTTACTCCACCACAACTCTGCATCAGGCCCGTCCGCACCGCACAACTCCAACATCGACCCCGCTGCTCTAACATCTTCTCCAACTAGGAACGAGTAGATCCTCTATGTCTTCAAACCTTTTTGGTCCTTACTGACAAAAGGGAAAGAAGCATATGAGGTTTATAGTCTTCAAGCGGGTCCATATGGGGTGGTTGCCTATTTTTGCTAAGTTCTTACAACTCTTGTTTTGAAACAATTTGGCTCTTGAGTTGTAACACTTAAACTTGATGGTCGTCTGCTATTTTTGCTGCTACTTTTTGATGCGATGATAAATTCCGCATGAAGTCATTCTACAGACGCCCATTTCTCATTATACATTTCATTATCTTCGTTATATTTATGTACGCATGATGAGTTGTCTTCATGGGTTGAAGAGGATCTCCACAATGTGAAACCTTCCATGTGCATTTGCATTCAAAAGCAAACTACTTATATGCACATCTTCATGGGGGCCTTTTGCAAATTATGAAGACAATGTCTATGATCTTTAACTTTCACATACTTTTATCCCCGTTGAAAACCACAACCAGTTTGTCATCAATCACCAAAGGGGGGGGGGGAGATTCTAAGTGCATCTAGTCCCACCCCTAGTTGGTTTTAGAGTATTGACGACAAACTTGGTTGAGGGACTAATTTGTTTGTGGGAATTGCAGGATATATAACATAGGTAGTAGTCCCTCATTGATTCGGTTTACCTACCAGAGATGACCCCCAAAAATGTATGAAGACAATGGTGGTTCGTGAGGACATTCATGACGAAGATAATGACATGTGAAGACATTCACTTTAACACTATGGAGTGCGAAGACATAGTTGTTTAGTAGTTTACTTTTCTTCTTTATTGAGTCATAGGAACCACTATATTGTTAAGTGGGGTCCAAATGAACAAAGTCAGATGACTAATGTGATGCTCAACCAAAAACCTATGTCTTCGAGTGAAGACAATGAGAGTAACTCTTATCCAGAATTGGATGAGTCAGCTTTGCTTGTAGCTCAAGCCAAGCCGCCGCGTGTGTTTGAAATCTGATCGTTGGACACGTGTCAGTTCCTTAGTGACCCAGGGTCATTTCGGACATATCATGTTAGGTTGACTCCAAGCTATAAATAGCCCACCCCCTACACCATAAATTGGCGGGTCCTCAGAGTTAGTGCATGGTTTTTGTCGTTTGAGAGCAACCCACATCCGAAGCCTTTGAGAGAGAGATCCTTGCGAGGACAACGCCCAAAACACCCAGAGCCAAAGAGTATTAGGCATCACTGAAGTCTTTTTGTCTGTGTGACATGAAGACTTGTTACACTTGAGGACTGTGAATCCTCCAGCCGGCTAGGCGTCGCGTTCTGAGCATCCAAGATCCATTGGGGATTGCCAGTGAATGAAGTCTATGAAGTTTTGGAAGTCTACCTTGAAGACTTACTAGAGTGATTGGGCGAGGGCAGGGTGTCCTTAGCTCAAGGGGAATAAGGTGAAGACGCGGTCTTCTGAGTTCAATCTTAGCCTCCCTAACCAAACGTACAGTTGTCACAGCAACTGGAACTGGTCTACCAAATCCTTGTCTTCACCCAGAAATTGGTTCTATCCCCTACTTCCTTTACTTTTCAGTTTGTCTGATCTGATTGACTTCACTGTGTGAAGACTATTACGTGTTTAGCTTCCTACTCTCTTCCATTCTGATCCTCACTACCTAGCTTCTCATAGTCTTTGTGGTTTCACAATACTGCTCATTTGACTATGGCTTGTCTAGTGTAGTATATCTTCCGCTGCATATCAATGGGTTCATTTCATCTATTCTGTCTTCAAAGACCTCGTGTTTTGAAGACTTCCATAAAAATGGCCTATTCACCCCCTCTAGTCGATAACTAGCACTTTCAGTAAGATACATCATAGATAGCACCATATCTAATGAAGTATGGTTACGATGTTCGGACACACCTTTACGGTATGGTGTTCCAGGTGGCGTGAGTTGTGAAACTATTCCACATTGTTTTAAATGAAGGCCAAACTCGTAACTCAAATATTCGCCTCCACGATCAGATCGTAGAAACTTTATTTTCTTATTACGATGATTCTCCACTTCACTATGAAATTCTTTGAACTTTTGAAATGTTTCAGACATGTGTTTCATTAAGTAGATATACCCATATCCGCTCAAATCATCTGTGAAGGTCAGAAAATAACGATACCCACCGCATGCCTCAACACTCATTGGACTGCATACATCGGTATGTATTATTTCCAATAAGTCAGTGGCTGGCTCCATTGTTTCGGAGAACGGAGTTTTTCATCTTGCCCATGAGGCATGGTTCGCAAGTATCAAATGATTCATAACCAAGTGATTCTAAAAGCCCATATGCATGGAGTTTGTTCATGCACTTCACACCAATATGACCTAAATGGTAGGGCCACAAATATGTTGCACTATCATTATCAACTTTGCATCTTTTGGCATCAATATTATGAATATGTGTATCACTACAATCGAGATTCAACAAAAATAGACCACTCTTCAAGGGTGCATGACCATAAAAGATATTACTCATATAAATAGAACAACCATTATTATATTATTTAAATGAATAACCATCTCACACTAAAAAAGATCTAGATATAATGTTCAGGCTCAACGCTGGCACCAAATAACAATTATTCAGGTCTAAAACCAATCCCTAAGGTAGATGTAGAGGCAGCGTGCCGACAGCGATCACATCGACCTTGGAACCATTCTGGATGTGCATCGTCACCTCATCCTCAGCAAATATTTGTTTAGTCCGTAGCTCCTATTTCGAGTTACAGATATGAGCAACCGAGCCAATATCAAATACCCAGGCTCTACTATGAGCATTAGTAAGGTACACATCAATAACATGTATATCAAATATACCTTTGTTCACTTTGCCATCCTTCTTATCCGCCAAATACTCGGGGCAGTTCCTCTTCCAGTGACCAGTCCCTTTGCAGTAGAAGCACCCAGTTTCAGGCTTGGGTCCAGCTTTGGGCTTCTTTTCGGGAGTGGAAACTTTCTTGCCATTCTTCTTGAAGTTCCCCTTCCTTCCCATGCCCTTTTTCCTGAAACTAGTGGTCTTGTTAACCAACAACACTTGATGCTCCTTCTTGATTTCTACCTCCACAGGTTTGAGCATTGCGAAGAGCTCGGGAATTGTCTTGTCCATCCATTGCATATTATAGTTCATCATGAAGCCTTTGTAGTTTGGTGGCAGTGATTGAAGAACTCTATCAATAACACTATCAACTAGAAGATTAACTCCGAGCTGAGTCAAGTGATTATGATACCCAGACATTCTGAGTATGTGTTCACTGACAGAACCATTCTCCTCCATCTTGCAGCTATAGAACTTGTCGGAGACTTCATATCTCTCAACCTGGGCATTCGCTTGAAATATTAACTTCAACTCCTGGAACATATCACATGCCCCATGACGTTCAAAACGTCTTTGAAGTCCCGATTCTAAGCAGTAAAGCATGGCACATTGAACTATTGAGTAGTCATCAGATCGAGCTTGCCAGACGTTCAAAATATCAGCATTTGCTCCTGCAGCAGGTCTTTCACCTAGCGGTGCATCAAGGACATAATTCTTTTGTGCGACAACGAGGATAATCCGTGTAGTTGCTACTATCATCTTTCAACTTAGCGTTCTCTAGGAATGCATTAAAATTCAAGGGAACGGTGGCACGGGCCATTGATTTACAACATAGATATGCAAATACTATAAAGACTAAGTTCATGATAAATTAAGTTCAATTAATCAAATTACTTAAGAACTCTCACTCAAATAGACATCCCTCAGGTCATCTAAGTAATTCGGGATCCAAATCAACTAACCCATGTCCGATCATCACGTGATATGGGGTAGTCATTAATGGTGAACATCTCTATATTGATCATATCTACTATATGATTCACATTCGACCTTTCAGTCTCCAGTGTTCCCAGGACATGTCTATACATGCTAGGCTCGTCAAGTTTAACCCAAGTATTCCACATGTGCAAAACTATCTTGCACCTGTTGTATGTGAATGTAGAGTCTATCACACCCGATCATCACATGGTGTCTCAACACGACGAACTATAGCATTGGTGCATACTCAGGGAGAACACTTTTACCTTGAAATTTAGTGAAGGGATCTTCTTATGATGCTACCGCCGTACTAAGAAAAATAATATGCATAAAAGATAAACATCACATGAAATCAAAATATGTGACATGATATGGCCATCATCATCTCATGCTTTTGATCTCCATCTCCAAAGCATCGTCATGATCTCCATCGTCACTGGCTGGACACCTTGATCTCCATCGTTGTGTCGTGGTCGTCTCGCCAACTATTGCTTCTACAACTATCGCTAACACATAGTAATAAAGTAAAGCAATTACATGGCGTTTGCATTTCATGCAATACTAGCAAGATGCACGTGTGTTGCACGGAACATCAAGATCTTGTGGGAGAAAAGGATGGACAAGGGAAGGCCATATCTGCAAATGTGGAGAGGAGTGCGGGTATATTGTCATAGTTTCCTTCCTATCCGTTAGACATAGATCGGACAACCTATATTGCAGGATGGCAGGCACACCATCATCACCAACTCTGCTTTTTGTAATAAGAGAGGAAAGAAATAACCTTAAGGCCCCTGCTGGTTGCCGATAACTTACAAAACATGATCATCTCATACAATAACGTATATCACATCATGTCTTCACCACATCACATCACAAGATACCCTGCAAAAACAAGTTAGATGTCCTTTAATTTGTTGTTGCAAGTTTTACGTGGCTGCTACGGGCTTCTAGCAAGAACCGTTCTTACCTACGCAAAAAACGACAACGGTGTTTAATCAAGTTTGCTGTTTTAACCTTCTTCAAGGACCGGCCGTAGTCAAATTCCATTCAACTAAAGTAGGAGAAACAGACACCCGCCAGCTGATAACCCACAAGTATAGGGGATCGCAACAGTTTTCTAGGGTAGAGTATTCAACCCAAATTTATTGATTCGACACAGGGGGAGCCAAAGAATATTCTCAAGTATTAGCAGCTGAGTTTACAATTCAACCACACCTGGAAACTCAATATCTGCAGCAAAGTATTTAGTAGCAAAGTAATATGATAGTAGTGGTAATGGTGGCAAAAGTAATGGTAGCAGTTTTGGTTTTATAGTGATTCTAACAGTAGCTACGGGAAAGTAAATAAGCAAAGATCAATATGGGAAAAGCTCGTAGGCAATGGATCAGTGATGGATAATTATGTCGGACATGATTCCTCATGCAATAGTTATAACCTAGGGTGACACAGAACTAGCTCCAGTTCATCAATGTAATGTAGGCATGTATTCCGAATATAGTCACACGTGCTTATGGAAAAGAACTTGCATGACATCTTTTGTCCTACCCTCCCATAACAGCGGGGTCCTATTGGAAACTAAGGAATATTAAGGCCTCCTTTTAATATTGTACCGGACCAAAGCATTAACACTTAGTGAATACATGAACTCCTCAAACTACGGTCATCACCGGTAAGTATCCCGATTATTGTCACTTCGGGGTTAATGGATCATAACACATAATAGGTGACTATAGAATTGCAAGATAGGATTAAGAACCAAAATATATTCATGAAAACATAATAGGTTCAGATCTGAAATCATGGCACTCGGGCCCTAGTGACAAGCATTAAGCATAGCAAAGTCATAGCAACATCAACCTCAGAACATAATGGATACTAGGGATCAAACCCTAACAAAACTAACTCGATTACATGATAAATATCATCCAACCCATGACCGTCCAGCAAGCCTATGATGGAATTACTCACGCACGGCGGTGAGCATCATGAAATTGGTGATGGAGGAAGGTTGATGATGACGATGGCGACGGATTCCCCTCTGTGGAGCCCCGAACGGACTCCATATCAGCCCTCCCGAGAGAGATTAGGGCTTGGCGGCGGCTCCATATCGTACAACATGATGAATCCTTCTCTCTTATTTTTTCTCCCCGAACACGAATATATAGAGTTGGAGTTGAGGTCGGAGGAGCACCAGGGGGCCCACGAGGCAGGGGGGTGCACCCAGGGGGGTAGGCGCGCCCCCACCCTCGTGGACAGGGTCTGGGCCCCCTTGCCTTGATTCTTTCACCAGTACTTCTTACATATTCCAAAATAATCTCCGTTGATTTTTAGGTCATTCCAAGAACTTTTATTTCTGCACAAAAATAACACCATGGCAATTCTGCTGAAAACAACGTCAGTCCAGGTTAGCTCCATTCAAATCATGCAAATTAGAGTCCAAAACAAGGGCAAAAGTGTTTGGAAAAGTAGATACAATGGAGGCGTATCAACTCCCCCAAGCTTAAACCTTTGCTTGTCCTCAAGCAATTCAGTTGACAAACTGAAAGTGATAAAGAAAAATCTTTTACAAACTCGGTTTACTCTTGTTGTTGTAAATATGTAAAGCCAGCATTCAAGTTTTCAGCAAAGATTATGAACTAACCATATTCACAATAACATTTAGGTTGCATGTTTACTCATATCAATGGCATAATCAACTAGTGAGCAATAATAATAAATCTCGGATGACAACACTTTCTCAAAACAATCATAATATGATATAACAAGATGGTATCTCGCTAGCCCTTTCCGAGACCGCAAAACATAAATGCAGCACACCCCTGAAGATCAAGGGCTGACTGGAAATTGTAATTCATGGTAAAAGAGATCCAGTCAAGTCATACTCAATGTAAACTAACAATAATACATGCAAATGACAGCGTTGCTCTCCAACTGGTGCTTTTTGATAAGAGGACGATGACTCAGCATAAAAGTAAATGGATGAGCCCTTCGCAGAGGGAAGCAGGGATTTGTAGAGGTGCCAGAGCTCGGTTTTGAAATAGAGGTGAATAATATTTTGGGCGGTATACTTTCATTGTCAACATAACAACTGAGAGATCTTGATATCTTCCATGCTACACACATTATAGGCGGTTCCCAAGCGGAATGGTAAAGTTTATACTCCCCCACCACCAACGAGCATCAATCCATGGCTTGCTCGAAACAATGGGTGCCTCCAACTAACAACAATCCTGGGTGAGTTTTGTTTGCAATTATTTTGATTTGATTTGAGCATGGGACTGGGCATCCCGGTGACCAGCCATTTTCTCGTGAGTGAGGAGCGGAGTCCACTCCTCTTGAGAATAACCTGCCTAGCATGGAATATACAGACAACCCTAGTTGATATATGAGCTATTCGAGCATACAAAACAGAATGTTTATTTGAAGGTCCAGAGTTTGGCACATACAAATTTACTTGGAACGGCAGGTAGATACCGTATATAGGAAGGTATGGTGGACTCATATGGAATAACTTTGGGGTTTATGGAGTTGGATGCACAAGCAGTATTCCCGCTTAGTACAAGTGAAGGTTAGAAAGAGACTGGGAAGCGACCAACTAGAGAGCGACAACAGTCATGAACATGCATTAAAATTGATCAACACCGAATGCAAGCATGAGTAGGATATAATTCACCATGAACATAAATATCACGGAGGCTATGTTGATTTTGTTTCAACTACATGCGTGAACATGTGCCAAGTGAAGCCACTCGAATCGTTCAAAGGAGGATACCACCCTATCATACCACATAACAACCATTTTAATAGCATGTTGGCACACAAGGTAAATCATTATAAAATCCTAGCAGATTAAGCATGGCATGGGCAACTATAATCTCTAATTGTCATTGCAAACATGTTTCATCCATAATAGGCTGAATCAGGAACGATGAACTAATCATATTTACATAAACAAGAGAGGTTGAGTTCATACCAGCTTTTCTCATCTCAATCGGTTCATCATATATCGTCATTATTGCTTTTCACTTGCACGACCGAATGGTATGGATAATAATAAGAGTGCATGTGCACTGGACTAAGCTGGAATTTGCAAGCATTCAATTCAAGGGAGAAGACAAGGTAATGTGGGCTCTTTGTTAGATCAACAATAATGCATATAAGAGCCACTCAACATTTTTCATTATGGTCTTCTCCTCTCGACCCCCAAGGAGAAGAACGGAAATAAAATTATTTGCACGGGAAACCTCCCAACAAGCAAAAGAAGAGCGAGAAATCTTTTTGAGTTTCTTTTTAATTACTACTACTACAGGCATGGAAAGTAAACTAGCTAAAAGCTACAACTAAATTTTTTTATTTTTCTTAAGGTTTTTCAAACACACAAGAAGAAAGCTTAAAAAGAAAATAAACTAGCATGGATGATACAATGAAAAAGTATGAGCACCGACAACTGGCATGAGTGTGTGAACTTGAATGTAATGTCGGTGAGAAATACGTACTCCCCCAAGCTTAGGCTTTTGGCCTTAGTTGGTCTATGCCCATGGATCAAAGTTGTAGCTGGGGTCATACTGAGATGCAGTGGCAATTGCCTCATGACCTGCAGCTTGGAGGCGAGTTGCCTCCGTCCTCCTCTCGTACTCGTTCGCCTCCTCCCTGGTTATAACATATCTCCCTTTTGTCTGAAAATCAAAGAAAGCAGGAGTAGGGAGAGCAACGTGGACGGTGCGCCGTCTGTCAAAGATTAGTCGGTACTGGAGGAACTGATCGTTCCTCTCAACAAACTGATGACGAACCATATCATTATAATCTGGATAAGTAGGAGGCAACTCAATATCATATCCATGTATGGGTACCTCAAGAAAATTAGCTAAACGGGTTGCGTAAATTCCACCAAAAAATCTCCATTGATACTGTTATTATGCAACCTACGTGCAACAATGGCCCCCAAGTTATATTGTCTATCTCAGAATATAGCACTCTTGAGAACACTAAGATCCGAAACACACATATGACATGCCTCATCTTTACCATTAATGCATCTACCCATGAAGAGAGCAAAATAACGTATGGCCGGAAAATGAATGCTCCCTATGGTAGCTTGTGTTATTTCTCTAGATTCCCCCACAGTGATACTAGCAAGAAATTCTTTAAATTCAGATTTGCGAGGTTCAGTAGCACTACCCCACTGCGGGAGTTTACAAGCAGTATTAAAATCTTCTAAGACCATGGTATAAGATTTATGATAAAGATCAAATAGGACATTGTGAGAATTGCGCGAGGATGTAAATTTAAACCTTCTCACAAATGAATCGGTTAAATAGAGGTATTGCCGGCACTTATCTATCTCGAAGCTCCCAAGATCAGCGTTATGCACATATGCGTCAAATTCTTCCTTCCTGCATGCTTGAACCATGAAATCCTCTGACGGCCATTCACAAGGCCGCACTTGAGCTTCTCTTAGTAGTTCATAGTCCGGCTCATGAATCACGGGCCTTGGGCCTTTCTTCCTTGAGGAACCACCTTGGTACATTTTCCTAAACATATTTCTTCCTCTGAAAAATTTCTGAAATTTTTAGGGACTCAAAATAAAAGTGAACCAAACTCAACAAAATTGATAGCAACTACTCGTACAAGTGCCTAGAGGCCATATCATGCATTAAAACTACTTTTGACCACATAAATTTGACATGCAAGCTCAAGAACATGGTCACCTAAGCAGCAAAAGTTTTCAATAAATAAAGCACACTAGAACAAAAACTAATTGGACCATTGGAGGAGTCACATACCGAAGAACAATCCCCTAAAGCAGTTTTGTGAATGGAGCTTTGAGCAAGGAGATCGAAAATGGCACCAAGATGAGCTAGAACTCTGGTTTGAGCTGGTGGGTGATTTTTTCTAGAGGAAGGCGAAGTGTGTGGGTGCAAGAATAAGTGGAGGGGAGCCTCGTGGGGTCCATGAGGTAGGGGGGCGCGCACTCCACCCTGGTGGGCATAGGGTGGGTCCCCCTGATGTGTTCTCACTGCCAAAAATTCTTAAATATTCTGGAAAAAATCATATTTCATTTTGAGGGCATTTGGAGAACTTCTATTTTCGGGGTATTTTTTTATTGTAAGGATAATTCAGAAAACAGACAAAAAAATACTAATTTCACTTTATTTAATATAAATAACAGAAAGTAAAAAGAGGGCACAGAAAGTTGTGCTTTCTAACTTCATCCATCTCATGCTCATCAAAAGGAATCCACTAACAAGCTTGATCAAGTCTTGTTAACAAACTCATTTCGAATAACATGAAAACGGAGAAATTTCGAGTAACACTAGGTTACCTCAACAGGGATATGCACATCCCCAACAATGAGAATATCATATTTCTTCTTGACAGTAGGAAGAGGAAATTCAAAACCTCCAATAATAATAGTTGAAATTATTCCAATAGAATTGATACTGTGGACTTGAGGTGTTTCCTTGGAAAGTGTACCGTATGCTCATTACCATTAACATGAAAAGTGACATTGCCTTTGTTGCAATCAATAATAGACCCTGCAGTATTCAAAAAGGGTTTTCCAAGAATAATAGACATACTATCGTCCTTGGGAATATCAAGAATAACAAAGTTCGTTAAAATAGTAACGTTTGCAACCACAACAGGCATAGCAGTTGATTTATCAGCCATTTGCAAATATATTTCAGTACGAGTCAACTTATTCAAATCAAGTCTACGATATAAAGAGAGAGGCATAACACTAACACCGGCTCCAGGATCACATAAAGCAGTTTTAACATAGTTTCTTTTAATGGAGCATGGTATAGTTGGTACTCCTGGATCTCCTAGTTTCTTTGGTATTCCACCTTCAAAAGTGTAATTAGCAAGCATGGTGGAAATTTCAGCTTCCGGTATCTTTCTTTTATTTGTAAGAATATCTTTCATATACTTAGCATAAGGATTCATTTTAAGCAGATCAGTCAAACGCATACACAGAAAGATAGGTCTAATCATTTCAGCAAAGCGCTCAAAATCCTCATCATCCTTTTTCTTGGATGGTTTAGGAGGAAAAGGCATGGGTTTCTGAACCCATGGTTCTCTTTCTTTATCGTGCTACCTAGCAACAAAGTCTCTATTATCATAACGTTGATTCTTTGATTGTGGGTTATCAAGATCAACAGCAGGTTCAATCTCTACATCATTACCATTGCTAGGTTGAGCATCAACATGAACATCATCATTAACATTATCACTAGGTTCATGTTCATTACCATATTGTGTTTCAGCGTCAGAAATAGAAATATCATTGGGATTCTCAGTTGTGTCAACAACAGGTTCACTAGAAGCATGCAAAGTCCTACCATTTTTCTTCTTCTTCTTCTTAGAAGAATTGGGTGCATCAATATTAGTTCTCTGAGAATCTAGCTCAATTATCTTGGGATGGCCCTCAGGATACAAAGGTTCCTGAGTCATTTTACCCCCTCTAGTCATAACTCTAACAACATTATCATTTTTCTTATTATTTAATTCATTGAGCAAATCATTCTGAGCTTTAAGTACTTGTTGTACTTGAGTGGTAACCATAGAAGCATGTTTACTAATAAGTTTAAGTTCACCTTTAACTCTAGACATATAATCACTCAAGTGTTCAATCATATAAGCATTACGTTTCAATTATCTACCAACATAAGCATTGAAGTCTTCTTGCTTAACCATAAAGTCATCAAACTCATCCAAGCATTGGCTAGCAAATTTAGTAGATGGGATTTCACATTTATCAAATCTGTAGAGAGAATTTACCTTTACTACCTGTGCCGGGTTATCAAGACCATGTATCTCTTCAATAGGTGGTCAATTCTTAACATCTTCAGCTTTAATACCTTTTTCTTTCATAGATTTTCTTTGCCTCTTGCATATCTTCAGGACTGACAAATAGAATACCCCTTTTCTTTGGAGTTGGCTTAGGAGTTGGTTCAGGGAGTGTCCAATCATTATCATTACTCAATATATTATTCAATAGTAATTCAGCTTGATGAACATTTCTTTCCCTGAAAACACAACTAGCGCAACTATTCAGGTGGTCTCTGGAAGCATCGGTTAGTCCATTATAAAAGATATCAAGTATTTCATTTTTCTTGAGAGGATGACTAGGCAAACGATTAAGTAATTGGAGAAGCCTCCGCCAAGCTCGTGGGAGACTCTCTTCTTCAATTTGCACAAAATTATATATATCCCTTAAGGCAGCTTGTTTCATATGAGCGGGGAATTATTTAGCAGAGAAGTAATAAATCATATCCTGGGGACTACGCACACAACCAGGAGGAAGAGAATTAAAACATGTTTTAGCATCACCCTTTAATGAGAATGCAAACTACTTAAGGATAAAGTAATAACGAGTTTTCTCATCATGAGTAAACTTGGTGGCTATATCATTTAATTTAGTAAGATGTGCCACAACAGTTTCAGATTCATAGCCATAAAAAGGGTCAGATTCAACCAAAGTAATTAACTCAGGATCGACAGAGAAATCATAATCCTTATCGGAAATAAAGATAGGCGAAGTAGCAAAAGCAGGGTCATATTTCATTCTACCATTCAAGGATTTTTCTTTAAGCTTAGCTAATAATTTATTAAGATCAGATCTATCACTGCAAGCTAAGAAGTCTCTAGCAGTTTCTTCATCCATAACATAACCCTCAGGCACAACAGGCAATTCATATCTAAGGGGAGAATCTTCATCATCACTTTCATCAATATTATCAGTTTCAATAATTTCATTCTCTCTAACCCTAGCAAGTTGTTCATCAAGAAATTCACCTAGTGGCACAATATTATCAAGCATAGAAGTAGTTTCATCATAAGTATCATGCAAGGCAGAAGTGACATCACCAATAACGTGCGACATATCAGAATGAATACCATGTGTAGGTGTCGCAAGTTTACTCAAAACAGAAGGTGAATCAAGTGCAAAGCTAGATGGTAGTTCCTTGCCTCCCCTCGTAGTTGAGGGAAAAATCTTGGTTCTTTTATCTTTCAAGTTCTTCATAGTGATCAGCAGATATAAATCCCAAGTGACTCAAAGAATAGAGATATGCTCCCCCGCAACGGCGCCAGAAAATAGTCTTGATAACCCACAAGTATAGGGGATCGCAACAGTTTTTGAGGGTAGAGTATTCAACCCAAATTTATTGATTCGACACAAGGGGAGCCAAAGAATATTCTCAAGTATTAGCAGTTGAGTTGTCAATTCAACCATACCTGGAAACTTAATATCTGCAGCAAAGTAATACGCTAGTAGTGGTAACGATGGCAAAAGTAATGGTAGCATTTTTGGTTTTATAGTGATTGTAACAGTAGCTACGGGAAAGTAAATAAGCAAAGATTAATATATGAAAAGCTCATAGGCAATGGATCAGTGATGGATAATTATGTCGGATGCGATTCCTCATGCAATAGTTATAACCTAGGGTGACACAGAACTAGCTCCAGTTCATCGATGTAATGTAGGCATGTATTCCGAATATAGTCATACGTGTTTATGGAAAAGAACTTGCATGACATCTTTTGTCCTACCCTCCCGTGGTAGCAGGGTCCTATTGGAATCTAAGGGATATTAAGGCCTCCTTTTAATAGAGTACTGGACCAAAGCATTAACTCTTAGCGAATACATGAACTCCTCAAACTACGGTCATCACCGATAAGTATCCCGATTATTGTCACTTCGGGGTTAACGGATCATAACACATAATAGGTGACTATAGACTTGCAATATACGATCAAGAACTCACATATATTCATGAAAACATAATAGGTTCAGATCTGGATTCATGGCACTCGGGCCCTAGTGACAAGCATTAAGCATAGCAAAGTCATAGCAACATCAATCTCAGAACATAATGGATACTAGGGATCAAACCCTAACAAAACTAACTTGATTACATGATAAATCTCATCCAACCCATCACCGTCCAGCAAGCCTACGATGGAATTACTCACGCACGGCGGTGAGCATCATGAAATTGGTGGTGGAGGAAGGTTGACGATGACGATGGCGACGGATCCGCCTCTCCGGAGTCCCAAACGAATTCCAGATCAGCCCTCCCGAGAGAGATTAGGGCTTGGCGGCGGCTCCGTATCGTAAAACACGATGAATCCTTCTCTCTTATTTTTTTCTCCCTGAACATGAATATTTAGAGTTGGAGTTGAGGTCGGAGGAGCACCAGGGGGCCCATGAGGCAGGGGCGCGCCCAGGGGTAGGCGCGCCCCACCCTCATGGAGAGGGTGTGGCCCATGGCCTTGATTCTTTCGCCAATATTTTTTATATATTCCAAAAATAATCTCCATTGATTTTCAGGTCATTCCAAGAACTTTTATTTCTATACAAAAATAACACCATGGCAATTCTGGTGAAAACAACGTCAGTCCGGGTTAGTTCCATTCAAATCATGCAAGTTAGAGTCCAGAACAAGGGCAAAAGTGTTTGGAAAAGTAGATACGATGGAGACGTATCACCAGCCACGTTTATGCAAAACTAGTTGCATGTCTGTCGGTGGAACTGGTCTCATGTGTCTGGACATGTAAGGTTGGTCCGGGCCGCTTCATCCCCCAATATCGCCGAATCAAAATAAGACATTGGTGGTAAGCAGTATGACTATCACCGCTCACAACTCTTCGTGTTCTACTCGTGTATATCATCTACGCATAGACCTGGCTCATGATGCCACTGTTAGGAAACGTTGCATGGAAAACAAAAAAAATTCTACGCACACGCAATGATCTATCCAAGGAGATGCATAGCAACGAGGGGGAGAGTGTGTCTATGTACCCTCATAGACCGTAAGCGGAAGTGTTTCTCAATGCGGTTGATGAAAGTCAAACTTCTTGGTGCTTCAACCGATCAAGTACTGAACGCATGGCACCTCCGCGTTCTGCAAATGTTCAGCTCGGTGACGTCCCTCGCCTTCTTGATCCAGCAAGACATCAAGGTAGTAGATGAGTTCCGTCTGCACGACGGTGTGGTGACGGTGATGGTGAAGTGATCCTCGCAGGGCTTCGCCTAAGCACTATGAAAAATATGACCGGGGGTATAAACGGTTGAGGGGGGCGCCGCACAAGGCCAAACAACTGTCTGGGCTTGCTCGCCCCCCCCACATATATATATAGGTGGGAGGGGAGGAGAGAGGCCAGGAGGCACCACAAGTAGGACCGAATCCTACTTGGGCTCCTCCCAAGCCGCGCGGCCCCTGCCGTATCTATCGGAGGAGGAAGGAAAGATGGGGGAGGGGGAGGAAGGGGGAATCTTATTCCCTTCCTTTCCTTTCCTCCTTCACCTTTCCTTATCCACCTTGGCCAGCCCATATGGGGGCGCACTAGCCCCTTGTGGGTGGTGTGTTTCCCCTCTTGGCCCATAAGGCCCATATCTTTTGTCGGGGGTGCCCGGAAGCCCTTCCGGTGATCCGATAAATACCCGGTACCCCCTGAAACATTTTCGGTGTCCGAATACTATCGTCCTATATATCAATCTTTACCTCTCGACCATTTCGAGACTCCTCGTCATGTCTGAGATCTCATTCGGGACTCCGAACAACATTCGATCACCAAATCACATAACTCATATAATACTATATCGTCATCGAACGTCAAGCGTGCGGACCCTACGGGTTCGAGGACTATGTAGGCATGACCGAGACGCCTCTCTGGTCAATAAACAATAGCAGAACCTGGATGCCCATATTGTCTCCTGCATATTCTACGAAGATCTTTATAGGTTGAACCATTATGACAACATACGTAATTCCCTTTGTCCATCGGTATGTTACTTGCCCGAGATTCGATCATCGGTATCTTCATACCTAGTTCAATCTTGTTACCGGCAATTCTCTTTACTCATTCCGTAATACATCACCTCTTGACTAACTCCTTAGTCGTTTTCTTGCAAGGTTATGATGTGTATTAGTGAGAGGGCCTAGAGATACCTCTTCGATATTCAGAGTGACAAATCCTAATCCCGATCTATGCCAACTCAACAAACACCTTCGGAGATACCTATAGAGCATCTTTATAATCACCTAGTTACGTTGTGAAGTTTGATAGCACACAAGGCATTCCTCCGGTATCCTGGAGTTTCATAATCTCATAGTCAAAGGAATATGTATTTGACATGAGGAAAGCAATAGCAACAAAACTGAATGATCATAATGCTAAGCTAACGATGGGTCTTGTCCATCACATCATTCTCCTAATGATGTGATCCCATTTATCAAATTACAACTCATGTCCATGTTTAGGAAACCTTAACCATCTTTGAACAACGAGCTAGTCAAGTAGAGGCTCACTAGGGACACGGTGTTTGTTTATGTATTCACACAAGTATTTAGGTTTCCGATCAATACAATTCTAGCATGAATAATAAACATTTATCATGAATAAGGAAATATAAAACAGCAACTTTATTTTTGCCTCTAGGGCATATTTCCTTCAATAGCTCCCTTATTTTTTATGTTCCTAGAGAATTATCCTCATTGTTGCATAGAAGAGTTATGTCCTTGTTGCACTGCTAGGTGACAGACCTATTGCAGGAGCAGATGTAGATATTATGAAAGTTTGGCAAGCTCGATATGTTGACTACTTAATAGTTTAGTGCGCCATGCTTTATGACTTAGAATCGGGAATCAAAAACATTTTGAATGCCACGGAGCATATGAGATGTTCTGAGAGCTGAAATTGGTATTTCGGACTCATGCCCGTGTCGAGAGGTATGTGACCTCTGACAATTGGATTCTGGGTTCCGGCAAACCCTTGAGGTTAGAACTCTGGGGTGCGTACGAAGATCCCTCTCTTCCTAGCTCGCCCTTGCAATGATCTCAAAGCTTAGCTCGCCGAACCCAAGGAACAAGAGACACAAGGGTTCATACTGGTTCGGGCCACCGTTGTGGTGTAATACCCTACTCCAGCGTGGTGTGGTGGATTGCCTCGTGGGCTAAGGATGGATCAGTACAGTGGATGAACAGCCTCCTAAGGAGAGGTGTTCTTGAGCTCGATGAGCTGGTGTGTCTCAGGATGGTCCGAATGATCCGTTCGTCCCCCTGCTATGGTGGTGGCTAGCCCTATTTATAGATGCCCTGGTCCTCTTCCCAAATGTTAGGTGGGAAGGGATCCCACAATGGCCAATTTTGAAGGGAGACAACTAGTACAAGTTATCCTCACAAAAGGTGGTCTTCGTGTGCCAAAGGTTCTGGTGGTGATGTAGTTGTGGGCTCCGCGGTGACCTCCGTCCTGCCGTCCTACTGGTCTTGGTCTTGTTGCACCAATATGGAAACCTTTGCCTGATGCCTCGGGACTCCTCGCCTGTGCCTGCCTCTTTAGCACCAAAGGGGAAACTGGCACTCTGCGCCCGCTGGCGCCAGCCTAGCTTCAGTTGTCATGGCTCACGTCACGTGAACCTCGTGAGGTGCCCCTTGCATAGGTATATCCGCCTCTTAGGAGCCAGCCTAGCGAGGCTGCCCCTGAGGAGGTCCTGTGTCGTCCACCTCGCGAGGTTTGCCCCTCGCGAGGGTCTTGAGTGGTTGCTGATCAAGATGGGCCGCACCGGGCCGCCGGTAGAGCCACGCCATGGGCCGCAGGCAGACAAGTCTGGGTACCCACGTTCCCAGGACGCCGATAGTAGCCCCTGGGCCCAAGGCACGCTCGGACTTGGCTTCGAGGCGAAGCCAAAGGGCAAGTGCGGAGCGTCACGGGCCCCAACCGCATGCAGCCTTGATTGATGCGGGGCGATTGGCAGGACGTGGGCGTCTCCGCTTCCCCATGCTACCTTGATATCCGACTAGCTAGGCGGCCACCGTTGTCTACACAGCCCCACCTTCATTGCTGGCAGCGCACTCCCCAACTCCTCCGTCTTCCCAAAAGCAATAGTCTCCTCCTCCAATCCGACCAGGATCCAATCCTCTCCACCGCCATGGCGCCAAGGCGGAAGAAGAAGGGAAAAAAAGAAGCCCCAGGCTTCAGCCGAAGCACCGTCGGCCTTCGAGCCCGCCGTCGAGCGGTCGGTGGTGCTCAACCAGGAGGCGATGGAGAAGGTTCGACCAGCAATCACTGCCAAATCCAATGAGTGGGGGAAGATGGTGGCTTGGCTCGTATCTCGCGCTGCGGTCGACGGGACATCCACCGAGATCCCCATTCATCTTCACGCCCTCCGGGCTGGCCTGATTCCCCCTTTCTCTGCCTTCTGCAACATCGTGCTATCTCACTACCAAATAAATATGCTGCACCTGGATCCATCATCCTTCTTGCCGTCTTCGCCTTTGTTTGTGAGCCCATGGTGGGCAGCGCTCTGGATGTTTGAGCTTCCAGGTCATGGTTGCGATAGCCGGCGCGGGGATTGACTTCAAGCTTTCGCCGTCTGTGAGCGGGTTCTGGAGGCAGTGGGTGTTTGTGGATCCCGGTGTGCTCCGCCCCTGCTCTTGCTTTCGACAGCGCCAGCTGCTCCCAGCTTCGGCTGGGGGGCACAAGAAGCTCGCTGACCCGCATCTTGCCCATGTCTGGCACCGACTGACTAGGATGAAGGATCTCGGCGTGATGGCGCCTGAGGGAGTCCTCGATTAGGGGGTCTCCGGACAGCCAGACTATCTCCATTGGCCGGACTGTTAGACTATGAAGATACAAGATTGAAGACTTCGTCTCGTGTCCGGATGGGACTCTACTTGGCGTGGAAGGAAAGCTAGGCAATACAGATATGGATATCTCCTCGTTTGTAACCGACCTTGTGTAACCCTAACCCTCTCTGGTGTCTATATAAACCAAAGGGTTTTAGTCCGTAGGACAATAATCACAACATACAATCATACCATAGGCTAGCTTCTAGGGTTTAGCCTCTCTGATCTTGTGGTAGATCTACTCTTGTACTACCCATATCATCAATATTAAACAAGTAGGACGTAGGGTTTTACCTCCATCAAGAGGGCCTGAACCTGGGTAAAACATCGTGTCCCCTGCCTCCTGTTACCATCCAGCCTAGACGCATAGTTCGGGACCCCCTACCTGAGATCCGCCGGTTTTGACACCGACATTGGTGCTTTCATTGAGAGTTCCTCTGTGTCGTCGCCGTTAGGCTTGATGGCTCCTACTATCATCGATAGCGATGCGGTCCAGGGTGAGACTTTTCTCCCCGGACAGATCTTCGTATTCGGCAGCTTTGCACTGGGGCTAATTCACTTGGCCTTCTGGAGTAGATTAAAAGCTACGCCCCTAGCCGTCTGGTCAGATTTGGAAGTTTGAACTACATGGCCGACATCCGCGGAGACTTGATCTTCGACGAATTCGAGATACGACTATAGCTCCCACGTGTCGAGGCACGACATAGAGACATAATCGCATTGAAGGCATATGTCGCAAGTTAGGCAATCTTCACAACATCCCATGTAATATAAATAATAAAGGGGAGATAACATAGTTGGCTTACACTCGCCACGTCAATCAAGTACATAAATAACATTACATCATCCAACCACTCATGGCCCGACTACGGCGCCAAAATAAAAGATAACCCAACATGCGACACGGTCCCGATCACCCCCAACAGGGCACCACTACTGATCATCAGGAAAGGAAACATAGTATCATTGAGAGTCTTCGTCAAACTCCCACTTGAGCTCAAGCGCGTCACCTGGAGCGGAATCATCAGTCCATGCATCTGGTGTAATAGTAATCTGTGAGCCACAGGGACTCAGCAATCTCGCACCCTCGCAATCAAGACTATTTAAGCTTATAGGTATGGCAAGGTAAATATATGTGGAGCTGCAGCAAGCGACTAGCAAATAAGGTGGCTATCCTGTTCGCAAAAGAGAGCAAGAAGAGGAGGCAAAGCGCAAGCGAGAAACTAGAGAGCAACCTACGCAAACATTACTCCAACATCGTGTCCACTTCCCGGACTCCGCCGAGAAGAGGCCATCACGGTAACACACTCAGTTGATTCATTTTAGTTAAGTTAAGGTTCAAGTTATCTACAATCGGACATTAACAAATTCCCATCTACCCATAACCGTGGGCACGGCTTTCGAAAGTTCAAATCCCTGCAGGGGAGTCCCAACTTAGCCCATGACAAGCTCTCACGGTCAACGAAGGAATAGACCTCCTCCCGAGACGTTCCGATCAGACTCGGTATCTCGGTTCTTCAAGACACTTCGACAGGTTAAAACAAGACCAGCAACACCGCCCGAATGTGCCGACAAATCCCGATTGGAGCTGCACATATCTCGTTCTCAGAGCACACTCAGATGAGCGCTCCATACAACTAAAACCAAACCTCGAGTTTCCCAGAGGGGGCGCTGCACATGACTCTAGTTTGGACCAACACTCAGAGGAGCACTGGCCCTGGGGGGGGCTAAAATAAGAGGACCCTCGGGCTTCGGAAACCCAAGGGAAAAAGAGGCTAGGTTGCAAATGGTAAAACCAAGGTTGGGCAGTGCTGGAAAAGCTTTAATCAAGGCGAACTGTCAAGGGGTTCCCAATATAACCCAACCGCGTAAGGAACGCAAAATCCGGGAACATAACACCGATATGACGGAAACTAGGGCGACAAGAGTGAAACAAAACACTAGGCGAGAGGCCGAGCCTTCCACCCTTTACCAAGTATATAGATGCATTAAGATAACATGGCAAAATAATGATATCCCAACAAGTAAATAAAAGTTCCAACAAGGAACGGCCTCCAATCTTCACCTGCAACTAGCAACGCTATAAGAGGGGCTGAGCAAAGCGGGAACATAGCCAATCAATGGTTTGCTAGGACATGGTGGGTTAGAGGTTTGACATGGCAATTTGGGAGGCTTGAAAGCAAGTGGTAGGCATCGTAGCATTGGCATAGCAAAAGAGCGAACAATCTAGCATAGCAAAGATAGTAGTGATTTCGAGGGTATGATCATCATGCCTGCAAAGTTGTCAGAGTTGACTGGATCCTCGAAAGCAAACTCAACGGGCTCCTCGTTAGCGAACTCGTCTCCCATCTCTACCCAAACAAGACAAACAAGCAACAAGGACACAATCAACCACGTGCAAGGATCAAACAATATGATGCAAGGATGGTATGCTATGCGGGATGCGATGCAGGATGCATATGCAAGATTTGACAAGGGATGCATGAACCTGGCCTCAACTTGGAAATCCAAGTGTGCCACTGGAAAGATGAGATGAAATCGCTTGAAAACGATATAAAGAACGTCGGAATCGGAGTTACGGTTTGGAAATGGCAAGCAATTCAAATAAGACCACGTTCTGCGATTTACAGCAAGTAGGCATCTAAATGCAACAAGATGAACATGTTACAGCACCCAAACATGACAACAAAATACATGGCAGGGATGCATTCAAGATGCTTAATAAAAGTCTAGCACTGAGCTACGGCCAATTCATCCATTAACAGGTTCAAACAAGCATGGCAAAAATGCATATGGTAAACAGATTTCAGACTTAGTGAAATTAACACTTGTCTGGAATTTCAGATCAGTTAGCACACTTCGGAGCAACAAAACTACATGCTACAGGACATGTACATGGCAAAGGAAAGCATGGAATGGAGCTACTCGAAGAGCTTAACAAAAGTCCCTTAGTGACCTTGAGCCAAAAGGGATCAGAAAATACAATTGCAAGCATGTGAACATGGCAAAAACATAATCAGTTCTCAGACTTAGTGAAAACTGGAGCATGCTGAAAATAGATCTCAAGTAGGCATGTTTACGAGCTCGATGCACTCAATACGGAGCAAGTCATGACCAACTAAGCATACATCCATCAAGAATACACAAAATGCAAGCTAGACATGGCAAGAACAATATCATAGCATGCACGGATCAACTACAACATCATCGGCAAAATCGCTAACAAGTAGACAATCTGCCCAGATTCACGAAGTAGCAAAAGTAGAGCTCGATTGACTCAAGCTAGGGTGCTCCATAATTTCAAACAAAGACATAGATGGATAGAGCACTACGATATTAACAAAACATCCTTACTGATGATCCTCAAAAGAGGCACGGATCGCTAGGAAACAACATGAACATATGGCCATATGAGATAAACAGATCAAGGACTTAGTGGAAATGCTAAGTCTCTGAAATCAGCATTACCAAGTGCCTCACTTTGCAAGCTTGTACTAGTCAGCACACACATCACAAAAATACATGGATTGCACCTCTGGAAAGATGGCAACACCCTTAACAAAACATATGTAGAGCTCATGGGCATATCATGCACACAATAATCATGGCAAAAATGACAAATATCTAAATGGAGTAGCAGATCTGACAAATATCTCAAGTAGCCCTCTTCTAACAGCATTTCGGGCATGAAGATGAACTCAAATTAAAATGATGAGATGGAATGAAATGATGTACTCTTTGAGATGAACATTTTGATATGCTATATGCCCAAAACGAAGTTACGAATGAGGAGTTACAATGCGTCAAAGTTTGCCAAAAATCTGAGAAACTGGGGACTTAGAGAAAAAACAACCTCTAGGGTTTCAGATCTGGATCACCGGCGCGCGAACCGAGGTCAGCGGCGGGCTTGCTGGAGAAGGGGTAGGGCGGCCGGATCCCTCGCCGGAGAAGTCGCCGGCGTCGAGGAGGAGGTCGCCCGGAGCTTCAAGGAGGCGGGGCGGCACCGGATCTGCGGCGGTGGAGGCGGCGTCGGTGAGCGGGAGGAGATGGTGCGGTGGGGGAGCTCGCCGGCACCGGAGTCGATGGCGGAGAGCGGCGGCCGGCTCGGGCGAGGAAGGAGGAGGCGCGCGCGGGCGGCGGCGCCTGGATCTGGGCCACGGGGGCCCCTCCTGGGCCCGGGCGGGCCGACTGGCGATGAAGTGGGCGCGAGGACGCGGGCGAATGGGCGGCTGCCACATGTCAGCGGGCGGCTAGCCGGACATGTCCGTCGGCGCGGATTTTGTCCGGTGCGGCGCGGTGGAGAGGGTTTTGGTGGGTTTTGGGCCAACTTGGAGGGGTGTTGTGCTTTGGGCCAACTTGGAGGGGTGTTGGGATGCAGATGAGGTCCAAATGAGGTGCGGTTTTCGGCCACGCGATCGTGATCGAACGCTCTAGATGATGGAGAGGGTTTTGGTGGGTTTTGGGCCAACTTGGAGGGGTGTTGGGCTGCAACACACACGAGGCCTTTTTGCTCCCTCGGTTAACCGTTGGAGTATCAAACGAAGTGCACATGGTACGAAACTTGACAGGCGGTCTACCGGTAGTGAACCAAGGCCGCTTGGCAAGTCTCGGTCCAATACGGAAATGTTTAAACCCCACACACGAAAGAAAGGTAGAAATGACCACCGGAGGAGAACGAAGCGCCGGAATGCAAAACGGACAACGGGGAAAATGCTCGAATGCATGAGATGAACATGTATGCAAATGCAATGCACATGATGACATGATATGAGATGCATGACAACGACAACAACACACGGAGACAAAAACCCGAACCCAAGAAAATAAAATAACTTAACGCCGGAAACGGCAAGAGTTGGAGTACAAATTGGGAAAGTTACATCCGGGGTGTTACAGTATGACCTAGCTCTGCCACCGAACAGTACCCCAGAGGCCGCGCCCGCATCAGCTCCGACCCTTAGCTCGGAGCCAACTGCGCCAATCGAGGATGGGTGGTTAGACACCGCCTCAGGGGCTGCAGTCTCAATGGTGATCGAGCCAAACACCAGCATAATCCTCTGCGCAGCCCATGACTCCAAGGTGACGGACTGTTTTTCTGACTCCGGACCGCCCGCGCCCCTGCCAATCGAATTCGATTGGGCGCTAATCATGGAATTCCCCGCCGTGGATATCTTTCAGCACTCGCCTTTCGGCGACATTCTGAATTCACTAAGGTCTCTCTCTTTGTCAGGAGAGAACTGGCCGGATTATCGCCAACAGGATTGGATGCGGACGACGAAGAAATTCGACGCCCACCCACCACCCACTTAATAGCCACTATTGACGACTCAACTGACATGCTTGACTTTGACTCTGAAGACATCGACGGTATGGATGACGATGCGGGAGGCGAAGAGGAACCACCGCCCACAGAGCGTTGGATGACCACCTCATCATATGACGTATACACGATGGACACACCAAAAGAAGACGACGACGAGGAACGGAAGGACGCACCGAAGGCTTGTTCCCTCGAGAAGCAGTCAAAGCGGCAGCGCAAGCGCCGCCCCAAATCCCGCCTCGGCAGAAATATCGATCATACAGACCCAGCGTTGGAGCAGGGCGAACCACTACCAAACCACGGCAATACGGAGAATCAAACTGAACAAACCAATTCTATCAAAGATAATAGTCTGGATGACATAACGCCGGACAAGCACCCGAAGCAGCAGAATGCCCATCAAAGGCTTCTTGCCACCGCGAGGAGTCTGAAAAAGCAGAAGCAAAGGGTCAAGGCTGCGCAGGACACACTCCAAATCAGATGGAGCAAAGTACTCAACACAGCAGCGAAGTACGGCGGCAATCGCCCCACCAAGAGATACCCAAAGCAGAAGTTGCTACCTGAATTCGATGAGGAGGCCTCAGACCCCCCACAACCAAAAATAAAAACGGCCACCTGGCCAGATAGACGACCTCACGGCCAACATAGAGCGGCAAACAATGCCACCCACAAGCCAATACGCGATCCACGCGAGGGCTCGCACCAAAAGGACGGCGCAACCAGATCCATCTATGGACCACGCAAGCGCGCCCCAGCATACGATGTAACACAACAAATATCCAAACAACATGGTACACCCAGATACAGGGGTGCTGCACACCCCCTATGTTTCACCGGCGAGGTGCTGGACCATGAATTTCCAAAGGGATTCAAACCCGTAAACATAGAGGCATACGATGGAAAAACAGACCCTGGGGTCTGGATTGATGACTATATCCTCCATATCCGCATGTCTCGGGGAGATGATCTCCACGCCATTAAGTATTTACCCCTCAAACTCAAAAGGCCAGCTCGGCACTGGCTTAAGAGCCTCCCCGAAAGCTCCATTGGAAGTTGGGAAGAGCTCGAAGATGCCTTTCGGGCAAATTTTCAAGGGACTTATGTCCGACCTCCGGACGCAGATGATTTGAGTCATATAACTCAACAGCCCGGAGAGTTAGCCCGAAAGCTTTGGAACAGGTTTCTTACTAAAAAGAACCAAATTGTCGACTGTCCGGACGCCGAAGCCTTGGCAGTTGTCGGTGTCAAAACCGGCAGATCTCGGGTAGGGGGTCCCGAACTGTGCGTCTAGGCAGATGGTAACAGGAGACAAGGGGCATGATGTTTTTACCCAGGTTTGGGCCCTCTCGATGGAGGTAAAACCCTACGTCCTGCTTGATTAATATTGATGATATGGGTAGTACAAGAGTAGATCTACCACGAGATCAGAGAGGCTAAACCCTAGAAGCTAGCCTATGGTATGATTGTTGTTGTCCTACAGACTAAAACCCTCCAGTTTATATAGACACCAAAGAGGGATAGGGTTACACAGAGTCGGTTACAATGGTAGGAGATCTACATATCCATATCGCCAAGCTTGCCTTCCACGCCAAGGAAAGCCCCTTCCGGACATGGGACGAAGTCTTCAATCTTGTATCTTCATAGTCCAGGAGTCCGGCCAAAGGTATAGTCCGGCTATCCGGACACCCCCTAATCCAGGACTCTCTCAGTAGCCCCTGAACCAGGCTTCAATGACGATGAGTCCGGCACGCAGATTGTCTTCGGCATTGCAAGGCGGGTTCCTCCTCCAAGTACTTCATAGAAGATTTTGAACACAAAGGTAGTGTCCGGCTCTGCAAAATAAGTTTCCACATGTTGCCATAGAGAGAATAATATTTACACAAATCTAATATGCTAACGTATTCCGTAGCGTGACATCACACTACGGCCAAGTCTTTATTCAAATCGTTTTACTGTCCCACCTCAGCGTGTTTAGTGAGGCGGTTTCCTTGGCATGTCTTGTCAAAGCAGAGATCGTGTCCCCTTATTCCGAGATTCTCATCAATACGGCATGGGTAACCCAACCGCGCCATTGATTACGGCGTTGGGGAGATAAGCGAGTTTTACCAGGCTGGTGGGGACGCATAGTCACGTCCGCCCATATAAGGGGATAAGGATCCACCTTTTCATCCACGCCTTCTTCCTCCTTTGCCTATCCATTTCCGCGCACTCGAGCTCCAGCGCCCAAGTCCGCACACCCCACCTCAACCTTCTCCAGCCATGTCCGGAGCAGGAGGCAAGTGGATGGTCTCCTCCGTCACGGAGGGACACATCAAAAAACTGAGGAAGGCCGGATACTTGTCTAACGACATTGCGCACCGGCTTCCCGAAGAGGGGCATCTCATCCCCACCCCTAGGCCCCATGAGAGGGTGGTGTTCCTCCCCCATTTCCTCTGCGGACTGGGCTTCCCTCTCCACCCATTTGTCCGGGGGCTCATGTTCTACTATGGCCTGGATTTCCACGATCTGTCCCCGAACTTTGTCCTCAACATCTCGGCGTTTATCGTCGTGTGTGAGGCTTTCCTATGCATCCGCCCCCATTTCGGCCTATGGCTCAAGACTTTCAATGTCAAGCCGAAGGTGGTGCGCGGCACCCAGGCGCAGTGCGGAGGCGCCATGGTGGGAAAGATGCCCAACGTCCTATGGCTCGAGGGCTCCTTCATGGAGTCCCTAAAGGGGTGGCAATCGGGGTGGTTTTACATCACCGAGCCGCGCGAACCTGAATGGGTCACAGTCCCCGAGTTCCGATCCAGACCCCCTACGCAGCTCACCTCCTGGAAAGAGACGGGCCTGTCGTGGGGTAAAAAAGGAGAGCTGAGCGGACTCCAAACATGCATCCAAACCCTGGTGGATAAGAAGCTCAAACTTGTCAACGTAGTCCAGGTTATGCTCATCCGCCGGATCCTCCCGTGTCAACAACGGGCTTTCAACCTGTGGGAGTTCGACCCAGCGCAGCACCGAACTCTGAGCAGGCTCTTCGACACGACATACGAAGATGCCTGGAAGGTGCTTTTCAAGTGCGCCGAGGCCCCCGCATCCGCTACCGAGGAACGTGGATTCAGCTCGCAGCGTCACGCTAGTGCGGTAAGATGTTTTTACCTTTTACAGGGTATTAGTTTTTCATAGTTTGACTCCATGCGGGATCTAAGCTCCCTTACCTTGACAGGATTGGCAGGAGACGTCCGGACAGATCAACTGTCCGGCTCCTTTGCCCGAAGGCCCATCAGACGCTCGCTTGGCGAAGTTGCTGGTTCCGGCACCCTATGTGGTGTCGGAGAAGAAGGCCAAGAAGAAGGCCACGGGGACTCGAAAGAGTGCCCGATGCCTGGAGGTGTCGGATTCATCATCCGACGACTCCAAGATGCACTCCTCCTGTGAAGACGAGGAGGAGGAAGAAGAGACCTCTCCCCCTCCAGCGGGGGGAGGGAAGAAAACGAAGGCCACCCCAACTGGGGAGGCCGAAGGGTCCAAGAAGGGGCAGACCCCTCCTCCGGACTACTCCACCAACGCCGACGACGGCGAAGAGGAGTGGCCGCACAGGGCCAAGCCCCTGGCGAGATCGTAAGTATCCGGATACCAAAGTGATTCATAGTATTCCCCCATTGCACAGCTTTTCCTTACGTCGAACATGTTTATGCAGTCCACCCAAAGAGCGGCTCGACGTGTCGTCGAGCGGTTCCCTGGATTCATGGATGTGAATTCGCTTCCGACGGCTACCTCCCCCCACCCTATGGACGACGCCGAGGTGTTGTCCCAACAGGTTCCAAGCCAGGAGGAGGCCGTCCTGGAGGCACCGCAAGGCGACCTCCCGGACTCCAGGCGCAAAGGGGATAAAACCCCTAAGGGCTCCGAGTCCGGCCTTGAGCCGGACACCGCGCCGTAACCTTCAACGGTTCCAGACTCCGGTAGGCAGCCTCCTTCCAAGAGGAGCAAGCCTACCGAGCCGGTGACCTCCGTCCAACCAGAGGCACCAGACAATTTGCTGGAGGTGCTTAACGGTGCCTCCATCAACGAGGAGCACCGCACTATTATGAGTGCGGTGATCCAGAAGGTTCAGTCCACCAAGAGCGGACTGACTGAAACTTGTTCCAGCCTTCTAACAGGCTTTGAGGTAAGTAAAGAATGTGTAAAAATATTACCGCATAGACAATAGCCCATGATGCTCTGTTCGGTGTTTGGAAAGAAAAGCCGAATAGAGGATCTAATAACATTCGCAGGAGTCTAACATAATCAAGTCAATATGCGTATGCAGGCTTCGCTGCTGGCCTCCGCTGCACTGACTGCGGAGGTGGATACGCTGAAGCAAAACCTCGCGCGGTCCAAGAACAAGCTCGTCCATGCCAAGAGGCAACTCGAGGAGAAGGAAGGTAAGTAATACCTTGCGCAAGTATATAGAGAAGATGTGGTTGCAAAAAATGACAGGATCAACGTGCTATTATAGGGGCCACGACCGAGGTGGCAACCCTTAAGAAAGCGTTGTCCGAGGCCGAAAACAGACCAGCCGCAGAGCGCACAGAGAGAGGGAAGCAGGAGGCGCGGGTGGAGGTTGGAGCTTGACTCAAAGACGCAAGCGTCCGAGCTTGCGGCAGCCCTCGAAAGCGCGAAGTCTGCCAAGGCTGAAGCCCAGAAAGCCCTCCAAGAAATTGAAGCAATGAAGAAGATAGCGGCGGGTAAGGCATTCATTATGCAAAGCAAGCATGTGAAAGTGAATTACTTGTTACTTACCCGAGTCCGGAGCTCTCCAGGAGCATTCGCAGATTTTTCCCGCAGTGCGTCTGATGCCGCCGCCTACTACCGATCCGAGGAGGGGAGCTCGACGGAGAAGGTGTTCTGGTCTTAGTATGCTGAGGCCGGACACCTGGTGCCTTTGAGCGTCCAGCTGAAGCAAATGGTCGAGCTCCACAAGGTGGCCGAACAGGCCATAAAGGGCCTCATAGTTCAGCTTTGGCCTGGAGAGGCTCTGCCTGGGAGCTACTTCGGGCTGGTGAGGTGGCTGGTGGATGCCTGTCCACGGCTTGAAGTAATCAAGCGCTCCGTCTGCATCGAAGGTGCCCGTAGGGTGCTTGCCCGTGCTAAAGTGCACTGGGGCAAGATGGATGCGGAGAAGTTGGTGAAGGACGGGCCGCCGCCGGGCAAAGGAGCATCACATCCCGGAAGCGTATTATGAGGGCGTCCTGAAGGGTGCCTGCCTTATAGCGGATGAATGCTCAAAATATGTAATTTTTGAGTAAACTCGCATTTGTGGTCCCCTACGATGAAAACTTGTTCATATGCGCTAAGCAACGCTTTTGAATTTAAAATATTACCTTCTGTGTGGCCGTTTATCAAATTTGAGAGATGGCGAGTCGTCGGCTTCTGCCCCCATGCCACGAGTGCTGGGGTGTTCGGGATGAACATGAGCGCTCTTTTTCCCATTCTTGGGTCCTTCGAGGGAGGCGCTCAACACAACGAACAAGGCAATCGGACTATAATGCTTGAACACTCTCACTTAGCCAGAGAATTCTATAATTTTGAATTTCCACGAAGCCCCTAGTGTTCGGAAGACCGAGTTCGGGGTGCTATCCACGCCTAGGCCGGACAAAGCCGACTCCTCGCTCTAAGCGGCATAAGTCTTTAGGGACTCAAAAACCTCTCGAACAGCGACCAACTCTCGCCTCATCATGACTGTCAGTTTTAGCTTTCTCTATTGAGGTGCTTAGCCCAGCTCAACTGGGGCACAATCGCAGTAGTTCTCCTAGTGCTACCTTAGCCGATATAACGGAACGTAAGGTACCAAAACATAGGAGCCGAGCAAACCCAACTATTGACCCAAGACATGATTCGGAGCTGATGCATATAATGCTATAAGTTCAAGGTGCCGCACTTGTTAAAGTGTTCGGACTTCTCACACCGTATTGTGGGGTACTTAAGCCCCTGGCGTATTGGCCGTACCAAAGTGTACGGGTGCAACATGTCATTAATGAACATATATTCGTAAAAAAGAGTAATGCAATAATTAGACGGAAGCTATGCATTGTTTATTTAAAAAAGTTGCGATCAAAGCAGAACGATACAAATAGTGCAATAAGCAAAAGATGGGACTATTTAACATGTCCTTTCCAGGGGCGAGCTACAGAATGGTATGTGAAACATGTATACTGCTCGTTATAGAGACCACCTTAGAGTTCCATAGTGCGGCGTAGCTTTCTGCTCCCCTCGTTGTTGTATCATTTATGCGGCAATTGTACTATCGGACAGGCCTTCCGAAGAGTGGAGTCCTGAAAGTAAGAGAAAATGAAGAAGTCGGCAGCCCCTAGAGCAGTTTAAGCCGCGTTTCGGGCGTGCCGTGATGGTGCCCCTCCCCCTGTGCCCATGGTATTTCCAGAGCGTAGTTATGTATGCGCAACACTGGTCTTGCAAGTTCGCGAGGGCTGGGGTTGGGGACGCATTGCTACGCTTGCTCGGAACGTGCCAGGCGGTCTTGTTGTAGGTTACTCCGGGCGCGCTTGACGGTGTCCAGACGTTTAATGGCCGGACTAGAGAATTGCCTTGAGAGGCTGCTTTGTACTTCCGCTGCGATAGCCGTCGTATGCTCCTCTGTTCGGAGAGAGCGTTCGGTGTTTCCATTGACCGTGATGACTCCTCGAGGGCCTGGCATCTTGAGCTTGAGGTATGCATAGTGCGGCACCGCATTGAACTTGGCAAATGCGGTTCGCCCGAGCAGTGCGTGATAGCCACTGCGGAACGGGACTATGTCGAAGATTAACTCCTCGCTTCGGAAATTATCCGGAGATCCGAAGACCACTTCAAATGTAACTAAGCCTATACAGTTGGCCTCTACACCTGGTATGAAGCCTTTAAAGGTCGTTTTAGTGGGTTTAATCCTCGAGGGATCGATGCCCATTTTCCGCACTGTATCCTAGTAAAGCAGGTTCAGGCTGATGCCGCCGTCCATAAGGACTCTAGTGAGGTGAAATCCGTCAATAATTGGGTCTAGAACCAATGCGGCGAATCCGCCATGACGGATGCTAGTGGGGTGGTCCCTTCTATCAAAAGTGATCGGGCAGGAAGACCATGGGTTGAACTTTGGGGCGACTGGCTCCATCGCGTATACGTCCCTTAGTGCACCTTCTGCTCCCTCTTGGGGACGTGGGTTGCGTATATCATGTTCACCGTCGGCACTTGTGGGGGAAAACCTTTATGTCCACTATTGTTCGGTGGACGGGGCTCCTCCTCGTCATTGCTATGCAGCCCCTTGTCTCTGCTTTCGGCATTTAACTTGCCTGCCTGCTTGAACACCCAACAATCCCTGTTGGTGTGATTGGCTGGTTTTTCGGGGGTGCCATGTATATGGCATGAGCGGTCGAGTACTCAGTCCAAACTCGACGGGCCCGGAGTATTTCTTTTGAATGGCTTTTTCCGCTGACCGGGTTTAGAGCCTCTGAATCCGGCACTAACTGCCGTATCCTCGGCATTGTCGTTGTTAATGCGGCGCTTTTGCTTGTTGCGACGCGACCTGCCACTGCTGTCCTTGGTATCTGAATTACCAGGGCTCTTGGTCATGTTATTGCTGCAAGCTAGCTAGCTGTCTTCTCCCGCGTAAAAGCGGGTCATAAGTGTCGTGAGGGCTGCCATAGATTTCGGCTTTTCCTGTCCTAGGTGCCGTGCAAGCAACTCGTCGCGGATGTTATGCTTGAAGGCTGCTAGGGCCTCTGCGTCCGGACAGTCGACGATTTGATTTTTCTTGGTTAGGAACCGTGTCCAGAATTGTCTGGCCGATTCCTCTGGCTGGTGAATTATGTGGCTAAGGTCATCGGCGTCTGGTGGTCGCACATAAGTGCCCTGGAAATTGTCGAGGAATGCGGTTTCCAGGTCCTCCCAACAACCAATTGATTCCGCTGGCAAGCTGTTAAGCCAATGCCGAGCTGGTCCTTTAAGCTTGAGTGGGAGGTATTTGATGGCGTGTAGGTCATCACCGCGGGCCATGTGGATATGAAGGAGATAGTCCTTGATCCATACCGCAGAATTTGTTGTGCCATCGTATGATTCGATGTTCACGGGTTTGAAACCCTCGGGGATTTGATGACCCATTACTTCATCTGTGAAGCATAGTGGGTGTGCGGCGCCTCTATATTGGGCTATATCACGACGCAGCTCAAACGAGCTTTGTCTACTGTGTTCGGCCCTGCCGGATTTACTGTATCCGGAGTGACAATTACCGTCTCGTGCCGTGGGGCACCCACACGATCCGTAGGTCGATCTTGTTTGCCTTGCCTTGTCCTCCAATATATCTCGCAGGTCTAGCGCATTTTCCCATGCCTTGGTATTTTTTGAGCGGCCGGGGTGCAGCTTGAGTGGAGGGCCGAGAGGCCTCTCTGTCGTGGCCATGGGGTGGCCGGTCGGCCGCATCATGCGCTGGTGATGTAGGTTTAGGTGTTTCCTCCTCTAATCGGGGTAGCAACCTGCGCTTTGGGTAGCTCTTGGAGGGGCGTTCGAGTTCATACTCTTCGGCCGCAAGGACTTCAGTCCATCTGTCAGCTAGCAAATCTTGATCGGCTCTAAGTTGTTGCTGTTTTTTGTTGAGGCTGCTCACCGTGGCCATAAGCCTGCGTTTGAAACGCTCTTGTTCGACGGGATCCTCCGGCACGACAAATTCGTCGTCGTCGAGGCTTGCCTCGTCTTCGGAGGGAGGCATATAATTATCGTCCTCGACCTCTCTGTCTGCCGCTCTCTCATGAGGGCTGGCTTCTGCATCCTCCTGTGCTGAATCTTGCTGCAGGTGGTTGTCTTCGGCACTGTCTGGGGTGTTATTATCTCTCGTGCCGGAATCATCGTTTTTGCTTTGCGGGATTTAGAGCGGCGCCGCTGACGCCGGCGCTTAGGCTGCTTCTTGGAGGGGTCATCCTCCGCTGTTCCATCGCCATTGCCTTCTTTTGGGGTGTCCACCATGTATATATCATACGACGAGGTGGCTTTCCAGTGCCCTATAGGCGCTGGTTCTTGATCGTCTCCTGCATCAGTGTCCATACTATCGATGTCTTCGGAGTCGAAGTTGAGCATGTTGGTTAAATCATCGACAGTGGCTACGAAGTGGGTGGTGGGTGGGCTTTGAACTTCTTCATCATCCGCATCCCAACCTTGCTGACCATAGTCCGGCCAGGGCTCTCCTAATAAAGAGAGAGACTTTAGTGAGTTCAGAATATCGCTGAAGGGCGAGTGCTGAAAGATGTCCGCGGCAGTGAACTCCATGATCGGCGCCCAATCTGGTTCGATCGGCAGGGGCGCGGAGGGCTCGGAGTCTGGAGAGGAATCCGGCTCCTTGGAGTCACGGGCTTCGCAGAGAATAGGGCTGGTGTTCGGCTCGATCGCCGTAGAGATTGCAGCCCCCGAGGCGGTGTCCAACCACCCATCCTCGATTGGCACAATTGGCACAATAGGAAGTGGGTGGGAGCCCCCGAGGCCCGAGGGCGGCACTCTGGAGACTCTGGGGCGTGTATAGCCCCACTCATTATTATGTGAGAGTGTCACGAGCTGAGACCTTCAAAGGCGCGAGCCTTACTTCATATCGCCAGGCGAGGGCCCAGCCCTGCGCCACCCTTGACCACCATTGGGGTGTCCGGAAACCAGGACGAGACCAAGGGGCAAAGAGGACGCTGGCAGTGCCCTCGACGACCACGGGTCCTCTGCCGGGGGGAAGGCTCACCGGCGCATCCCCCGGCATTGGGCCTACCTCCGTGCAGCACCTTGCTCCGTGTGGCGTGGGGGGCCCGGCTCTGGGCCTCTCCCACGCAGCCCCCAAAGCACCACTCCTGTCGCCGGCTGGGCCACTGCCCCGAGGTATCTAACTGCTATCGCGGCCTGGTTCTCCTGGAGTTTGGGGTTAGCGTAAGCTTGCTCCTGAGATATTGACCATACCCCGCCGTCGTCATTGATGAAGGGGTCGGCGAAGCCTCTAGGCGGCTCATGGAAGACCTGCACCTCGGGCCCTCTAGCAGCCCATCCCAGTCCGGGTAACGGATTGGGGCGTTCCCCCGGCAAGCATTCCGGGTTCACTGTGCGGTGCACGTAGGCGTCCGTGACCACCTCACCAGAACCGCCACCCAGATGCCCCGCTCCTTGAGCCGCCAGTCGTGGCGCTTGACCCTGGTGGCTGCTGTGTGGTATCCTGGCGCATCCTCGTGGCGGGCCATCGGCGCTTGTCCCTCCTAGCGATGGCGTGGTCGCGGCAGGACGGCCTGCGTCAGGACCCGCGCCGGCGTCATCGGATCCCCCTGACGCCCCAGGGGGTGCGTGGGCTCGCCCGGGCCTCGCGCGCACTTCTGCCACAACCTGGGGTGTGGTCAAGGAGCTGAAGGGCGGTGTACCCCTATAGGCGGCGTCCAGTAGTTCGGTGACTCGCTCCAGTAGTGCATCACGACCGCTCTCTGCCAGTCTGCACTACAGCAGCTCTCGTGCCACGATGAGCGCGGTTCGCATGTTCGCCTGCTCCCATCGGGTGTGTGGTGTCATTGCCGCAGCAAAACCCATGGATCGCGTGACTGCGTGTGTGCGTTGCGGTGCGAGGGCAGCAGGCGCCGGCCCGCGCTCCCATGCCCGCGGGTGTTGGGCAGTGTGCGGGCCTCTTGGAGCGTGGAGTTGAGGTCTTATGGAGCAGATGGCAGCGCCCGGGCAGACCAGGCCGCCCAGTGGTCGGCTTGGGTCCTCGGACCGTCAGACATTGGAGTCGCGGGGCAACGGTGGGTCGATCGACGGAGAAGAAAGATTCGGCGCACCCCTACCTGGCGCACCAAATGTCAGATTCGGGGTTCCGGCAAACCTTTGAGGTTCAAACTCTGGGGTGCGCACGAAGATCCCTCTCTTCCTAGCTCGCTCTCGCAACGATCTCAATGCCTAGCTCACCAAACCAAAGGAACAAGAGGCACAAGGGTTTATACTGGTTCAGGCCACTGTTGTGGTGTAATACCCTACTCTAGTGTGGTGTGGTGGATTACCTCGTGGGCTAAGGATGGATCAGTACAGTGGATGAACAGCCTCCTAAGGAGATGTGTTCTTGAGCTCAATGAGCTGGTGTGTCTCAGGATGGTCTGAATGATCCGTTCGTCCCCCTGCTATGGTGGTGGCTAGCCCTATTTATAGATGCCCTGGTCCTCTTCCCAAATGTTAGGTGGGAAGGGATCCCACAATGGCCAATTTTGAAGGGAGACAACTAGTACAAGTTATCCTGACAAAAGGTGGTCTTCGTGTGCCAAAGGTTCTGGTGGTGATGCAGTTGTGGGATCCCCGGTGACCTCCGTCCTGCCGTCCTACTGGTCTTGGTCTTGTTGCACCAATATGGAAACCTTTGCCTGATGCCTCGGGACTCCTCGCCTGCGCCTACCTCTTTAATTAGCACCAAAGAGGAAACTGGCACTCTTCGGCCGCTGGCGCCCGGCTGGCTTTGGTCATCATGGCTCACGTCATGCGAACCTCGCGTGGTGCCCCTTGCATAGATATCTCCGCCCCTCGGGAGCCAGCCTAGCGAGGCTTCCCCTGAGGAGGTCCTGTGTCATCCGCCTCACGAGGCTTGGACAATCGCGAGGGTCTTGAGTGGTTGCTGATGAAGATGGGCCGTACCGGGCCGCCGGTAGAGCCACGCCGTGGGCCGTAGGCAGGCAAATCTGGGTACCCCCGTTCCCCCAGGACGCTGACAGACAAGTACTTTGCCTAGAAGATGGAGGAGAATAGCTCAGCCAGTGAGCAGGTGCTCAGAATGTCTGGGTACTACAATCGCTTGAATCAAGTGGGAGTTAATCTTTCAGCTAAGATAGTGATTGACTAATTTCTCTAGTCATTATTACCAAGCTACTAGAACTTCGTGATGAACTATAATATGCAAGGGATGACAAAAATGATTCCTGAGATCTTCGCGATGCTGAAATTGGCGATGGTAGAAATCAAGAAAGAGCATCAAGTGTTGATAGTTAACAAGACCACTAGTTTTAAGAAAATGGGCAATGGAAAGAGTGGGAACTTCAAGAAGAATGGCAAGCAAGTTGTCGCTCCCATGAAGAAGCCCAAAGCTGGACCCAAGCCTGAAACTGAGTGCGTCTACTGCAAAGGAAATGGTCACTAGAAACGGAACTACCCCAAATACTTGACGGATAAGAAGGATGGCAAAGTGAACTGTGTTTTGGCAAAAGAAACCTAAGCTGTCGTTTCTTATAGTTTGGGGTTGTGACACTTATGTCAAAAGGCTTCAGCCTGATAAGCTCGAACCCAAATTTAAGAAGTGTGTCTTCATTGGGTACACCTTCTACCACTGATCCGAATGCAAGATCTTTGTTGCAAAGAATGGAACATTTCTAGAGAAGGAGTTTCTCTCGAAAGAAGTGAGTGGGAGGAAAGTATAACTTGATGAGGTAATTGTACCTTCTCTCTATTTGGAAAGTAGCACATCAGAGAAATCCGGTCCCGTGATGCCTACACCAACTAGAGAGGAAGCTAACGATGATGATCATGAAACTTCACATCAAGATACTACTGTACCTCATAGGTCGAACAGAGCATGTTTCGCACCAGAGTGGTATGGTAATCCTGTCTTGAAAGTCATATTACTAGACCACGACGAACCTATGAATTATGAAGAAGCAATAATGAGCCTAGATTCCGATAGATGACTTGAGGCCATGAAATCTGAGATAGGATCCATGTATGAGAACAAAGTATGGACTTTGGTGGACTTGCCCAATGATCGGAAAGCTATTGAGAATAAATGGATGTTCAAGATGAAGACAAACGTTGATGGTAATGTCACCATCTACAAAGCTCGACTTGTCGCGAAAGGTTTTTGACAAGTTCAAGGGGTTGACTATGATGAGACCTTCTCACCCGTAGCAATGCTTAAGTCCATCTGAATCATGTTAGCAATTGCGGCATTTTATGTTTATGAAATCTGGCAAATGGATGTCAAAACTGCATTCCTTAATGGATATTAAAGAAGAGTTGTATATGATGCAACCAGAAGTTTTTGTCGATCCTAAATGTGGTAACAAAGTGTGGAAGCTCCAGCGATCCATCTATGGACTCGTGCAAACATCTCGGAGTTGGAATATATGCTTTGATGAGGTGATCAAAGCATATGGTTTTATACAGACTTCTGGTGAAGCCTGTATTTACAAGAAAGTGAGTGGGAGCTCTGCAGCATTTCTGATATTATATGTGGATGACACATTATTGATTGGAAATGATATAGAATTTCTGAATATCATAAAAAGGATACTTGAATAAGATTTTTTTCAATGAAATACCTCGGTGAAGCTACTTATATATTGGGCATCAAGATCTATAGGGATAGATCGAGATGCTTAATGGGACTTTCACAAAGCACATACCTTGACAAGATTTTGAAGAAGTTTAAAATGGTTCTGTCCAAGAAAGGGTTCTTGCCTGTGTTGCAAGGTGTGAAGTTGAGTAAGACTCAAAACCCGACCACAACACAAGATAGAGAGTGAAAGTGCTAGTGATCGACTAGAGGGGGGGTGAATAGGCGATTTTTATGGAAGTCTTCTAAACAGGGAAGTTTTGAAGACAAATGATAGAAGTAAACCTATTACCACGTAGCGGAAGGTAGACTACACTAGGCAAATGATAGAAGTAAACCTATTACCACGTAGTGAAAGTGCTAGTGATCGACTAGAGGGGGGGTGAATAGGCGATTTTTATGGAAGTCTTCTTGTCAGGTAATCAACAAAGTGAAAGCACGATGACTAATAGCAGCTAGGCAGTAGGGATCAGGTAGGAAGATATTGTGAAGCCAATCAGAACAAGCAGTCACTCAGTGAAGACAAAAGATAATGCAATCACGCAATGACTTCACAAGGACCAACAGTGAGTAAAGGGAAGGGAAGGATGAAACCAGTGACTCATTGAAGACAATGATTTGTTGGACCAGTTCCAGTTGCTGTGATAACTGTACATCTGGTTAGGGCGGCTAGGTATTTAAACCTGAGGACACACAGTCCCGGACACCCAGTCCTGGACACGCAGCTCAGAACCCTTAGTCCTCACCGTATTCCCCTTGAGCTAAGGTCACGCAGACCTCGCCCAATCACTCTGGTAAGTCTTCAAGGTAGACTCCCAAACCTTCACAGACTTCGTTCACCGGCGATCCACAATGACTCTTGGATGCTCAGAACGCGACGCCTAACAGGCTGGAGGATTCACAGTCCACAAGTGTAATAAGTCTTCAGATCACACAGACAAGAAGACTTAAGTGATGCCTAACACTCTTTGGCTCTGGGTGGTTAGGACTTTATCCTCGCAAGGAATTCTCTCTCAAAGGCTTCGAGGTGGGTTGCTCTCAAACGACAACAGCCTTACTTTAACTCTGAGCAGCCAACCGTTTATGGTTGTAGGGGGTGGGCTATTTATAGCCACTAGGCAACCCGACCTGATTTGTCCGAAATGACCCTGGGTCACTAAGGAACTGACACGTGTTCCAACGGTCAGATTTTAAACACACACGGCAACTTTACTTGGGCTACAAGCAAAGCTGACTTGTCCAACTCTGGACAAGATTCGCTCTCATAGTCTTCACTCGAAGACATAGGATTTTGGTTAAGCATCACTTCAGTCATTCTGACCGGTTCTCTTGGACCCCACTTAACAGTATGGTGGTTCCTATGACTCAACAAAGAAGAAAAAGAACTACGAAAGATCTAAGTCTTCGAGCTCCATAGTCTTCATGTGATGTCTTCTCTTGTCATAGTCTTCAATGTGAATATCTTCACATACCACCTTTGACTTCAACATCTTCATACATTTTTAGGGGTCATCTCTGGTAGGAAAACCGAATCAATGAGGGACTTCTACCTGTGTTATCCTGCAATTCTCACAAACACATTAGTCCCTCAACTAGGTTTGTCGTCAATACTCCAAAACCAACTAGGGGTGGCACTAGATGCACTTACAGAGAGAGAATGAAAGTAATGTCCTATGCCTCAGCCATAGGTTCTATAAATTATGCCATGCTGTGTACCAGACCTATTGTGTACCATGCCATGAGATTGGCAAGGGGGTACGATAGTGATCTAGGAGTAGATCACTCGACAACAGTCAAAAATCGTATCCTTAGTAACCTAAGAGGACCAAGGAAATATTTCTCGGTTATGGAGGTGATAAAGAGTTCGTCGTAAAGAGTTACGTCGATGCAAGCTTTGACACCGATTCAGATGACTCTGAGTCTCATTCTGGATACATATTGAAAGTGGGAGCAATTATCTAGAGTAGCACCATGCAGAGCATTATAGACATAGAAATTTGCAAAATACATACGGATCTGAATGTGGCAGACCCGTTGACCAAAACTCTCTCACAAGCAAAACATGATCACACCTTAGTACTCTTTGGGTGTTAATCACATGGTGATGTGAACTAGATTATTGACTCTAGTAAACTCTTTGGGTGTTGGTCACATGGCGATGTGAACTATGGGTGTTAATCACATGGCGATGTGAACAAGATTATTGACTCTAGTGCAAGTGGGAGACTGAAGGAAATATGCCCTAGAGGCAATAATAATGTTGTTATTTTATATTTCCTTATTCATGATAAAGGATTATTATTCATGCTAGAATTGTATAGATTGGAAACTTAAATACAAGTGTGAATACATAAAAAAATACCGTGTCCCTGGTATGACTCTACTAGACTAGCTCGTTGATCAAAGATTGTTAAGGTTTCCCAACCATAGAAACGTGTTGTCATTTGATAACGGGATCACATCATTAGGAGAATGATGTGATGGACGACCCATCCATTAGCTTAGCATAATGATCGTTCGGTTTATTGCTATTGATTTCTTCATGTCAAATACATATTCCTTAGACTATGAGATTATGCATCTCCCGGATACTAGAGGAATGCCATGTGTGCTATCAAACGTCACAACATAACTGGGTGATTATAAAGATGCTCTACAGGTATCTCCGAAGGTGTTTGTTGAGTTGGCATAGATCGAGATTAGGATTTGTCACTCCGAGTATCGGAGGGGTATCTTTGAGCCCTCTCGGTAATACACATCATAAGCTTGAAAGCAAATGACTAAGGAGTTAGTTGTGAGGTGATGTATTACGAAACTAGTAAAGAGACTTGCCGGTAATGGGATTGAACTAGGTATGCAGATACCGACGATCGAAACTCAGGCAAGTAACATACCGATGGACAAAGGGAATTACATATGTTGTAATGACAGTTTGACCGATAAAGATCTTTGTAGAATATGTAGGAGCCAACATGGGCATCCAGGTTCCGCTATTGGTTATTGATCGGAGAGGTGTCTCGGTCATGTCTACATAGTTCTCGAACCCATAGGGTCCGCACGCTTAAAGTTCGATGACGATATAGTATTATATCAGTTATGTGATTTGGTGACCGAATGTTTTTCGGAGTCCCGGATGAGATCATGAACATGACGAAGAGTATAGAAATGGTTGAGAGGTAAAGATTGATATATAGGACGATGGTATTCGGACACCGGAAATGTTTTGGGGGGTACCGGGTACTTATCGGGTCACCGAAATCAGTTCTGGGCACCCCCGGCAAAAGATATGGGCCTTACGGGCCAAGAGGGGAAACACACTAGCCACAAGGGGCTGGTGCGCCCACCATATGGACCGGCCTAAGGAGAAGGAAAGGGGGAAGGGAAAGGAAAGTGTGGATTAGGATTCCCACTTCCTTGCCTCTTTCCCCCCTCTTTCCTTCCCCCTTGGGGATACATGGCAGGGGGGCCACGGCTAGGGTAGGAGCCCTAGAGCCGGTTGAGGGAGTCCTAGATTAAGGGGTCCTCGGGTGTCCGGGCTACGGGACGTGGGCCGGATAGATGGGACGTGAATATACAAGATAGAAGGCCTTCCCTCGTGTCCGGATGGGACTCTCCTTGGCGTGGAAGGCAAGCTTAGCATGCGGATATGAAGATTTCTTTCTCTATAAACTGACTCTGTACAAACCCTAGTCCCCTCTGGTGTCTATATAAACCAGAGGGTTTAGTCCATAGAGGCAATCATAATCATACATGCTAGACAATTAGGGTTTAGCCATTACGATCTCATGGTAGATCAACTCTTCTAACCCCTATACTCATCAAAGTCAATCAAGCAGGACGTAGGGTATTACCTCCATCAAGAGGGCCCGAACCTGGGTAAACATTGTGTCCCTTTTCACATGTTACCATCGATCCTTAGATGCATAGTTCGGTACCCCCTACCCGAGATCTTCCGGTTTTGACACCGACATATGTGCTTTCACTGAGAGTTCCACCGTGCCGTCGTCGAAAGGCTCGATGGCTCCGTCAATCATCTACAACAACAGCGCCACGAGGAAGATTTTCTCCCCGGCCAGATCTTTGTATTTGGCGGCTTCGCACTATGGGCCAACTCGGTTTGCTATAGAGCAGATCGACAGCTACGCCCCTGGTCACTAGATCAGTTTTGGAAATCTGAACTATGTCGGTGATATCCGAGGAGACTTGATCTTCCAAGGGTTCGCCGCCTCAACCACCGCTCCGGCCTTAGATCCGGAGAGCGTCATCAGGTCCGAAGATGGGAGCCGAATAGCGTCTCCGGCAATCACTGCAAGGCCGAACTCTTCTCAGGATACTACTTCCGAACCCTGGAGGCCCGCATCATGCGAGCTCGGTCCAGAAACTTCCGACCCTGTCCAAACCCCTCTCTTAAACGAGGCTTTGGACCTAATGCAATTCCTCGTCATCACAAAGGAACCACTTTTGAATCACGCCCAACCCGGACTAGGGGCTGGCAATAGGGAATTTTACTTCCCACCAACCACCCACTTCATAGCCACTGTTGAGGACCTAACCGACATGCTTGATTACGCCTCCAAAGACATCGACGGTATGGATGACGATGCCACAAAGGAGCAGGCCCAAAACCCGCCGGTCACTAGACGTTGGACAGCCACCTCCTCGTATGATGTATACATGGTGGATACACCTAAAAACGGTGATGGGGACGATGAGAAAACCCCAGTCGAGGACGAACCTCCTGAGATACCACCGAAACGTCGATGTCAGCGGTGCCGCTCTAAATCGCATCGCGACAAGAACAACAATACCGGCACCAAAGACAATAATACTTTGAAGAACGCTGAAGACCAAGGATACCCCATCGATCCAACATCCGAATAGGATGATCAGGAGGACGGGCAAGTTGACCCTGACGAACAAACAGGCAACAACTACTCGGAGGACAGCAACTATCTGCCACTCTCTGAAGACGAAGTAAGGCTCGGCGACGAAGATTTTATCGTGCCAGAGGAACCCCTTGAACAAGAGCGCTTCAAGCGCTGGCTAGAATCCAAAAAAAGAAACAACAAAAGTTTCAACCTGACCAAGACCTGCTCAATGATAGATGGACTAATGTCCTAGCAGCCTAACAATACGGCCTCGAGCGACCAAAAAAGAGTTACCCGAAGCGCAAGTTTCTACCCCAATTCGACGACGAGACGTTGGAGCCCATACAACCCATGCGTACTGTGGCTGACGGACCTGATAGAGCACCACGTGGCCGGGACAAAACGACAACTCAAGCTGAACACCAGCCCGCACCACCTCGCTAAAAAAGCAGAGAAACAACAGCTCAGGGATACACATACAACCTACGACAGGACCTGGAAAATAAATCAGGCCAGACCAGGTCAATCTACGGATCGCGGGGACGTGCTCTGGCATGAGAGGAGGGCTATCGAGCCTGGTGCAATAAGCATAACCAACCCCAGGCTGAAAACTGCATAGGGACTCCATCCGAATTGTGTCGTGACATGGACCGATATGGAGGCGCCGCACACCCCCTATGCTTCACCGATGAGGTAATGGAGAATGAGTTCCCTGAAGGGTTTAAACCCGTGAACATCGAACCATACGACAGCACAATAGATCCCGCAGTATGGATTGAAGATTTTCTTCTCCACATTCACATGGCTCGCGGTGATGATCTACACGCCATCAAATACCTTCCCCTAAAGCACTGGTTAAACAGCCTCCCAGAAAACTCTATTGGAAGCGGGGAAGACTTGGAAGATGCCTTAGAGACAACTTCCAAAGCACTTATGTCCGGCCTCCGGATGCCGATGACCTCAGTCATATAGTCCAATAGCTCGGAGAGTCGGCGAGGAAATTCTGCACCAGGTTCCTAATTAGAGAGAACCAGATGGTCGACTGTCCGGACGCAGAAGCCCTAGTGGCCTTAAAACACAGCATCCAAGACGAATGTCTCGCCTGACGCCTCGGCCAAGAAAAGCCGAAGTGCATAGAAGCCCTTACATCACTAATGACCCGCTTCTGCGCGGGCGAGAATAGTTGGCTAGCCCGTAGCGGTAGCAGTACCAGCGACCCCGGCACTTCCGAAGCTCGTAACGGTAATGGAAGCCACCGACGCAACAAACATAAGCGTCGGAGCAACAATGATGATACAGAGAATATGTCAGTCAACACCGGATTCAACGGTTCCAAATCCGGTGAATGGAAGAAGCCATTCAAACAAAACAAAGATGGTTCATCAAGCCTGGACTGAATACTTGATCGACCCTGCCAGATCCACAGCACTCCTGATAAGCCTGCCAACCATACCAATAGAAGTTGTTGGGTCTTCAAACCGGCCATCAAGTTAAATGTCGAGCATAAGGAGAAAGGGTCGCCCAGTGAGGATGACGAGGAGGAAACTCACGCACCAAAAATAGGGGGTTAGAAGAAATTTCCCCCCGAAGTCAAAACGGTGAATATGATATACGTCACCCATATCCCCAAGAAGGAGCGCAAGCGCGCGCTAAGGGACGTCTATGCGATAGAGCCAGTCGCCCCAAAATTCAACCCATGCTCGGCCTGTCCGATCACCTTTGATCACAGGGATCATCCGACCAGTATCTGTCATGGAGGGTCGACCGCATTAGTCCTCGATCCAATCATCGATGGATTCCACCTTACGCAAGTCCTCATGGATGGCGGTAGCGGCCTTATCCTTCTCTATCAGGACACAGTCCGCAAGATGGGTATTGGTCCATAAAGTTTCAAGCCCACTAAAGGAGTGATACCCGTTGTATAGGCCCGCTACACGGGCTCAATCACATTGGAAGTGGTCTTCGGATCTCCGGACAACTTCCGCAGCGAGGACTTGATCTTCGATATCGTCCCCTTTCGTAGTGGCTACCATGCACTGCTCGGACGAACCGCATTCGCTGGTTTTAATGCAGTCCTGCACTACGCCTATCTCAAACTTAAGATGCCCAGACCATGGGGAGTCATAACAGTGAATGGAAACCTGAAACGCTCCCTCCGCACTAAGGAGCACACCGCGGCTCTCGCAGCGAAAGTACAGGGTGGCCTCATTAAGCCAACTATTATGTCGGCGGCCAAGTCCTAGGACACTTGCACGATAGTCCAGCTCGTCGGGAACTCGATTAGCAATTCAGCCTCCATCTCATCCCCTATCAAATTGTGGCATATGTGCCACGCGTACATAATTGCGCACTAAAAATACCATGGGAAAGGATGGAGGCACAATAAGGACAATGTCTACAATAGGGCTAGACCTTATCATGACACTCAAATTTTCCCTTTTTTTCTTTTCTTTTTACTTTTCCAGGTTCCGTACAACCCACACCGTCCTGTCAACGGTACCAAGGCCTCTTTCCGTGGCCCATTATGATAACACCAGTCGATGATCCTCTTGAAGGACAATATACCAAGGAGAAAACAAGGATCGACGCGTGTCGGAGTACCTAAAGATCCTTAAAGATTACCTCATCCGCTTTCAAGACGTATGCACAGCTTCCCCTTGTGTTCGGCATGTAAAATAGTCGTGTTGCTTATCACACTATTTGTTTCAATACGTTTTGACGTATAAATTAGACTGCTATGGAAACAGTTTTTGTCCCAAACCTACATGGCGTTGGTGTATCTCTCAAACATATGTTTTCCTGTTTTTGTCCGATTCTCATGTACACCTTTGTATGATCTAAATCGCCAGGGACTCTATTAAGCCACGTACATCTTTTAAATAATAAAACAAAGTCCGAAC
The DNA here is from genome assembly GCF_018294505.1 of Triticum aestivum. Lineage (NCBI taxonomy): Eukaryota > Viridiplantae > Streptophyta > Magnoliopsida > Poales > Poaceae > Triticum > Triticum aestivum. Next base: position 651,233,034 of record NC_057797.1, read on the forward strand.
ACTTTCACAAGTGCAATTTGGCATCCCAAATATAGCATTATATGCATTGGCTCCGAATCATGTCTTTGGTCAATAGTTGGGTTGCCCGGCTCCTGTGCTTCCTACCTTACGTTCCGTCTGATCGGCTAGGGTAGTAAAGGGAGAACTACTGCGATTGTGTTTCTTGTTTACCCGGACAAACACCTCAGTAGAGAAAGCCGAAAATTGACTGTCATGATGCGGCAAGAGCTGGTCAGCTATTTGGTGACTAAGTATAAATCTCTATCGATTTTTTCCGTATTATGCGATAGGCTAGCCTCCACCCGACCGGGAATTCATAGCACCCGAGTTCGCATAATCGAACAATACTAGGGGTTGTGCCCACACTCCCATTATAAAACTCCTATGGCTAAGTGAGGGTGATAAAGCCGTATAGTCTGATTGCCTGGTTCGCCACACTAACACCTCCTTCACGGACCTGTACGTTGGGTCAAGTGTGTTTAAGTGTTATCCCGAACACCCCCATACTACCTACGTGGGGGCTGAAGCCGATGACTGGCCAACTCTCAGATGTCATAAACAACTGCACAGGAGGAGATATTTTAAAGTAAAATAAGAAATATATCATACATAAGCCTTGTCTCATGATACAGGATTGGACAACATAATTATATTCATTCAAACATGATGTCCTTCGAACATTGGCCCTCTACAATGCGGGATCCTTTCAGGACATCATCAAAGTACCGCTCTAGTGTGCGATGCTCTTTCCCAACGGGCGGTCCCTCGGTTGCTAGCTTGACGGCGTCCATCTTCGCCCATTGCACCTTGACACGGCTGAAGGCCATCCGTGCACCTTCAATACATGCCGACCGCTTCACGGCATCAAACCGAGGGCATCAGACCACTTCATGAGACCGAAGTAGCTACTGGGTATGGGTTCGGCGGGCCAAAGACGGATTATCAAATCCCTCATGGCCAATTCAGCCACCATATGCAGTTCGGTCTATTGCTTTAGCTGATCACTGAGGGGCACAGGATGCTCTGGCGCAAGGTACTGCGACCAGAACAGCTTCTCCGTTGAGCTCCCCTCTTCGGCCCGGAAGAACTCTGCGGCATCAGCAACACTCCGGGGTAGGTCCGCAAACACTCCTGGAGAACTCCAAATCTGGGTTAGAAAGATATACCTTTTCTTCACAAATTTGCATTTCATGTTAAAGGCCTTACCTTCCGCAATTTGCCTTGCCTCTTGGATCTCCTAGACAGCGCTTTGGGCTTCGGTCCGGGCTTCTTGTGCACTTTGGAGTGCCTTGGCAAATTCGGAATTTTGCTCCAAACTCTTGTGCTCTAAGGACTCGCATTTGCCTATGGCATCCTTGAGCTCCTGCTGGACTTCCTCCACTCATGAATCATGTTTAAGGCGGGAGGCTCACTCCTCCTCTGCCTCCTTCCAGGCCTCGGCCAGCACACTCTTGAGGGCCTCAACCTCAGACGTGTCAGTTGCAAACATAATTATGGAACTCAATGAGATACTACATCATAGTTGGCATCGTTTCGAGACATGCTTCGGTATTACATACCTTGATTTTCATCTAGCTTCGGCCTTAGCTCGGATGCTTCGGCGGCATGGGCAGTTGACGCCTGCTTCACTGCCTACTTGTTCAAACAGATATATGTCTTAGTCTCCTACATAAGTTATTAGATCCTCTATTCGATTTTCTTTCCGAACACCGAACAAAGTCTCAGGGGCTACGATCTGTACACAGGCATTCTTTTTATACAGTTAAAAGATACTGTAAAGCACATACCTCAAAGCCTCTGAAAAGGCTAGTGTACGCTTCACTCAGTCCGCTTTTCGCGGACTGAACCTTCTCAATCACCATACCCATAAGGGTACGATGTTCTTCCACAATGGTGGCGCTTTGAAGCGCTCTCACCAAAGTGTCCGGCGCCTCCGCATTGACAGAGGTCACTGGTATAGTAGGCGCGCCCCTTCTCGCAAAGAGGGTTGCTCCTCTGTCTCCGGAACCGTGTGGGTTTCCGGAATGACATTTGGTTGGGGGCCAAACTGGACATGCCCTCGTCTCCAGTCTCCATGGGGGTCAGTTCCCCCATGTTCTTGGTAGTCTCTGGCACCTCTCACTGCCCCAGAAGGGTCCTTTGGGACGACACCTCGGTGTGGTCTGTGTCGGCATTCTGGGAACGGGGGTCCCTAGACTTGCCTGCCTGCGGCCCACGGTGTGTCTCCACCAGCGGCCCCGTACGACCATCTTCACTAGCAAACACTCAAGACCCTTAGGAGGGGCTAAGCCTCACGAGGCAGACGATGCAAGACCTCCTCAGGGGCGGCCTCACCAGGCTGGCTCGCGAGGGGCAGAGAGATCAAGGCAAGGGACACCTCGCGAGGTTTGTGTGATGCAAGCCATGACGACTGGAGCCAGGCGGGCAAGAGCATGCATAGTGTCCTTGTTTCCTCTTTGGTGCTAAAGAGGCAAGCGCAGGAGAGGAGTGCCGAGGCATCAGGAAAAGGTTCCCATATCGGTGCAACAAGACCAAGACCAGCAGGACAGCAGGACGGAGGTCACCGTGGAGCCCAAGACGGCGTCACCACCAGAGCCTTTGGCAGGCGAAGACTACTTTTGTCAGGATAGCTTGTACTAGTTGTCCCCCTTCAAATTGGCCGTTGTGGGATCCCTTCCCGCCTAATATTTGGGAAGAGGACCCGAGCCTCTATATATAGGACTAGCCACCACTGTAGGAAGGCATCTCATCTAGAGTGAGAGAATCCCCGACCGCATCAACTCACCAAGCACAAGAACACCTCTCCTCAGGAGGCTTTTCTTCCCTTGTGACTGTTCATCCTCAGCCCAAGAGGCAATCCACCACACCACACTGGAGTAGGGTATTACACCACATCGGTGGCCCGAACTAGTATAAACTCTTGTGTCTCGTGTTCTTTGGGTTCATCGAGCTAGGCCGTGAGATCATAGTGTGTGTGAGCTAGAGAGGGGGAGAGATCTTCGTGCGCACCCTAGTGTTCGAACCTCAAGGGTTTTGCGGGAACCCGAAATCCGACATTTGGTGCGCCAGGTAGGGGTGCGCCGAAGCTTTTCCCTCCTGATGGCCTCGCTTCTCCGACCAGAGCTCATGAACGCCGCTGCTTCTCTGACTGGATCGACGGGCGCCCCCCACAGTGTCATGGGGCTCCGGGCCTTCACCCCCGCCTTACGGCGGGTGCAGTGGCCGCACAAGTTCATGCCAAAGATTTCGCCCCGTTACGATGGTGCGGCGGATCCGGCGGCCTTTCTGCTGGCATATGAGGAGGCTGCCCTGGAGACTGGGGGCGACGGTAAAGTCATGGCCAACTGGCTCCCAATGGCCCTTGCTAGGGTGCCACGCGTGTGGCTCCTCCATCTGCCGGAATCTTCTGTGGCCTCCTGGGAGGAGCTGCGCGACCTCTTGATCGGGCGCGTTGGGGGACCAGCACCCCCCGTCATCGCGGCTCTCGTCGGTGGCTCGCAGGCGCCGCCCTCGGACCATCACGACAAGCCATTCTTTTGCGCCGGGTTGGGCGGCGCCCAAGGCCGACTTGACCTTCGACTCAAGGGATCACCCAGTCACCACCGTCGGTTCGGGCATGATCCCGATGCTTTGAACGCCCACCATCTATAGCGTAGCCATCACCAAGACCCTCATCGACGGCGGCGCCGGTCTCAATGTGCTCTTTGTGGAGGTTTTTAGTCTCCTTCATGTACCGCTGGAGCGGCTCCACCCCAGCAAGCCCTTCTCCGGAGTCGGCAGCGGCTCCTCCAACCCCCTGGGGCAGATCTGTCTCCCCGTGACCTTCGGCACACGCGACAACTACCACATAGAGCTAATCTACTTCGATATTGCCCGCATCGGCTTGCCGTACAACGCCATCCTCGGGTACCCAGTGCTGGCCCAGTTCATGGCAGCTACCCATCCTGCCTACAACCTCATGATGATGCCAGGAAGCAAGGGCGTCCTCACCGTCATCGGAAACACCAAGGAAGCCATGGCGGCCCTCAAACTCGCCTTCAGGGCCACGGCTACAGCTTGCTCGGCCGACAAGGCCGTGCCCGAGACCAAGGGTGCTGCGCCAACCAAGAAGAAGCAGCTATTCACTCAAGGTCAAGCCAAGACGAAGCCGATACCGGTCGACGGGGACGGGGCCTCTGGCGCCACCTTTACTATAGGCGCCAACCTCGCCCAGATCAAGAAAGGGAGTTGATTGACTTTTTGCGGGCGAACAAGAAAGTATTCTCCTGGGAGCCCAAGCAGCTGGTTGGGGTCCCGAGAAGAGTGATTGAGCATCACCTGAGAGTATGCCCCAACGTGCGCCCTGAGAAGTAGAGGGCGAGGCGATAGTCCACGAGAAGCAGTCCTTCATCGTTCAGGAAACCCGCAAGCTGGAGGCAGCGGGTGTCATTCGCGAGGTCCGGTACCCAGAGTGGCTGGCGAACCCGGTCATCGGGCCGAAGGAAGGTGGGAAGGAGCGCATGTGTGTCGACTTCACCCACCTCAACAAGACTTGCCTTCAAGACCCATTCCCGCTGCCGCGCATCGATCAGATTATCGACTCCACCGCCGAGTGTGACCTGCTATGTTTCCTGGATGTGTTCTAAGGCTACCACCATATCAAGATGGCGGTGGAAGATGTGGAGAAAACCGCTTTCTTGACCCCATGCGGGGTATACTTGTGACGCCCCGAGGCCGATGTGCCAGTTGTCCTCCAGTTATTCGCTGTTGTTACCTTGTCATTCGCTTGCGTGTTGCATCCTGTCATGTCATCATGTGCATTGCATCATCATGTTTTTCAAAACTTGCATCCGTCCGTATTCCCTCAGTTTCTCTCCGTTGTCCGTTCTGAGCCCAGACACACTTGCACGCGCCGCGGCATGTCCGAAATAATATTTTATAAGTGGCCGGAAAATGTTCTCGGAATGGGATGAAAGTTGGCGTGTGGTCTTATTATAGTGTAGATAGACCGCCTGTCATGTTTCATCGCATTCGGAGTTCGTTTGATAGCCCAACGGATAACTATAGCGGCATTATAGCCGGGCACACGTCGGACGTTTTCGGTCTCCGAAAACAGTCGCTGGGCCTCTCTCTCTTCTCTTCTCTTCTCTCAGCTCGAGCCCTTCTGCACAGTCCACTACCTACCGCCAGGCCCAACCTAACCCCTCTCGTCAGCCCGCGGACCTCCCCTCGCACGCGTCCGAAAATTGTCCTGAACCCGACCCGGGCAGTCGTTACTGTTGGATCCGGATCATCCCCAAACGTCTAAAAATGTCTCTGTTTTGTTAATTGGACTCCCTAGCTATTTTATTCGCGATCGTCCGATTTTGATCGGAGGGACGAGTTAGCCCCTAACCAAAATTCATCTGATATAAATATCAGTCTAAACCCTAGCCCATACCAGTCCAATACACCCATTCCCATCCCGCCGCCGCCAGCCAACCACCTCTTTCATGTCTTACTTGGGATCCCCTCCCACCAACCAAATCTCTGACCACCTCCCTCATTCTGCGCACCGCCCAAAATCGCTGCAGCCTCGATCGAGAGCCTCCTCCTCCCTCTTCGATCCAGAGGAGTGGACCTCCTCTGTGCCCTCACCTGCGCCCCTTCCTCCTTCCCCGTGCACTTTCCCCTCTCTCTTCATCGCTCCCTTGTCTCTGTTCGTCAACAGGAGACCCATGGGCGCCCGAACCACTCGAAGCTCCAAGCCCCGCCGCTGCTGCTTCCGTTTCGCCTGTCTCGCGCCCACTCCCCTCGCGGCTCCGTCGGAAGCTGCTCCATCGCCGCGCCAAGTCCCTCTGCATGAGCCGCGCCTGTCCATTGCTGCTCCTCTTCGTCGCCCCGCCAAGTCCGGACGCCATGGCCGCTGGAGTTCCTCCACGCCGGCCTGCTACCTCACTCCCCTGCCGTCTCCGGCACCGCGCCGGCGAGCGCCACTGCCGGAGCACCAGTAGGCCCTGTCAAGCGCCCCTACATCCCTTGCCGTGCCCCGTCTTTCCTGCCTCGCCTTCAAGCCCCGCCATCCCCGCCGACGACCAAGTCCAGCGCTGCTGCCTGCGCCCTCTGCCTCTACCAGGACGTCGCCGCCTCTACCTCCCGCCCAGATTCGCGCCGCTCCGTCGCCACGTCTCCGGCCACTGCCCGCCGGAGCTGCGTCTCCCTGTGCCTGCAACCGCGCCGTGCCTCTGCTTTGTTCGAGCAGAGGAGCTCGAACCGCTGCCCTGCTCGTCTCGATTCAGCGAGACCGGGCCAGCCTCCTCGTGCCCGCGTGGGTCGCAACCTCCAGCTAGGCCCAGCGCGTCCCTCTCCTCTCCGTAGTGGGCCTCAGCCCAGGGTGAGTAGCCCCCGCTCCTGTGCACTTTTGGGGCCAGACAGATTCGGCCCAGTTGCTGTTTTTTTTTCAGATCTGCGTTTTAGCCATTTATCCTGAGACTGAAGTATTACAGAAAAGACCCTCATCTTCATGCATATAATAACTTAATAACCATGCATCGGATTAAAACAAGTTATATTTGAAACATGACTAGAATTTCATATAGTTTCATATTATGCCATTTTCATCCATGTTTAACATGTTTAAAATGTTGTTTGTTTAAATTTGCTCATATAGCTTGTTAAAATGATTTAATTCATAACTAAATAACCGTAGCTCCAAATCTAATAAACTTTATATGTAAATGGGGTGGAAAAATGCCTAGTTTAACATGGTGACATTGCTTTGCATGTTTAACAACTCTAAAATATGGTTTAGGACAGAACATCACCAAATCTAAAATATGCATATGGGGATTTACCGGAATTGTTGTTAGTTGTTTCTGGCCTCATTTAAACTTGCCTAAATAGGTAGTTTTGTTTTGTTTCACCCCTTGCCATGCTAAACAACATTGAATATTGTTGAGTACCTAAACAAGAGAGAACTAAATAAGTCATGTGGTGTTTCGCCAATATGCAACTTGTTGCATATTGAGCTCCACTTAATTTGTAGGATTGCTTGTGCACTTTGCCATGCCATGCCTCATTAAACCGGACATGCATCATACTTGTTGTGCATCATGCCATGATTTTGTGGTGGTTGTTTACTATGTTGTTTGCTTCTTTCCGGGTTGCCTTTCTCGTGAGCTTCGGTTCCGTTCCGGAGTTGTGAGGATCCGTTCGACTACGTCCGTTTGTCTTCTTCATGGACTCGTTCTTCTTCCTTGCAGGATTTCAGGCAAGATGACCATACCCTCGAAATCACTTCTATCTTGCTTGCTAGTTGCTCGCTCTTTTGTTATGCCTATGCCACGATACCTACCACTTGCTTATCATGTCTCCCATATTGTTTGAACCAAGCCTCTAACCCACCTTGTCCTAGCAAACCGTTGTTTGGCTGTGTTACCACTTTGCTCAGCCCCTCTTATAGCGTTGTTAGTTGCAGGTGAAGATTGAAGTTTGTTCCTTGTTGGAACACAGAGATGTTATTCCTTGTTGGAACATGGTTAATTGTTGGGATATCACGATATATCTTATTTAATTAATGCATCTATATACTTGGTAAAGGGTGGAAGGCTCGGCCTTATGCCTGGTGTTTTGTTCCACTCTTGCCGCCCTAGTTTCCATCATATCGGTGTTATGTTCCCGGATTTTGCGTTCCTTACGCGGTTGGGCTATTATGGAAACCCCTTGACAGTTCGCCTTGGATAAAACTCCTCCAGAAATGGCCAACATTGGTTTTACCATTCGCCACCTAGCCTCTTTTTCCCTTGGGTTTCGCGGACTCAAGGGTCATCTTTATTTTAACCCCCCCCCCCCCCCGGGCCAGTGCTCCTCTGAGTGTTGGTCCAAACTAGAGCCCTGTGCAGCGCACCTCGGGGAAACTTGAGGTTTGGTTTTAGTTGTACGGATTGCTCATCTGAGTGTGCCCTAAGAACGAGATATGTGCATCTCCTATCGGGATTTGTCGGCACATTCGGGCGGTGTTGCTGGACTTCTTTTACCATTGTCGAAATGTCTTGTAACCTGGATGCCGAGTCTGATCGGAATGTCTTGGGAGAAGGAATATCCTTCATTGACCGTGAGAGCTTGTGATGGGCTAAGTTGGGACGCCCCTGCAGGGATTTGAACTTTCGAAAGCCGTGTTCGTGGTTATGGGCAGATGGGAATTTGTTAATGTCCAGTTGTAGAAAACCTGAAGTTGACCTTAATTAAAATGCATCAACCGCGTGCATAACTGTGATGGTCTCTTCTCGACGGAGTCCGGGAAGTGAGCACGGTGTTGGAGTAATGCTTGACGTAGGTTGTTCTAGGATCACTTCTTGATCATAGTTTCTCGATCGTGCTTTGCCTTCTCTTCTCGCTCTCATTTGCGTATGTTAGCCACCATATATGCTAGTCGCTTGCTGCAGCTCCACCTCATACCATTACCTTACCTATAAGCTTAAATAGTCTTGATCGCGAGGGGCGACCTTCCAATGACTGATGCACATTGCCTTGGGGTGACAGCTTGGGAGAAACACTGAGGCCTACGTCGATGACATTGTGGTGAAGTCTCAGGAGACGAGAACCTTGATTCAGGACCTAGAGGAGACCTTCGCGAGCTTGCGCCAGGTGGACATGCAGCTCAACCCAAAGAAGTGCGTGTTTGGTGTTCCTTCCGGCAAGCTGCTAGGCTTCCTCGTGTCCCACAGGGGGATCAAGGCCAAGCCGGAGAAGGTCAAGGAAATTGAAGACATGAACCCACCACAGAACCTAATGGAGATGCAGAAACTTGCAGGTTGCATGACTTCACTGGGGCGCTTCATCCCCAAGTTGGTGGAGCGCGCCTTGCCGTTCTTCAAGCTGATAAAGAAGAAGGTCCTGTTTGAGTGGACCCCCGAGGCCGACCTGGCATTTCAAGACCTCAAGAGATACTTGACCAGCCCGCCGGTGATGGTGGCGCCTCGTCCTCTCGAGCCCTTGGTACTCTACTTGTCTGCCACACCCCACTCCGCCAGCACGGTGCCGGTGGCCCTTAGAGAGGCGCCCCAGGTCATGGGCAGCACAGCATCAAGGCGATGCTCCTGAGACAGCGGCTGCCCCGGCTAGTCATCAAGCCCCGGAAGCTGGGGACCTGCAGGGAACGCCTCAGCCCCCGAGAGCCAAAAACTCCATCAGCTCTCCCGCCCTCGTCGAGCACCCACTGTACTTCATCAGCACGGTGCTACGAGATGTGAGATCATGATACCCCATGCCTCGAAAGCTCTTACTCGCGCTCCTGGTGGCCTCGCCCAAGCTGTGCCACTACTTCCAGGGTCACCCCGTCAATGTTATCTTAGCTTACCCATTGGAGAGAGTGCTCAGAAGCCCCAGTGCTGCGGGAAGGGTCGCCGAATGGAACATCGAGCTGCAAGGATTTGACCTGGAGTTCAACATGACCAGGGTCGTCAAGGGAGCTGCACTCGCCGACTTTGTGGCAGAATGGACCGACACCCCGGAGCTCGAAGCAGGCGAGAACCAATCCCTCTCTCCAGGGAGTGAAACGCCGGATGGCTGGGTCATGTACTTCGATGGCGCGTTCGCACGCCAGGGCGCCGGGGCTGGAGCCATGCTCATTTCGCCCACTCAGGACAAACTTTACTACGCCGTGCAGCTCTACTTCCAGCGGGGCGAGAAGGTCTGCAACAACATCGCAGAGTATGAGGGTCTCATCGCAGGCCTCAAGGCTGTGGTGGCCCTAGGGGTGAAATGCCTCACCATCAAGGGAGACTCGCAGCTCCTCGTAAACTTCTCCAACAAGGTGTACGAGCCTAAGGATGAGCACATGGAGGCATACCCCGCGGAGGTACGCAAAATGGAGAACCAGTTCCTGGGCCTGGAGCTACAACATGTGCCTCGTGGCACCAACCAAGAGGCCGACGACATCGCCAAAAGAGCATCCAAGAGGCTACCCCGAGAGCCTGGCGGTCTTCGAGGAGCGGCTCATCAAGCCTTTGGCAGCACCTCCGCTTGTGGAACCGGCGCCACCTCAGGAGGAGCTCCCCCAGCCACCAGCCCTGGGAGGCCCCGCCTGCAGCTTGACCTTAGGAGCGCGTCTCCTCTTAGCGCTCGAGCCTCAGGAGGGGTGTTGGATCGAGGAGTTCAGGGCATACCTGACGCGAGGCACGTTGCCGTAGAAGGAGGAAGACGCGGAGCGTGTGGCTCGGCAGGCTACGGCGTACTGCATCCATGACGGTGAGCTATACAGAAAGCAGCCAAATGATGTTTCTCAACGATGCGTTTCTAGGGAATAGGGGAATGAGTTGCTGGCTGACATACATGGCGGAGACTGCGGGCACCACTCGTCGTCGCGCACCCTGGTCGGCAAGGCTTTCTGCGGCGGGTTCAACTGGCCCACGGCACTCAACGACGCGGCCGAGCTGGTGAAGTCCTGCTAGGCCTGCCAATTCCACGCCAAGCAGATCCACCAGCCGGCTCAGGGCCTCCAGACTATCCCGCTCTCATGGCCGTTCGCAGTCTGGGGGCTGGATATCCAGGGCCCATTCCCTCGAGCGCCTAGAGGTTACCGCTACCTCTACGTCGCCATCGAAAAATTCACCAAGTGGGCGGAAGTGGAAGCCGTCTGCACCATCCCAGCTGGGTCAGCAGTCAAGTTCATCAAGGACCTCGTAAGCCGATTTGGGGTCCCTAACCGCATCATCACCGACAACGACTCACAGTTCACTACCAATCTCTTCAAAACATATTGTGCTAACCTTGGAACGCAGATCTGCTACACCTCCATGGCGCACCCTAGGAGTAACGGCCAGGCCGAATGCGCCAACACGGAAGTCTTGAGGGGTCTCAAGACAAGGACCTTCAAGAAGAAGCTCGAGGCCTGCAGTAGGGGCTGGCATGATGATCTCCAGTTTGTGTTGTGCTCCATCCGCACCACCGCCACCAGACCGGCAGGCGAGACCCCGTTCTTCCTCGTCTACGGAGCAGAAGCAGCTCTCCCACACGAGGTCTGGCATCGCTCCGCGTGGGTCCTGGCGTTTGATGAAACGCAACAGGACGCCATGCGGGGGATGGACCTCGCGCTGGGGGAGGAACGCTGCCGCAAAGCCACGCTCCGAGCTGCAAGGTACCAGCAGGCACAACGTCCGCTCCAGGACGCTCGAGGTGGGTGATCTTGTCCTGAGGGGGGTGCTCTCCAGGGAAGGGCTGCACAAGCTCTCACCCATGTGGGAGGGCCCGTTTCGGGTTGCCCATGTCTCCAGGCCTGGCGCCGCGTGCCTGGAGAGGCAGGACGGGATCCCCATCCAGAATGCCTGGAGCATCCAGCACCTCCGGAGGTTCTACCCATGAAGCAAGGCCCGGTGCCTGTGAAGCAAGGCCCAGTACCTGTGAAGAATCTCCGCTCGTGACACTCTCACGTAATAATGAGTGGGGCTGTACACGCCCCGGAGTCTCAGGAGTGCCGCCCTCGGGCCTCAGGGGCTCCCTCCCACGTCTCAGTGGCAGCACTTAGCTCTGCGCTGGTGAGAAGACAAGAAGACTATACTAGGTGCCGGACGTGGCTTTTCATTTGCTTTCCGGAGTTGGTTTGCCCCTTTTTAGTGATAATTTGCTAGCTAGCGTTCCTTGCTGGCCTGGTTCCTTTGTCCTTGTTGCCTCCTTTTCTGCCCTCGGTTCCTTGTTTTTGCCACGTACTCTCCCTCGCATGCCTCGTGAGGGGGCTAGACAGGCGCCCTCGTGAGCATTTTCGTTTTCCTGTTTTTTGCAAGGCACCCTCGCTCGAGTGCGCAAGCTGGCGCACCTCTCTCAATCTGTGCCCCAGGTACCGCGATACGAAGCACTGGGTCATGACCGGTAGTTCCTATGACCAGGATTCGGAAGGACAAGAATTTCCTAGCGAATTTTTGCAGTTCGCGGACGCCTTTCGAGCACTGGAGGCCTCGTCAGGCATTGGGGAACGCGCGTCTCGCGAGGCGGGAACTACTTCAGGCGCATCAAGCTAAGTTATTCCTACACGCATACATAAAACGCGACGCTGCAACACAACACAAGAATGATAAACATATCACAGCCACTTAGAAATCATAATTGTTGCACGCCCCAGCGGGGCCCCATACTTGTCTCTCTCTTAATGCAGGAAGGAAAGGAAGAACGACACAAAAGTGAAACCTACTCCCGCGGCAGGTCACGAGGACGGACCCATGGCGCTCTCCTGAGCTCAGCTAGACCCCTCCTCGCACTTCACTCAAGCGCGTCGACGAGATGACCCGCTGCCACCATCGAAGTGGGCGTGGCAGCTAGTCGTCGCCGCCGCTACTGGAGCTGTCACCGGAAGAAGAGCCACCGTAGCTGGGCGAGCCATGGCCGGCGCCGATGGCGAGCCCGCCTTCACTCCCGTCGCGACCGTCGCCAAGGCCGAGCACCTCACCGCCGTCGTTGTCTTCGGGGAAACACCCACGCGGTGGCCATCTTCCCCGAACACCCTCACATGGAGGGTCGTGTTTCCATCGTACTTGAAGTGGAGGGAGCACCGCCGGCCGAGGCCGCGCGCGCGGGTCAGGGCTGTGTTTACTGCGGCGGAAACCTCGACTACGACCCACGAAGCCTTGCTGCAGTAGCCGTCTGCCTGCAGCTAGAGACCGCCTGGACCAGTGCTGGCAACTCGCCGGCAAAGAAGCGCTGGAGCTGAAGCCAAGTGCCGGCCGTGTTCTCTGACCACACGACGAACTCCGGCAGCACTTCCGCAGAGTGAAAGCGCGGCCTGGGTGGCGGCGCGACCATGGCGCGCCTGCATTCATCGACGGGGCTCCCACGACTCGGCCAACCACCACCGCGCGAAGAGGCGCCATCGCGGCCATGAGGGGACGCGGCGGGGGTCACGATGTGCTTGCGGGGACGGCCGCGCCCGCTCTTGGGCGGCGGTGAGCCGGGGCCCTCCTGGCGAGCCTTCCCCTTCTCTGCAGCCAAGAGCCTCTTTGTAGGCGCCATGGGTGTCGCTGCCGGCAGTGAAGCAAGGAAAAAGAAGGAGCAGGAGAAGCACAAGAAGAGATGGGTGACGGGGGCTCCACCCCCTTCCCATTTATAGCCAAGGGGAGGCCAACCGCAGGCCTCCACAATCTATGGTAATAATGATCTTTTTCTGCATGTAGCAAGGACTCGTCAAGTCGGGCTGTTGCCGAGGCGGCGTGCGGCAGTGGAGACGCCCACGTCCAATCAATCACCACACGTCAACCATGGCCGCAGGCCATTGGGGCCTGCGGCGCTCCGCGCTTACCCTTTGGCTTCGCCTCGAAGCCAAGCCCAAGCGCGCCTTGGGCCCGGGTTCTACTGTCAGAGTTTTGCGAACGTGGGTCCCAGACTTGCCTGCCTATGGCCCGCGGTGTGGCTCCACAGCGGCCCTGTATGGCCCATCTTCACCAGCAAACACTCAAGAGCCCTCGCGAGGGGCTAAGCCTCACGAGGCGGACGACGCAAGACCTCCTCAGGTGCGGCCTCACCAGGCTGGCTCGCGAGGGGCGGAGAGATCATGGCAAGGGACACCTCACGGGGTTTGTGTGACGCAAGCCGTGACGACTGGAGCCAGGCGGGCGCCAGCGCGCGCAGTGTCCTCGTTTCCTCTTTGGTGCTAAAGAGGCAAGCGCAGGAGAGGAGTCCCGAGGCATTAGACAAAGTTTCCCATATGGGTGCAACAAGACCAAGACCAGCAGGACAGTAGGACGGAGGTCACCATGGAGCCCAAGACGGCGTCACCACCAGAGCCTTTGGCAGGCGAAGACTACTTTTGTCAGGATAGCTTGGACTAGCTTCCCCCCTTCAAATTGGCCGTTGTGGATCCCTTCCCGCCTAATATTTGGAAAGAGGACCCGGGCCTCTATATATAGGACTAGCCACCACTGTAGGAAGGCATCTCATCTAGAGAGAGAATCCCCGACCGCATCAACTCACCAAGCACAAGAACACCTCTCCTCAGGAGGTTGTTCTTCCCTTGTAACTGTTCATCCTCAGCCCAAGAGGTAATCCAACACACCACACTAGAGTAGGGTATTACACCACATTGGTGGCCCGAACCAGTATAAACTCTTGTGTCTCGTGTTCTTTGGGTTTATCGAGCTAGGCCGTGAGATCATAGTGTGTGCGGGCTAGAGAGGGGGAGAGATCTTCATGCGCACCCCAGTGTTTGAACCTCCAGGGTTTTGCCGGAACCCGAAATCCGACAGTCTGCTGCTGTGGGGGAGGAAGCTGGTGGAGGCGAATCGCTCTCCATCATGTTTGGACCTCGTGAGTTCCCGGAAGAGGAGGATCGTCGGGGGAGGACCTTAACCGGACTGCAGCATACAATTTAAATACATTACAACTATAAGCCAGAAAAGCCGAACATATGTATATACCTTTGAGTACTTACAATTTGGCCAGGGGCTTCGGCCTGGGGCGCCACTCGTCACCGTCCAATTCGGAGTCATCCATAAGGGACGTCCTCCCTTTCTTGGATGCCTCCGCCTCTAGATCGGTGGAGGCTGCCCTTTTCTTCTTCTCCCCCTTAGGGGGGAGGTGCTCTCTTCCTCCTGCTCTTCCTCTTCGTCAGGGGAGGAGAGGGTTCCGCTGTCCTCGGTCACTATGTCCGAAGCACCTTTACGGCAGAGGCCACTTTTTGCCTCCTTGCCCTTCTCCTTGGCCTTCTTTTCTGGCGCCTGGTACGGCGCCGGGTCCAACATCCTCATCAACAGAGGAATAGCTTCGTCTTCGGGCAGCAGAGTCGGACAATGAATTTGTTCCGCTTTCTTTTTCCAGCCCTGCAAAAGAAAATGGAGAGTTTAGTGTGCTCCTTCGGCTTGCAAAGTAATGTTATCAAAGAACTTACGGGGGTCACAGCATGGGTGCTGTCATAGCCGAGGTTTTCGATTGTCTCCGACCATGACTTCTGGTTCTTAAAGAGCAGCTTCCACATGTCTTCGTGCTTCGTGTTGAAGAACCGCTGCAGGGTCTGGGGACCGGCCGGGTCGAACTCCCACATGGGCTCTTGACGCGCCTGACAGGGGAGTATCCGGCGGAAGAGCATCACTTGAATCACGCTAGCAAGGCTGGTATTTTTATATACCTTGCTCTTGATGCGCTTCTCCAGCATCGTTACCTCATCAGACGACGCCCAGTCTAGGCCCTTGTTGAGCCAGGATGTAAGCCGCATTGGGGGCCCGGACTTGAACTCCATAGGAGCAGCCCACGTGGAGTCATGGGGCTCTGCGAGATAGAACCACCCCTGCTGCCATCCCTTCATGGTATCCACAAAGGTGCCCTTGGGCCAAGTGACATTGGGCAGCTTGCTCACCATAGCACCACAGCAATCCGCGTGTTGGCTGTCCACCACTTTTAGCTTCACATTGAAGACCTTGAGCCATAGGCCGAAGTGGGGGGAAACGCGAAGGAATGCCTCGCATACGATGATAAACGCCGAAATGTAGAGGAAAGAATTTGGGGCTAGATCATGAAAATCTAACCCGTAGTAAAACATGAGGTTGTGGACGAAAGGATGAAGGGCAAACCCCAGTCCGCGAAGAAAATGAGGGTTAAATACTACCCTCTCGCTGGGCTTTGGAGTGGGGATGACCTGTTTTTTGGCCGGGAGCCGGTGGGCGATCTCTTTGGCCAGATACCCCGCTTCCCGGAGTTCCTTGATGTTTTTCTCCATGACGAAGGAGGCCATCCACTTGCCCTGCGCTCCAGATTCGGACATGGCTTGAGCGCTGGAGCTTGAGGGTGAATGGACTGAGGAAGGGGGAGGCATGGGGTAAAAAGGGGGAATCTTATCTCCTTATAAAGGCAGTGAATATCATGCGGCCCACACGAGCCCTAAAGCTCACCTATTTCCAAGGGGTCATGCAAAACGACACGGTTGGATTTCCCAAACCTGTATTGATGAGAATCCCGTAAAAAGGGGGCACGGTCTTTGTTTTGACAAGATGTGTCGTCGGTGGTTGCGTCTCGAAATGTGAAACAGGAACCCAAAAAGTTGCTTGAAATAATAAAATGGCCGGACGTAACGTCTCGCTAGTAAAATCTTCGAAGGACATGACTTATTCGTGTTCTGCCCTTGTGAGTCAGAGATATGATTGTTGTATAGAGCCGGATATAGTATTGACGATCAACTACTTTGAAGTATTCAGAGGAGGAACCCTCCTTGCAATGCCGAAGACAATCTGCGTGTCAAACACATCGTCATTGAAGACCAGTTCAGGGGCTACTGAGGGAGTCCTGGATTATGGGGTCCTCGGGTGTCCGGGCTACGTGACATGGGCCGGACAGATGAGCCATGAAGATACACGATAGAAGGCCTTCCCTCGTGTCCGGATGGGACTCTCCTTGGCATGGAAGGCAAGCTTAGGATGCGGATATGAAGAGTCCTTTCTTTGTAAACCGACTCTACAAACCCTAGTCCCCTCCGGTGTCTATATAAACTCGAGTGTTTAGTCCGTAGAGGCAATCATAATCATACATGCTAGACAATTAGGGTTTAGCCATTATGATCTCGTGGTAGATCAACTCTTGTAACCCCTATACTCATTGTCGGAGTAAATGACCACGGGTAGCCTAGCCGGCTCCCCCTGGCCCTTCTGAAAAAATTACGAGCCGATCCGGCCGTCAAGAATCCAAGACGTGGGGCCACCTTCCCCTTGCCGGCTGGCTCCCAAGCCGACTATCGGAAGGCGGCCCGGCTTTAGCCCCCATGAAGAAAGCCGCGAGAGGGCCGGCTCCAAGAAGCCGGCCGCAAGAAGCCGATTCCCACAAAGCGGTCGAGATCGTACCCTCGAAGTCTGCATCCACATAACGGCGATGTGACAGGGCGTGGCTACAGTAAATCCTGCCACCCCCGAATCCCGGAGCACGCCTAGCACAGTGCGCCGTACGGGGTGGCCATGACCTGTCCGGCGCGGCACTGTTGCCATGTTGACCCTGATGCCACCCATGACGGGCTGTTAGTGCAGCCCACGGGCGGTGGGCCCCTTCAGGCAGAGAGACACCCAAAGGCGGCCAGGCCTCCCCTAGTCGGCCCAAGACGGGGCTGGCTCCCCACAGCCGGCTTGCTTCCTCCCTCGAAGGAGACGCCCCATTATGGGGACAAGACGAGGCGTGGCTATAGCCCGCTGGGCGGCGGCACTGTAGCCACGCTTACCTCGGCGAAGCCATCGTCACCAGGTGTGAGGCAACAGTGACCAGCCACCGACAAGGCCCTTGACAGTGGGGCCTGCCTGTCGACCAAGGAGCCGGCAGCCGGCGGGGCCCACCAGCCGGCGGGCCCCAGTACCCAGCGTAGAAGTCGGCGAGCGTAGACACAGACGGCTAGGGCCCACGCCCAGCCGGATTACCATTGTACCCCGGGGGGTGGGCCTTTATAAACCCCCCGGGGCACCCATGCAAAGGGGGGATCTGAGCTAGTTTTAGACACCACATAGAGAGGAGAGGAGAGAGAGTCGTGCACTTCTTCTTCCTCTCGCCAAACAGCTCAAGGAGCATCTTGTAGCCACTCGTTCATCTAGTGATCATGCGGAGACCCCGTAGAGCAGCAGTAGGGGTGTTATCTCCTCGGAGAGCCCTGAAGCTGGGTAAGATTCGCCAGCGTGAATGTCTTCGCCTCATCCCGCTTCCAGGCACCGGCGACGTCTTATTGGCTCCCACAATGATAAGCCACCCGTTGGCATATGTCGCACCTACCACCCGACATTTGGCGCCCACCGTGGGGCCAGGTGCACCATCGTCCGGAGACCTGTTCTAGACGGGAACCCTCTTCCTCCCCAGCGAGCGTAGCCAGCCCGGCACGCCCGATGGCGCTTGCCACGACGCGCTGCAAGGCGTCGCCAACGTCTGCGCAGCGAGCGGCCTCGCCGATCTCCTTGACGAGACCCTCATCTCCGACGAGCTCGCCTCTGACGCGGGCACCGACCACCTCATCAACCTCCTCGGCTAGCTCCACGTCTCCGGCGAGCTTGCTGTGGACTTGGAGTCTGTTGGCTCCACCGGTCCGATGCCTGTCAACTCCGACACAGCCTCGCTCGACGCTTTCCCCACCGACGTCGCGATCTACAAACACCCGCTTCCCCGGGCCGATGGCTGCGACGGTGCCACCACCGAGGTGATGGTCATCGGCCACGGCGGCGCTTATGGCGAGAACGCCCTCGACGCCCCGCATGCAGCGGTCCACGACTTGTCCATCCCCCTCCCGGCCGATGCCGATGCTGAAGCACTGGAGGCTCGCCGCCTCGCCCTCCTCGCGGAGGGCCGGAAGTTGGCTTCCATGAGACGCCTCACCGAGGTCCACCAGCGTGAAGCCGACCGCGCCGCCTTTGGCACGCCGCCCCCAGGCGGGCCAAGCCGAGCCGGCGTTGTCAGACAGCGCGGCGCTGCCCTCGCCGACACGCTAGGAGTCGACCGCCCAGTCTACGCCACTCCACTCGAGAACCTGCGCGCCGCCCAGGCGGCCGTAGACGAGCTAGATGGACTGGGGGCCGAAGAGCTCCCCCACATGACCAGACACATCCAGCAACTAATCGATGCAGCCGCACAGCGGCACGAAGCCGACGCCCGCGCGGAAAGCCCTCCCCCGCACCGAGAGCACGACGCGACGTCCCGGACGCCGACTATGGATAAAACCCATGCGCGACACAAGAAGAAGCCGGCTGCCAGCCGAAGCCGAACCCGGACCTCCATCGAGCGAGACGTAGAAGGCCGTCCCCGGGCCGTGGAGCGGCGAGGCAACCCGCCTCCGCCTCTGCCTTGTGGGGAGAGATATCCCACCCCACCGCCTGTCGCACATCCGACTCTCAGCGGCCGGCTAGGTCTTCGTGAAGGATTCGGCGAGAACGACGCCCGCCATCGGATCGACCGCCTAGCGCGATCCCTGGCGCTAAAAGAAGAAGATGATGTCGGCCCTCCTTGCTTCGGCACCCTCATCCGCGACGAGCCTTTCCCCAAAGGGTTCTTGCTTCCAAGAGACACGCCCAAGTACAACAGCTCTGTGAAGCCGGAAGATTGGTTGATCGACTACTCCACAGCGGTTTGCATAGCAAACGGCAACAGGCGTGTTGCCGTGAACTACGTGCCCCTCATGCTGCAGGCCCTACAGCATCAACAGCTGGCTAGACTTCAAAGAGGCCTTCGTCCGCAACTTCACCAGCACCTACAAGCGGGCCCCCAAGCCCAGACAGCTCTCCTTGTGCGTACAAGGCCCCGCCGAATCCACTCTCGACTACCTCACGCGTTGGGCCGAGCTCCGCAACTCTTGCGAAGGGGTGCACGAGGTGCAAGCCATAGAATACTTCACCGCCGGATGCCGAGAAGGCACTCCCCTTAAGCACAAGCTCCTCTACGACGAGCCGACTACCCTCGATGAGCTTCTGGTCATAGCGGACAAGTACGCCACCGCCGACTCCTCAATGAAGACTGAACTCCGGGTAGACGTGTCCGGGAAGGTAATCAACCCGGCGCCCAAGACGCCGGCTGGGGACTCCGGCCGACACCCGTACCAGAGCGACCACAAGCGCAAGGGCCCCATGCCGCTCTCCTCCAGTCGGCAGGTGGCCACAGTCGAGGACAAGCAGCCCGAAGGGCGGCCCGCACCCAAGAAGCAGAAGGGCGGCAGGCCGGCTTGGCAGCCGGCCTTCTCCTACGAGCAAACTCTCGACGCCCCATACAAATTCCACAGCGGCGTGAAGCCGTCCAACCACACAACTCGGAAGTGCCACAGGCTCACCCGAATCTCCAAAGGCGAAGGGCTCGCGCCGCCTCCGCCTGCTGGTCCGCCGCCTCTAGCTCCGCAATTGCCGACCGCTCGGCAAGCAGTCAGAGCTGTGCATGATGAGTTCCCCGACGAGCATGCCGCCTATGTCATCTTTACAAGCCAGCCCGAAGGCCGGCGTAGCAGACGCCGAGAGCACCAGGAAGTCAACGTGGTCGCTACCAACCCCGCCGAGCACATGCACTGGTCAGAAAAGCCTATCAGCTGGAGCTGGGCCGACCAGCCAGAGGTGATGCCATCTCCTGGCTCATATGCATTGGTTTTGGATGCCACCCTTGCAACGGACAGACGCGCCGCCCGTTTCTCCCACGTGCTGATAGACGGCGGGAGCAGCATCAACATCCTGTACCGTGACACCCTGGAGAAGCTGAATGTCAAGACGAAGCAACTCATGCCTACTCGGACTGTGTTCCATGGCATTGTACCTGGCCCGTCCTACGCCCCCATTGGCAAGATCAAGATTGATGTTCTATTTGGGCACAAGGATCATTTCCGTCGAGAAGCGATCTGGTTTGAAGTGGTGGACCTGGAGAGCCCCTACCATGCATTGCTTGGCCGTCCTGCCTTGGCCAGGTTCATGGCTGTTCCCCACTATGCTTACCTCAAGATGAAGATGCCGAGCGCCAAAGGCATCATCACCATAGCTGACGATTACAAGAAATCTTCCAAGTGCGCTGCAGCCAGCAGCCGGCTGGCCGAGTCCCTTGTGATTGCCGAAGAAAAGAAGATGTTGGACCGAGTCGTGGCCATGGCCGGCAAACACCCGGCCCTGCCCCCCAATCCCAAGGAGTGTGATGCCCAAGGATCTTTCCAGCCGGCCAAGGAGACGGAGAAGATACCGCTTGACCCCGAGCACCCAGAAAGGTTTGCCGTCATCGGGGCAAACCTAAACAGCAAATAGGAAGGCGAGCTCGCCGACTTCCTCCATGAGAATCGGGATATCTTTGCATGGTCCCCTAAGGACATGCCGGGTGTTCTGAAGGAATTCGCCGAGCACAAGCTACACGTCCGAGAAGGTGCAAAACCAGACAAACAACCCCTCCGTCGACTGTCGGAAGAGAAAAGAAGGATTGTGGGAGAGGAGATAGCCCGGCTTCTGGTAGCCGGCTTCATTATGGAGGTTTTCTTTCCAGAGTGGCTCGCCAACCCGGTCCCCGTGCTAAAGAAGAACAACAAGTGGCGCATGTGCATAGACTACACGAGCCTCAACAAGGCCTGCCCCAAAGATCCCTTTGCCCTGCCAAGGATTGATCAAGTGATAGACTCCACGGCCGGATGCGAGCTGTTGAGTTTCTTGGATGCTTACTTAGGATACCACCAGATAAAGCTAGATCCGGCTGACCGCCTGAAGACCGCCTTCATCACGCCATTTGGAGCTTTCTGCTACCTGACTATGACATTCGGCTTAAGAAATGCCGGTGCCACTTTTCAGTGTTGCATGCAGAAGTGCCTCCTCAAGCAGCTCGGCAGAAATGCCCACGTCTACGTAGACGACATTGTGGTGAAGACGGAGAAGCGCGACACCTTGCTGGAGGACCTCAAGGAAACATTTGAGAACCTGCGCCAGTTCCAGATCAAGCTCAACCCCGAGAAATGCGTGTTCGGAGTGCCAGCCGGCCAGCTCCTAGGCTTCCTGGTCTCCGAACGCGTCATCGAATGCCACCCAGTAAAGATCAAGGCCATTGAGAGAATGACGATTCCCACCAAACTTCGAGATGTCCAGAAGTTCACTGGGTGTTTAGCCTCCCTGAACCGCTTGATCAGCCGGCTCAGAGAGAAAGCTCTCCCCCTCTACCGCCTCATGAAGAAGACCACTCACTTCGAGTGGAACGACCAAGCCGACCAAGCTTTTCACGAGCTGAAGAAGATGCTGGCCATGCCGCCTGTCCTGGCGGCGCCGACTGAGAAAGAGCCCATGCTCCTCTACATTGCTACAACCAGCCGGGTGGTCAGCACCGTCATCGTAGTCCAGCGCCCAGAAGAGGGCCGAGCCCAGCCAGTCCAGAGGCCGGTGTACTATTTGAGCGAGGTGTTGTCTACCTCCGAGCAGAACTACCCGCACTACCAGAAGATGTGCTATGGCGTGTACTTCGCCGCCAAGAAGCTGAAGCCCTACTTCCAAGAGCACCCCATCACGGTCGTATGCACCACCCCGCTTGCCGAGATCATAGGCAGCCAGGATGCATCCAGCCGGGTGGCGAAATGGGCCATCGAGCTGCCCCCCTACACGATCTTCTACCAGCCTCGCACCGCCATCAAGTCCCAAGCATTGGCCGACTTCCTCGTCGACTGGGCCGAGATCCAGTACCTACCGCCAGCTCCCGACTCCACTCATTGGCGCATGCACTTCAACGGGTCCAAGATGCGCACCGGCTTGGGAGCCGGCGTCATCCTCACCTCTCCCAAAGGCGACAAGCTCAGATACACGCTGCAAATTCACTTCGCCGCCTCCAACAACGTGGCCGAGTACGAGGCGCTCATACATGGGTTCCGGCTTGCCAAAGAGCTCGGCATACGCCGGATCCTATGTTACGACGACTCAGACTTGGTAGTCCAGCAATCATCCGGCGATTGGGACGCCAAGGACGCAAATATGGCAAGCTACCGCTTCCTCGTTCAGCAGATCAGTGGGTACTTTGAAGGATGTGAGTTCCTCCATGTACCACGAGCCGACAACAAGCCAGCTGATACCCTGGCTCGAATAGGCTCCACTCGGCAGGCAATACCAACCGGTGTCTCTCTGCAACACCTCCTCAAGCCGTCTATCAAGCCGTCTCCAAAGTCCGATTCCATCTTCATGCCGCCTGACCCCGATGCGGCCGGGTCCGGCTCGAAGAACCAAGCAGGTGACCCGGGGACTTCGATAGTCGGCCCGGGGACGTCACTAGGCGGCTCAGGGACTTCCGTAGTTACGCCCGACCCGGGGACTGCCACACCCGGCTCAGGGACTGCGGTAGTCGGCCCAGGGACTGGCCGCCTTGAGTTATATTAGAAGTCCTACCCGCGGTCAGACAAGTAGTGTGCCGGCACCCAAGCCTTCTCTTGCCAAAAGTCGCAGTTCGAAGAACCAGCTGTCCGGCTGGCAAGAGTTAAAGGAAGGAAAGGACGCCCACATGAAAAACGGCTAGGGACTGACGGACTAATATAACAACAGCCGGTTTTTCTCCCACCACCGACCGACTACCAGAGTAGCCGGCCGGCCGGCTTCCATTCACCTTGCTTCAATCTAAGAAATCTCGAGTACTTGCCTTCCCCCCCCCAAAAAATATAGCCAAGTTCGTCCCTAGCCGCAGGCTGCAGAGCAGCTGCCAGTTGGGAAGGCAACAGCCAGGGGAAGGCGGCAAAGGAAACAACCTAAAGATAAAAAGCATACGCGAATGGAAGCCAAACACACACACGATCATATGTACCCAAAAGGCCTTCGAAAGGCCAGCATTCAACATAGTTTGAATACATCCCCAGTGGGTGGAACTGCACAAGTTTAATAAAAATTATTCAAAGAGTAACAAGGAGGAAAAGCAAGGACGGCAGATTAAGCCAAGGGAGCGACTGGCGAGTCGGGCAGGTCAGTAGAGACGGCAATGCCGGCTGGAGGAGTGGCCGGCTGGCGAACCTCGGCATGATCACCACCTCCTGTAAAGTGCTAGCGCGCCTCGTTGCTGGAGGCACGGTCAGGCCGGGGCTGGCTGGCCGCTTCACCGGCCGGCTCGACGTCTTCGCCTTCCTCTCCTTCGTCGTCTTCACCTTCATCGCTGGAAGCGATCTCCTCCGCCGAGTCCTCATCCGCTGCCGGGTCCAGCCCGAACCGTTCCTCCGACTAGGCAACGCTGTCGTCATTTATCTCAGGAGCAAAGACGCTGATGTCAGTGCACTCGACGATCGTCGAGGCATGCTGAGCGATAGCCGGCCGCACCTCCTCCATCTCCTCGTCGGCCTCCAGCCGCCAGGTGCGCAGCTGGTCCAGGTTCAGCCCGGGATACCAGGCTCGGACGAACTCCAGCGCCCGCTCAGCTTCAAGCCGGGCCGCCGATGCCTTCAAGGCCTCGAAGCGGCTAACCGCAACCTCCAGCCAGTCGGCAGTCCGACTCGGGGTGCGGGGAATCGCTTCGCCTGGCCAGAGGGCGGCCAACACCTGCGCCCCAGTGCGCTGGAGGCGGCGGAGCACGCGTTGAGCCGGCTGCAGCCGGGATTGGACCGCCAAGAGTTGCTCCTCAAGCGTCCGGCTCGCGTCGGGCGCGATTTTAGCCCCCGCCTGCCGGCGCGCCTCGCGGTGGGCCTCGATGGTCTGGGTGGCAAAGACAGAGTAGCCGGGGAAGTAGTCTGCACAAAAAACAAAAAGAAGCACAAGTCAGAACTCAAATCAGGGGGCAAGGGGCAAGCAAGGAGTGAGGAAGGCGGCTTACCATCGATCAGATCCTCAACCCGGCCGAAGCCCTCGCTCAGCGCTTGTTTTGCCTCAGCCCAGCCGACCGCTTCGGTCTCGAACTCGGCTTTGAGGGCGTCCTCGCTGTCCTGCGCCTTCTTCAGGGCCGCCTTGTGGCTCTCCTTCTAGTCGGCCAACTTCTTGGCCAGGCGGTCACGCTCCAGGACCAAGGCGTTGTACTCGGCTTCCTTGGCGCGAAGGGCGGCCTGGGCCCCGGTGAGCTGCCCCCTCAAGTCGGCATTGGCTCCTGCAAGCATGAAGACAAAGGAAAAATCAATAAGGAAGAAGTCGTCAGGGAAGATCCGACCCGACTGCTCAGCAGTCGGCCCGAATCTCGGGGACTACACCCAGTGGGTGCGCTGAGGCGCCCCCACAGGAGATGAACGAGACAAAGCATGCACTCCGGCTGTTGGTCAGGTCCTCGGTTTTCCGGCCCAGCTCCTGAGCCTGGGAGTTGAAGGCAGCAGCGCGGAGGTTATGGTATTCCTGGAAGATCAGACAGGATGCGAGGATAAGATAGCTGTCACGACCTAGTACGTTCCAAGCCGCCTGCTCAGCAGCCGACTCAGAACTTGGGGACTACACCCAGTGGGTGTGCTAACGCGCCCCCGCGGAAGAAATCAAAAAAGCAAGACAACCAAGGCCAGAAGACTCACCCAGATGACGGCCCACGTCGTGAGGAACTCTTGGGTATAACGCTGAAGTGAAGCGGCCTGGGCTTGAAGCCGGTTCCAGACCTCCTGGGCCGCCGTGTTCAGCTCGGCCGTCCCCCCGCTAGGCGTCCACTCGGACGTGCTGGCGCTGGCGGCCTCTAGGGCCTCCGCCGTCTGGCTGGCGCCCGCAGCTCTGTGCGACTCCGGCGTGGAGGTAGCTCCCCCTGCGCGCCAGCGAAATGCCGGCTGCACCTCGAGGCCGGCCCCTGCCTCCGGCTCGCCCCCGGCCGGCTGCTCTGGCGCCGCGGCTGGTTGGCCGCTTTGGCCCGCTCCAGTCGGTGCCGTCTGCGGTGCCTCCTCCATGAAGACCATGTGGTACTCCCTCCTCTCCATCACCGGCGGGTCTTGGTCGACCTCCTCCGATGGGGGCACGGGGATGTCGAGGGCCACGGCGTGGAGGGGAACGACGAGCAGTGGAGGCTGGTTGTGCGAGACCTCCGCCTCTGTCTCCGCGGCTACCGCCTCCACCCGAGCCTTGGCTGCCGCGTCGGCCTGCTCCTTCGCCGCCTGGGCAGTCCTTCGCTCCGTCGCCTCCCGCTCCTCCCGCGCCTCCCGTGCGTTCCGCTCCGTGGCCTCCATGAGATCGGCACGGGGATCCACGCGGCGGGAGCCTGAGGACCCTCTAGTCAGCCCGACTACGGAGCTGCCAGGACCTCGCTCGAGGGAAAGCGGTGCCCTGCCCGGCGAGCAAAGAAAGGTTTAGAAGAGCCTCAATCGAAGAGGACAACAAAAAAAATACAAGACGTTTGACGACTTACGCCGAGATCGCCTGCGGCTGTTTCACCGCCTTGCGGAAGCGGGTCGCCTTCACGGCCGCCTCATCCCGCTTGGTCGCCGCCATGGAACCCTTGGATTTCTTCGGCCGGCTACCGAAGTAGGTCGACGCGGCCCGGCATTTCTGCGCGCCGCCACGGGCAGCCGGCGCGGCAGACGGGCCCGCGCCTTGATGATCAAGCGCCGGCTAGCGGTGCGGGGCGGCTTCGACCTCGTCAGCGTCCGACCAGTCCTCGAGGCTGGCCCCGAGCCCTGCGCCTCCTGCCTCGTCGCCTTCCCCCATGATGGCATCTTCCATGGCAGCCGCTCCCAGGTCCGGAGCATCGACGTCGTCCACCGTGCAGCCGGGGAGGAGCTGGCACTCTACCCCTGCGGCCCCGGCCATCGGCGGAAGAAGAGGGTTCTGCTGAGGGCAAACCAATTGATCAGAAGTCGGCCATCATGAGGCCGGCTACAAAAAGGAAGAAAAGAAGAAAAACTTACGGCAGGCGGAGGGTTGGCGCGAGAATACGGCCCCTTGCCATATCGCCAATCCTCGGCGAGCTTGCAATTGGAGATGTAGTTCACCATGTAAGACACCTCGGCATGAGGCATCTCCCTGGTGCTCAGTCGGCACGGGTCGAAGCGGCCGCTCATCTGGCAAATCATGTGAGGCCGGCCTTGCAGCGGAAGTACTTGGCGCTCCACGAAGGCGGCCACCAGGTCGGCTCCGGTCAGGCCCTCCAACTGGATCATCACCCGGAGCCGGGAGACGGCTGCGTTCCCGGCCTGAGACAATGACCTGGCCCGGTAGCTCCACGAGGGTTGCCTCCCAGTCGGCGGGCCGGCTACGTAAGCCGGCAGGTTGACGAAGTCGCCTTGCTGGGCGACGTTCTTCACGTAAAAATAGGATTCCTGCCAGAGCTTCACCGACTGGATCAACAGGATGGGCGGGAACGGATTGTTCTCGCCCGTCCGCCTCATGGCAATGAAGGCTTCGCAGGGGGCGGGCACGCCCGCGACAACGGTGCCGAGCTTGCTCTGGAAGAATTCTCCCCCGAGCTCGAGAGTGGGGAGAACCCCAAGAAAGCCCTCGCACAGGGTGATGAAAGCCGACAGTAGCATCACCGCGTTGGGCGTGAGGTGATGTGGCTGGAGGTGGTAAAATTCAAGGAAAGCGCGAAGGAATCCGCTCGCCGGGAGGCCGAAGCCGTGCAGGTAGTGCGAGCGGAAGATTACCCGCTCGCCATCCTCCGGTGCCGGCGAAATCTCCCTCGCCGGCACACGACGAACCCGCACGTAGTTCTCTCCCGGCAGACGCCGCGTCCGGCGGAGGAACTCAACATGGTCCTCGTGGACGTTGGAGCCATCCCATGAGCTCGACAACACCATGGGAGCGACGCGGCGAGGAACAAGGCGATGCGACGGCGGAGACGTGCATGACCCCGCTACGGCGGGACCAAAGGAACCGAGAGGTCCGACGGCGGACCGGCGCGGCAATGGGTCGCTGCGGCGGCGAAGGGAAGAAGAAGGAAGGTGAGAAGGGGCGGAGCGAGGGAGAGCGTGCGAGCCTCTGCCGCTCCCTCTCCTCCCCCTACTTATAGACACGCGCGGCGGAGCCGAGGAGGCGATTATTGGGCCCTGATGGCGTAATAAAACTGCCGCGGGAAGGCGAGCGGTCCGTTGTGGGCCGTAGAAGATCCGCGCTCGGGCTGAGGCCTAGGAGTGGCGGGCCCGGGCCTGCAGCGGTGTCCCATCGCGCGCGTGCGTTGGCAGGTTTTCCTTGCCATGTGGCCCGCGAGATGCCGCGCGGTAAGCTCGCAGGCCGACCCATGTTCCCGCCTACAAGAAACGGAGCTTTCCAAAGATGGCGCGCATAAGCAAAGCCGGCTCCTCAGGATAGGAAGCTGACCAAGCTTCTCGTCCCTTTGTCAGCCTCAAAGCTTGATCAGCTTCGGGGACTACTGTCGGAGTAAATGACCACGGGTAGCCTAGCCGGCTCCCCCTGGCCCTTCTGAGAAAATTACGAGCCGATCCGGCCCTCAAGAATCCAAGACATGGGGCCGCCTTCCCCTTGCCGGCTGGCTCCCAGGCCGACTATCGGAAGGCGGCCCGGCTTTAGCCCCCATGAAGAAAGCCGCGGGAGGGCTGGCTGCAAGAAGCCGGCCGCAAGAAGCCGACTCCCATAAAGTGGTCGAGATCGTACCCTCGAAGTCTGCATCCACATAATGGCGATGTGACAGGGCGTGGCTACAGTAAAGCCTGCCACCCCCGAATCCCGGAACACGCCTGGCACAGTGCGTCGTACGGGGTGGCCATGACCCATCCGGCGCGACACTGTTGCCATGTTGACCCTGATGCCACCCACGACGGGCTGTCAGTGCAGCCCACGGGCGGTGGGCCCCTTCATGCAGAGAGACACCTGAAGGCGGCCAGGCCTCCCCTAGTCGGCCCAAGACGGGGCCGGCTCCCCACAGCCGGCTTGCTTCCTCCCTCGAAGGAGACGCCCCATTAAGGGGACAAGACGAGGCGTGGCTACAGCGATCGCCCGCCGGGTGGCGGCACTGTAGCCACGCTTACCTCGGCGAAGCCCTCGTCACCAGGTTTGAGGCAACAGTGGCCAGCCACCGACAAGGCCTTGACAGTGGTGCCTGCCTGTCGACCAAGGAGCCGGCAGCCGGCGGGCCCCAGTAGTCGGCGCAGAAGCCGGCGAGCGTAGACACAGACGGCTAGGGCCCACGCCCAGCCGGATTACCATTGTACCCCCGGGGGGTGGGCCTTTATAAACCCCCCCGGGGCACCCATGCAAAGGGGGGATCTGAGCTAGTTTTAGACACCACATAGAGAGGAGAGGAGAGCGAGCCGTGCCCTTCTTCTTCCTCTCGCCAAACAGCTCAAGGAGCATCTTGTAGCCACTCGTTCATCTAGTGATCATGCGGAGACCCCGCAGAGCAGCAGTAGGGGTGTTATCTCCTCGGAGAGCCCTGAAGCTGGGTAAGATTCGCCGCGTGCATGTCTTCGCCTCATCCCTCTTCCAGGCACCGGCGATGTCTTACTGGCTCCCACAATGATAAGCCACCCGTTGGCATATGTCGCACCTACCACCCGACACTCATCAAAGTCAATCAAGCAAGACGTAGGTATTACCTCCATCAAGACGGCCCAAACCTGGGTAAACATCATGTCCCTTGTCTCCTATTACCGTCGATCCTTAGACGCACAGTTCGGGATCCCCTACCCGAGATCTATCAGTTTTGACACCAACACCGATGGACCACCTATGTGGTGCATCAGGCTGCCTCCCCTCCCCCTCCCACCTATATATATGTGGGAAGGGGGCGCCTAGCACACACCAGACAATTTGCCAAGCTGTGTGCAGCGCCCCCCTCCACCGTTTACACCTCCGGTCATATTTTCGTAGAGCTTAGGTGAAGCCTTGCAAGGATCACTTTACCATCACCGTCACCATGCCGTCATGCTGGCGGAACTCATCTACTAACTTGATGTCTTGCTGGATCAAGAAGGCAAGGGACATCACCGAGCTGGACATGTACAGAACACGGAGGTGTTGTGCGTTCGGTACTTGATCGGTTGAAGCACGAAGAAGTCCGACTACATCAACCGCTTTGAGAAACTCTTCCGCTTACGGTCTACTAGGGTACATATACACACTCTCCCCCTCTATGCTATGCATCTCCATGGATACATCATGGCGTGTGGGTAGAATTTTTTTTCCATGAAATGATTCCCAGCACCATGCCCTGCACAAGTTTTCCGACGAACTTTGATGAGGCGCCGCTGTGTATTTGGTCGCCAACGGCAAAGCGCCAGCCGCGCTGACGTGGGCTGGTCGGGGCCAATCCCTGGGTCAATAACGGGAGGCCCCAGTGGTATGCTGACCTGTAGGATCGAGAAGAGGTGTCTAGAGGGGGGGGGGTGAATAGACTCTAACAAGAAAAAGTTACAGTTTTTAATTTTTTAAGTAGGAGTGGAGTTTTCGCACAAGTTTGAACATTCACAATACATCTCAAGCAACCATGACAAGAGTATATGAGCAGCGGAAAGTAAGTCATGCAAGTTGCAAGAATGTAAAGGGAAGGGATTGGAGTGTGCAAACGCAATTGGAGATATGGAGATTTTTGGCGTGGTTCCGATAGGTGGTGCTATCGTACATCCACGTTGATGGAGACTTCAACCCACGAAGGGTAACGGTTGCGCGAGTCCACGGAGGGCTCCACCCATGAAGGGTCCATGAAGAAGCAACCTTGTCTATCCCACCACGGCCATCGCCCATGAAGGACTTATCTCACTAGGGTAGATCTTCGCGAAGTAGGCGATCTCCTTGACCGTACAAACTCCTTGGTTCAACTCCGAAATCTTGACGGAGGCTCCCAAGTGACACCTAACCAATCTATGAGACACCACTCTCCAAGAGGTATCAAAATGGTGTGTTGATGATGAACTCCTTGCTCTTGTGCTTCAAACGATAGTCTCCCCAACACTCAACTCTCTCTCATAGGATAGGATTTGGTGGAAAGATGATTTGAGTGGAAAGCAACTTGGGGAAGGCTAGAGATCAAGATTTATGTGGTTGGAATGAAGTATCTTGACCCCAACACAAGTGTAGGTGGTTCTCTCTAAGAAAATGTATAATGGAAGTGTAGGCATGTTCTGATGGCTCTCTCCATGAATGAAGAGTGGGTGGAGGGGTATATATAGCCTCCACACAAAATCTAACCATTACACACAAATCACCAAACTCGGTGGGATCGAATCATACAACTCGGTCAGACCGATTTAGTTCATAATGTGACCGTTAGGGTTTTCGGTGGGACCGACTTGATCAACTCGGTGGGACCGATGTGCTAGGGTTAGGGTAAAGCCTCATCTCGATTGGACTGATTACACAAATTCGATGGGACCGATTTTGGTAATAAGCTAAACAGAGAGTTGGCCAAGCAAACTCGGTGGGACCAATGTCATGTTTCGGTGAGACCGAAATTAATGCAATAGGCAACAAAGAGTTTGCAAGCCCATCTCGGTGAGACCGAGATCCCATTGGTGAGACCGAATTGATTAGGGTGTCTGGCAGTGGCTGTGTCAAGAGAACTCGGTGGCGCCGGATAGATCAAATCGGTGGGGCCGAGTTTGACTTTTGGTTTGGGATATATTTGGATATGAGAAAATGGTTGAGGGTTGTGGAGCATATCACTAAGCACTTTGAGCAAGAACCTCATTAAGCAACACCTCATCCCCTATTAATAGTATTGGCTTTCCTATGGACTCAATGTGACCTTGGATCACTAAAATGAAAAATGTAGAGTCCTGAGATTTGAGCTTGAGCCAAACATTTGTCTTCATCATCTTGAAAGGGTCCCACATCCTCTTGTCCTTGACACTCCACTGTTGGACTTATCTGTAATATGCTAGATGAAAGTATTAGTCCAACAAGAGATATGTTGACATTAATTACCCAAATCACCCGGGGAGCACTTGTGCTTTCATGACCCCATTAACCATGTTGACTCGGCCAACGCAACTGACTAGGCTCCCCCAGCCACTGGAATTGGGGCCCACCTCCCCTAATTAACTAAAATGTTTTAAAAATGGTTAATTATCTTAATTAGACACTGATAGGTGGGCCCAGTTGTTCAACTAACTATGTTTAGATTAGTTTTAACTCTGTTTAACCCACTGTCTATGACAGGTGGGCCCCCCATGCCAGTTTTGACCAGTCAACTTATTGTTGACTGTTGATGTCACCCTAGCATCATGCTGATGCAATAAACGGGTTTCTGAATTATTTTAAATCTGTTAAATTCCACAAAATTAGAAAACAAATAAAACTTTGAAATTTTTTAGAATAATATCCATAGCTTGGATGAAAAAGTTTTATACATGAAAGTTGTTCAGCAAAACGAGACGGTTCTTAATACGCTCTCTGTTCATCCGTCACGTTACCCTAGCACAGCGAACATGTAAGTGTCCCCCTTTGTTTCATCTGTCCGAAAATGCCTAACACTGGGGAAACACCCCCGGATGTTTTCCCCCATCGCCGGTATCGCGTAGTACTGTGTTACAACACCCCTAGCACCACTTGTTGTCGTGTCATGCATCTGTGTGCTTTGTATTTACTGTTTCTTCCCCCTCTTCTTCTCCGTTAGAGCTCGAGACCGTTGTCGATGCCTCTGTGATCGACTACATCGACGATGACCCTTCTTTCCTTTCAGTGGAGCTTCCGAGCAAGCCCCCCTTTGATCATCCCGATATCGCCCATTCCATTCTCTCTCATGCTTGCATTAGATTTTGCTACTGTAATTGATCGCTCCTATTCCGATGCATAGCCTGCTTATTGTTACATACTTGCTTATCCTAAACTGCTTAGTATAGGTTGGTTAATGATCCACCAGTGATCCCCACCTTGTCCTTGTTGCCCCTGCTTCATCATCAATGACTCGATCAACGTGATCGACAACCAGAGCCCGACACCTCACCTCACATCACGCCCCTTTTGTTGCTCGACTCTGCATAGTTACTATCGAGTGCCGAGGGTGATACCTCATAATGCACTCCTGATGATAACTCTATAGTGTAGCTATTTGGTCGTGGTCATCGAGGGTGATTCCTCCTTCACCACTCCCGTGCAACACCTCATGTGTGAACCTCGAGGGTGATTCCTACTAAGTTCAGTTCGACAATTACATCGAGTGGAATCCCTCGAGGGTGATTCCTTGGGTTTCCCCCTTGATGTTTTGGACACATGGTTACCTGGACTTTACTTGAGACCATTGTTGAAGTCAGGTCAGCCCTGAGGGGTACCCGCGAGTTGATGTGAAACTCGGGCGGGCCCGGAGAGCACCCGCGAGATAATTACATGGCACGACCGGGCATTCTAGGCCCTTACCGTAAGTCCACGAGACGGGGGGATGGGGTCACATTGATCGTGAGTCTCTTCTCATATTCATGGGCTCCTAATACACTAAAGGTTTTGGTATTTGTTCTGAGTTGGCCTTTGGCCTTTACGCACTAACTAGCACGTGAGAATAGTTATGGACCTCGACTTGTAGTATCAGCCAAAGCTTTGTCAGACATCCAGTTTAGCATTGCAGCACGGCTGGCCCGGCACCATCCTGTAGTAGTGGAGACTGGACCCGCCTTGCATGCAATGACCCGGAGTGCAACGGGCGATGGGCCCAGGACCCCGGAGTGCTTAGGACGTAGACCGGTGGGGACCTCTCTGCTGAGCCTAGGTAGGGTTGCGACGTGTTGATCTTCCGAGGCTGGGCATTGACTCGAAGAAGTGTGTCCGGCCAGACTAATCAAATGTGTTGGGTAATGTGGTGCACCCTGATGTCGGCTAGGACTACGTTGGTATTTCCCCAAACAGGAACGGATGATGCAGCACAACGACGGTAGGTATTTCCATCAGTGATGAGACCAAGGTTATCAAACCAGTAGGAGAACCAAGCAACACTACGTAAACAGCACCTGCACACAAATAACAAATACTCGCAACCCGACATGTTAAAGGGGTTGTCAATCCCTTTCGGGTAACCGCGCCAGAAATTGGCAAACGGGCGTGAGAGAGTTGTAAATATTGATAGATCGAACGGTAAATAAAATAAAGTGCAGCAAGGTATTTTTGTATTTTTGGTTTAATATATCTGAAAATGAAAGCAAAAGAAAATAGATCGTAAAGGAAAATATATTAAAGAAGAGACCCGGGGCCGTAGGTTTCACTAGTGGCTTCTCTCGAGAAAAGTAGCAAACGCTGGGTAAACAAATTACTGTTGGGCAATTGATAGAACTTCAAATAATCATGACGATATCCTGGCAATGATCATTATATAGGCATCACGTCAAAGATTAGTAGACCGACTCCTGCCTGCATCTACTACTATTACTCCACACATCGACCGCTATCCAGCATGCATCTAGTGTATTAAGTTCATGGGGAAGTAGAGTAATGCAATAAGAATGATGACATGATGTAGACAAGATCTATTTATGTAGAAATAGACCCATCTTGCCATCCTTAATGGCAACGATACATAATTGTCGGTTCCCCTTCTGTCCCTTGGATCAAGCACCGTAAGGTCGAACCCATCACAAAGCACCTCTTCCAATTGCAAGATAAATAGATCTAGTTGGCCAAACAAAAGCCAAATATCAGAGAAGAAATACGAGGCTATAAGTAATCATGCATATAAGAGATCAAAGAAGACTCAAATAACTTTCATGGATAAAAAGATAGATCTGATCATAAACTCAAAGTTCATACGATCCCAACAAACACATTGCAAAAAGAGTTACATCATATGGATCTCCAAGAGACCATTGTATTGAGAATCAAACGAGAGAGAGGAATCCATCTAGCTACTAACTACCCACCCGAAGGTCTACAAAGAACTACTCACGCATCATCGGAGAGGCACCAATGGAAGTGGTGAACCCCTCCGTGATGGTGTCTAGATTGGATCTGGTGGTTCTAGACTCTGCGGCGGCTGGAATTGATTTTCGTCGACACCCCTAGGGTTTCTGGAATATTGGGGTATTCATAGAGCAAAGAGTCGGTTCAGGGGGCACCCGAGGTGGGCACAACCCACCAGGGCGCGCCTGGGCCTCCTGGCGCGCCCTGGTGGGTTGTGCTCCCCTCGGAGCACCCCCAGGCGCTAATTCGACCCATTGCATGTCTTCTGGTCCAAAAAAATCCAAAAAAAGTTTCACTATGTTTGGACTCCGTTTGGTATTGATTTCCTGTGATGTAAACAACATGCAGAAAACAGCAACTGGCACTTGGCACTATGTCAATAGGTTACTACCAAAAAATGATATAAAATGATTATAAAACATCCAAGAATGACAATATAACAACATGGAACAATCAAAAATTATAGATATGTTGGAGACGTATCAGCATCCCCAAGCTTAATTCCTGCTCGTCCTCGAGTAGGTAAATGATAAAAACAGAATTTTTGATGTGGAATGTTGCCTAACATGTCATCTAATATTCTTGTCTTTATAGCATGGACATTTGGACTTTTCTATTGTTCAAAGCAATAGTCTAGTTTTGACATGAGGACTTAAATACTCATGCATATCAACAAGCAACCATGTCTTTCAAAATATCAACGCTAAAGTAAGTTATCCCTAGCCCATCGTGCTCAATCATTGATCCATTCATGAAACACACTCGCATATTAGCTACACCCAATGCTCGAGTATGATCATAGTGCCCCCTAGTTGGTGTTTTATAAGAGAAGATGGAGACTCAAATAAAAATTGCATAAAGTATTAGAAAGGCCCTTCGCAGAGGGGAGTAGGGATTTGTAGAGGTGCCAGAACTCAAATCAAAATATTGAGAGATAAAAACATTTTGAGAGGCATACTTCTCCAACCAACATAAACGACTTAAAGCTCCCAACAATTTCCATGCTAGGTATATCATAGGCGGTTCCCAAACAGAAAATAAAGTTTATTCCTTTTTCCACCATACTTTCACTTTTCATGGCTAACCGTATCCACGGGTGCCTTCCATACCAACACTTTCCAAGGAATTTAATATTTGACAACATAAAGTAAATTCATTTTTCATGTCGGGACTGGGCATCCCTAATACCTTTGCCTTACTCTCATGCAATGACAAGTGAATAAACACTCATTGTGAGAATAACACATATAGCATGGAAAATATTGGCCACCCCTCACCACCTTGCGAGATGTACAAGCACACAAAAGAGAAATTTATTTTGAAAATTAGAGATGGCACATACAAATTTTCTTAGAACGGCAAAAGAATACCACATATAGGTAGGTATAGTGGACTCATGTGGCAAAACTGGTTTAAAGGATTTTGGATGCACAAGTAGTGATCATACTTAGTGCAAAATGAAGGCTAGCAAAAGATTGAAAAGCGACCAACCAAGAAACGAATAATCTCATAAGCGAGCATTAAGCATAATTAACACTGAATAATGCACCACAAGTAGGATGTAATTTCATTGCATAACTATTGACTTTCATGCTTGCATGGGGAATCACAAACCTTAACACCAATATTCTTTCTAAAGCACAATTACTCATCAACATGACTCACATATCACATCATTATATCTCAAAACTATTACACGGAATCAAGTTTATTTTGTCCAATGATCTTCATGAAAGTTTTTATTATATCCTTCTTGGATATCTATTACTTTGGAACTAATTTTCATGTGTTGCTTTTGATAAGCTCAAACAAATATAAGTGAAAATCATGAGCATAATTTTTTCTTTCTCTCAAATTAATTTAAGGGAAGCAAGAGAGAATTTCTTGAAAATTTTACTAAATCTCAAATAAATCTAAGTGAAGCAAGAGAGCATTTCTTCAAAAATACTAAAGCACATCGTGCTCAAAAAGATATAAGTGAGGAACTAGAGCAATTCCATAGCTCATAAAAATTTAAGTAAAGCATAGAGAGCAATTATATCAAGTCATGGCTTAATTTTGGATCTCTCAAATAGGTGTGTCCAGCAAGGAATAAAGACTTAAAACAAAAATCAAATCAAGCAAAGACTCATATCATACAAGACGCTCCAAGAAAAACTCATAGTATGTGACGAATAAAAATATAGCTTCGAGTAAAATACCGATGGTCGTTAGAAGAAAGAGGGGATGCCACTCGGGCATCCCCAAGCTTAGTTGTTTTCTTCTCTTTGGATAATAGCTTGGGATGCGATGGGCATCCCCAAGCTTTGGCTCTTCTTACTCCTTATTCCTTCATCCATCGTAACATCACCCAAAACTTGAAAACTTCAATCACACAAAACTCAACAAAACCTACGTGAGATCCGTTAGTATAAGAAAACAAATCACTACAATAATGTAACACCCACGATGCAGCTATATCTCCCACGTCTCGAGGCACGACTTAGAGGCATAACCGCATGGTGGTTTTGTCGCAAGAGGGGTAATCTTCACACAGTCCCATGTACTGAATAAGAAAGGGATAAAGAGTTGGCTTACACTCGCCACATCACACAATACATAAATAATTCATACATCATCCAAAAACACCCAAGGTCCAACTACGGAACCAAAATAAAAGAAGACAACCCCAAATGCTAGATCCCCGATCGTCCCAACTGGCCACCACTACTGATCAACCGGAAAAGACGCATAACAATGATCAAGATCTTCATCGAGCTCCCACTTGAGCTCAGTTGCGTCACCTGCACTGGTATCATCGGCACCTACAACTGTTTGGAAGTATCCATGACTCACGAGGACTCAGCAATCTCACACCTGCGAGATCAAGACTATTTAAGCTTATGGGTAGGATAAGGTAATGTGGTGGAGCTGCAGCAAGCGCTAAGCAAAATATGGTGGCTAACATACGCAAATAAGAGCGAGAAGAGAAGCAACACAACTATCGTGAACTAGAAGTGATCCTGAAACTACTTACGTTCAAGCATAACACAAGACCATGTTCACTTCCCAGACTCCGTCGAAAAGAGACCATCACGGCTACACACGCGGTTGATTCATTTTAATTAAGTCATGTGTCAAGTTGTCTACAACCAGATATTAACAAATTCCCATCTACCACATAACCGCGGGCATAGCTCTCAAAAGTGTATACCCTGCAGGGGTGTCCCAACTTAGCCCATCACAAGCTCTTGATATGTCTCCAACGTATCTATAATTTTTGATTGCTCCATGCTTTATTATCCACAAACTTAGATCATAAACCCAATAATGTCCAATGTTTGTTGAGATCCAATGAATTGTGGGTTTATGATCAAGTCTATCTATGAATAATATTTGAATCTTCTCTGAATTCTTTTATGTATGATTGGTTATCTTTGCAAGTCTCTTCGAATTATCAGTTTGGTTTGGCCTACTATATTGATCTTTCTTGCAATGGGAGAAGTGCTTAGCTTTGGGTTCAGTCGTGCGGTGTCCTTTCCCGGTGACAGTAAGGGCAGCAAGCCAGGTATTGTATTTTTGCCATCGAGGATAACAAGATGGGGTTTTCTTCATATTGCATGAGTCTATCCCTCTACATCATGTCATCTTGCTTAAGGTGTTACTCTGTATTTAACTTAATACTCTAGATGCATGCTGGATAGCAGTCGATGAGTGGAGTAATAGTAGTAGATGCAGGCAGGAGTCGGTCTACTTGTCTCGAACATGATGCCTATATACATGATCATACCTAGATATTCTCATAACTATGCTCAATTCTGTCAATTGCTCAACAGTAATTTGTTCACCCACCATAGAATACTTATGCTCTCGAGAGAAGCCACTAGTGAAACCTATGGCCCCCGAGTCTATCTTTATCATATTGATCTCCTAATACTTAGTTATTTCCTTTGTTATTTACTTTGCCTTTATTTTCTTTGCATCTTTATCATAAAAATACCAAAAATATTATCTTATCATATCTATCAGATCTCACTCTCGTAAGTGGCCTTATAGGGATTGACAACCCCTATGCAGGTGTGAGGATTCACGCGTAGCCTCCTACTGGATTGATACCTTGCTTCTCAAAAACTGAGGGAAATACTTACGCTACTTTGCTGCATCACCCCTTCCTCTTCGGGGAAAACCAACACAGTGCTCAAGAGGTAGCGGCTCTCATGATCAACGAAGGATATTCCTTCTCTCGAAACAACCCGATCAGACTCGGAATCCCGGTTACAAGACATTTCGACAAAGGTAAAACAAGACCAGCAAGACCACCCAGATGTGCCAACAAATCCTGATAGGAGCTGCACATATCTCGCTCTCAAGGCACACCGGATGAACACTACGTACAGCTAAAACCAGCCCTCAAGTTTCCTTGAGGTGGCGCTACAAGTGGCTCTAGGTTGGACCAACACTCAGAGGAGCACTGGCCCGGGGGGGTTAAACTAAAGATGACCCTCGGGCTCGCGAAAACCCAAGGGAAAGTTATAGGTTGTTAGGAAAATGTAAAACCAAGGTTGGGCCTTGCTGTAGGAGTTTTATTCAAAGCGAATTGTCAAGAGGGTCCCATACCCCTCATGGTGTTAGGGACACAAAATCAAGGAACATCACACCGGTATGACGTAAAGTAGGGCGGCAAGACTAGAACAAAACACTAGGCATAAGGCCGAGCCTTCCACCCTTTACCAAGTGTATAGATGCATTAATTAAATAAGAGATAATATGATATCCCAGCATATCCATGTTCCAACATGAAACAAACTTCAACTTCACCTGCAACTAGCAACACTATAAAGGGGCTGGGCAAAAGCGTTAACATGGCCAAACAACGGTTTGCTAGGATGGTTGAAAAAGGTTAGACGCTATCATGGCAATTTGGGAGGCTTGATAAACAAGTGGTAGGTAGCACGACATAACGATAGAGCGAACAACTAGCAAGCAAAGATAGAAGTGATTTCGAGGGTAATGGTCATTGTCGGTGTCAAAACCGGCGGATCTCGGGTAGGTGGTCCCGAACTGTGCATGAAGGCCGGATGGTAACAGGAGACAAGGGACAAGATGTTTTTTACCCAGGTTCGGGCCCTCTCGATGGAGGTAATACCCTTCTCCTGCTTGATTAATATTGATGATATGGGTAGTACAAGAGTAGATCTACCACGAGATCAAGGAGGCTAAACCCTAGAAGCTAGCCTATGGTATGATTGTTGTGTATGGAGTTGATTGACTACGGACTACAACCCTCCGGTTTATATAGACACCGGATAGGGTTAGGGTTACATATAGTCGGTTACAATGGTAGGAGATCTTGAATATCCGCATCGCCAATCTTGCCTTCCACGCCAAGGAAAGTCCCATCTGGACACGGGACGAAGTCTTCAATCTTGTATCTTCATAGTCCAGGAGTCCGGCTGAAGGTATAGTCCGGCTACCCGAACACCCCCTAATCCAGGACTCCCTCAGTAGCCCCCGAACCAGGCTTCAATGACGATGAGTCCGGCGCGCAGATTGTTCGACATTGCAAGGCGGGTTCCTCTCCAAATCTTGTGTACCTGTAGGAATAATGTCCGATTTTTGTAATGTAGTGCTCCTCGGCTTCCACGCCCAATAATGGTCGTCTTCCACGTGTTCAAACGAATGCGAAAAGCCGGGGTGTTTTTACATCCACACCCCTAGCCGTATAAACGAGCCGCCTATTTAACGGGATGGGGATTTAGGTCCAAACCACATCTTCTCCTTTCCGCGAGTTATCATCAGAGCGCTTCCAGCAAAGGTCCATTCCAACATGACCAGCCGTCGCAGCTCCTCCCCTCGCCCCTCCGGTCCCAAACCCGGGGACTGGGAGAGTTGCACCATCCCGCATAGCGAGTTAGCGTCACTTCAGGCCAAGGGATTTCTCCCTCAGGCATACATGGTCCCGGTCCGAGCCGGTCTCGCCAC
The DNA here is from genome assembly GCF_018294505.1 of Triticum aestivum. NCBI lineage: Eukaryota > Viridiplantae > Streptophyta > Magnoliopsida > Poales > Poaceae > Triticum > Triticum aestivum. Next base: position 651,273,068 of record NC_057797.1, read on the forward strand.
CTATAATGGCGGAAAACAAGCGGAGAGCACCCCCAATCCTTCTAAAGGAGAGCGGGTGTGCCTCGTCCCCTATCTAATAAGGGGACTGGGATTTCCAATTCACCCATTTCTCCGCGGGCTTCTGGAGTTCTACGGCCTCCAGCTGCACAACCTCACGCCCGCCTCCGTATTGCATATTGCGGGTTTCGTCGCCCTTTGCGAGCTATTTTTAGGCGTTGAGGCTCATTTCGCGCTGTGGAAGAGGTTATTCTGCCTGGTGCCCCGTTCTAAAGAGGGGTCTATATACCAAGTGGGCGGAGCCGAAGTATGGCGCATCGCCGGGACCGGATACCTATCCGGAACCCCGAAGAAGGCGTCCGAGGACTGGCCTTCGGAATGGTTTTATATAGATGACGTCCCGCTACCGGACCCTATCCGGGTCGGTCTCCCTGAGTTCAACAGTGCTCCATTGAAGAAACGCTTGAGCTGGCGTCCGCGGAGCTCTCAGAGAGAAAGCGACAGAGACGTCCTTTACCTGATGGGCCGGATAAGACTGTTGGCTCATTCCGGACTAACCATGATTGGAGTCATGGCCGCATGCATTATGCGGGGGGTGCAGCCACTTCAATATAGAGGCCACCCCATGTGGGATTTCAACGGGGAGGATGACGCCACCCGTTACGGTCGTAAGGGGCCGGCTTCAGCTGCCGCCCTAGTAAAGATCTTATCCTCTTTGTACAAGGGAGAAAAGGAGGAATTCCTCCGCGTCAACCCGCAGGCCGGATTTACTATGTACGATCCTCCAAGTTGGGTAAGTGAACAACTGCGCTTGCCCGTTTGTTTTGTACTCCCACGGTTAGATATGTAGTCTAACGACTTCAATGCAGGAACTGCGACAGGTGGTAAAGGATATAAACAGCCGCCCTCCACAACCCGAGGACCCAGAACGGTCCCTCGATCCGGACTCCGAAGAGGATCCGGACATATCGGTGGAGCTTATCGACGGGGTGTTCCATCAGCTAAGCAAGGACAATACCTTGGTAGCCATCACGGCTGATTACCCAGGGTTAATCCCGGCCTCCCAGGTGACAGAAACCGGAGTCTCATTCCCTTGAGAGAGATTCCACTCTCACGTATTCCGGTGTTTCTGACGACAACCGTGTTTTGCAGGGGAGATTTCCGAGGCAGGAGGCCGAACCTGCGGCGGCTAGCCAACGAGGGGCCGCAGGGCCCCGTGGGGCAAAAAGGAATGTAGTCCGGACTGAGATGCCGGCGCAAAGGTATAGCGCACCCTCTGTTTCCCTGGTGTTATTCTGTCAGGGCATATTAACGTTCGTGCTATCTTCAGAACGAAGAGACCTCGCCGGACTACATCCGGAGAGGTTGCCAATCGCGCCTCCACCAGCCAGGCTCCAACGTCTGGCCAGGAAGCGGAGGCGAGCACAAGGCGCGCACCGGACGCTCCTCCGACAGAGGATGCGGACAGGCTGTCTGCCACAAATTCTGAAGTGGAGAGTGCCATGAACCACAGGCGTCGCCGGACAGTTCTACGCGACGCTTGTTTCTCCCAAGAGGCTTTAGATGCCTTTAATTCGGGAGATGCGTACCTCCGTGCCGCTCAAAATGGTTTAGCCAGAGCCACGGAGCAGTATGTAAAAGACATACGGGTAAGAAAATTTTGGTCAAATATATATATACCAGTAGCCCCCGAGACTTGAAACAGTTAGAGCAACTGATTTAAGGATCATTTAATATGCAGGTTCTTACAGAGAAGAATACTGTACTGTCCCAGGAGCTGGAAAAGTGCAAGGCCCAACTAGAGGCCGCACTAGCCGCAGCAGGGGAGCCCAAAGAGACCCCCTCAGGTAAGATACACTTCGAAAGATTAGTATTGTGCGGTGTGGGTGCAAATCTGACAAATCATGTTGCAGATGGCGCCGGACTCGATCCGGAAAAGCAACAACTCTTACGCCGGCTAAAGGCCGGTGAGAGTACGTTGACAAAGGTGAGGCGAGAGAAGAATGATCTTCAGGATGCCAACACCAGGCTGGACGTCGAACTTAAAGATGTTCGTGGCCAGCTGTCGGACTCCACGAAGGAGAATCAGCGGCTTCGACGCGGCATATTTAGTAAGTGCTTGAACGAACTTTGAAAAAAAGAGTTCGGCGAGGAAGTCGACTAACAGAGTAATGTCTGTAGGTATGCTCACAGGTCGTCCTGCAGAGGAGATGCCCGGTTCTACGGGTGACCTTCTTCCCGAACTCATGCAACTGCACGAGCGAATTCGGCAGGCGATGCGAGGTGTTGCCCAAGCCTTATGGCCTGCCCACTCCATGCCCGAGGGCCTTGGAGAGCTTGCGGAGAAGCTGAAGGGAGCTCGGCGGCGCTTCCGGTTGTGGAAGATATCGGCCTGCCGACAAGGCGCTAGGGAAGCCTGGGCCATGGTGAAGACCCGTTTTACGAAGTCTGACCCAAACCACATGGCCGAGGTCGGACCAGTGGGGCCTGACGGGAAGGAGATCCCTGTGAGCTTAGTATACGGCCAAGTAGAGTTGGCCGCGAAGTATTCCCAGCAGGACTGTAAATTAGACAGCCTGTTAGATGGTATAGAAGAGGAATACAATCAGTCAGAATGACTATGTAATTTTGAATTGACATGTGTAATGCCTTCTAGCCGGATTGTAGATCGTTTGTCGTTGCCGACCTTTTCGCTTCAACCTCGGGACCTGACGGTCCGGAGTGTGTCCGAATACCATAGCGGTTATATAAGAACCGTGGTATGCGTGGAGACCAGGCGTAGGGGTCATTAGTGCTTTATCAGACAAGTGCCCAACTAGTTATGTTATATTACATGGTTAGTAAGAAACATCTTCCAGAGAGAATAGTTCCGTTAGGGGTTCCTTTCGCTGGGAGGCATGCCCTAAAGTGCATGTCCGGACTGCGTAAAAAGACGCAGAAAAAAGCATCTGGGGGCGCATAAAATGAGTAAAAAGATCATCTTTTATCTCACCGACCGAATATTCCCTTAAGAACGCTAGCTTTCGGCTTCACCCAGTCTGAGGTACACATCCGGCTGACCCGGCAGTAACAATCGCAGAGGTGCTCCCTTTACCGCCTAGCCGAACAATCGGGAACGTAGGGGTAAGCACAGGAGCCAGGCAACCCAGCTTGGCCAAAACTTAAGTCATATCGATGCATATAATGGTGAAGAAAAAGGTACATGCGGAAGTTTGACGCATGTGTTGGGCGTGAAGCCCGTATAAATAAGCTTCTGTTAAAGAAGCCCCCAGGTTTAATGAGCGCGAGTGGCGCGTCACTAGATGAGCCTTTAAGGGCTATAAAAGAAAAGAGGGGAAGGAGAGAAATGTAAGACAGAAAAATGCAAAAAATGGACAGAGGAAGGAGACGAACACAGAGTCCGGCGCTAGGCATAGAATCTTCGGAGACGGGTGGCGTTCCACGGGTTCGGCTCGAGTCGGTTATCCGACGCATCTCGCAGGCGGTACGCCCCGCCAGTCAGGACTTGGTCGATTATGAATGGACCTTCCCACTTGGGCTTGAGTTTGTCCTTTTTCTTATCCGGCAGGCGTAGAACTAGTTCGCCAACATTGTAATTTTTGGCCCGTACTTCTCTGCTTTGATATCTTCGGGCCTGCTGTTGATAAAATGCGGAACGGGCTTTTGCCACGTCACGCTCCTCCTCCAGGGCGTCCAAGTTGTCCTGCCGATCGAGCTCGGCTTCTCTTTCTTCGTACATGCGCACTCTAGGTGAGTCATGAATTATGTCGCAGGGCAGAACTGCCTCTGCGCCGTACACCATAAAAAATGGTGTGTATCCGGTGGTGCGATTTGGCGTGGTCCGCAGCCCCCATAGCACGGAGTCGAGCTCCTCTACCCAGTGCGTGTTAGATTCCTTGAGGGACCGCACCAGTCTGGGTTTAATGCCGCTCATGATAAGACCATTTGCACGTTCGACCTGGCCGTTGGTTTGTGGGTGATAGACGGAAGCATAATCGAGCTTGATGCCCATGTTTTTGCACCAGAGTTTTACCTCGTCGGCGGTAAAGTTTGTACCGTTATCGGTTATGATGCTGTGGGGGACGCCATAACGGTGTACAACCCCGGATATGAAGTCTATCACAGGTCCGGATTCGGCCGTTTTAACAGGCTTGGCTTCTATCCATTTGGTGAATTTATCCACCATGACCAGTAAGTATTTTTTCCTATCGGTCCCACCTTTAAGGGGTCCGACCATGTCAAGCCCCCAGACCGCAAAAGGCCAGGTGATGGGTATAGTTTGGAGTGCGGTGGGTGGCATATGGCTTTGGTTGGCAAAAAGTTGGCAACCAGCGCATCGTTGGACTAGGTCCTGAGCGTCTGCCCGGGCCGTCGGCCAATAAAAGCCTGTACGGAAAGCCTTGCTAACAAGGGACCGAGCAGCGGCGTGGTGACCACCGAGTCCGGCATGAATTTCAGCCAGAAGGTTCCGCCCTTCCTCTTCGGAGATGCACCTTTGAAGGACTCCGGTAGTGCTTTTCTTATAAAGCTCTCCCTCATGGACTCTATAGGCTTTAGATCGCCGCACTATGCAGCGGGCCTCGTTTTGGTCCTCCGGGAGTTCCTGCCTAGTAAGGTAGGCTAGGAATGGTTCTGTCCACGGGGCGATGACCGCCATTATTACGTGGGCTGAAGGTGTAATTTCATTGGCAGAGCCTCCAATTGTGTCAGATTGTTCGGCGTCGAGTGGTGCGGCTGGGTCCGGGCTGTTATTTGCGGGTTCCCCCTCCCATGCTACGGATGGCTTGAACAATCTTTCCAAAAAGATGTTGGGGGGGACTGCATCGCGTTTTGCTCCGATGCGTGCCAGGACGTCCGCTGCTTGATTGTTTTCTCGGGCTATATGGTGAAACTCCAGCCCTTCGAACCGAGCTGACATTTTTAGGACGGCGTTGCGGTAAGCTGCCATTTTTGGGTCCTTGGCGTCGAAGTCTCCATTTATTTGGGATATCGCGAGGTTTGAATCCCCGCGTACCTCTAGGCGCTGGATACCCATGGATACTGCTATCCGGAGACCATGTAGGAGGGCCTCATATTCGGCTGCATTGTTGGAATCCATGTACATGATCTGGAGCACATATTGGACTGTGTCTCCTGTGGGGGACGTCAGGACGACGCCAGCCCCCAGTCCGGCCAACATTTTGGAGCCGTCGAAATGCATAATCCAGTTTGAATATGTGCCGTACTCTTTAGGGAGCTCGGCCTCCGTCCATTCTGCGACGAAGTCGGCCAAAACTTGCGATTTAATAGCTCGCCGTGGCTTATAGGTTATATCGAACGGGAGAAGCTCGATGGCCCATTTTGCAATCCGGCCCGTTGCGTCGCGGTTGTTGATAATATCGTTGAGTGGTACTTCCGAGGCTACTGTTATGGAACACTCTTGAAAGTAGTGTCGTAGCTTCCGGGATGCCATGAATACCGCGTATGCAATCTTTTGATAATGCGGGTACCGTGATTTGCATGGAGTGAGGACAGTGGATACGTAGTAGACCGGCCTTTGAAGGGGGAATTTGTGTCCATCCGTTTCCCGCTCGACAACGAGCACTGCGCTGACAACTTGATGTGTTGCTGCAATGTACAATAACATTGGTTCGCCGGTGTTCGGCGCGGCCAGGACTGGGTTTGTTGCCAATATGGCTTTTATTTCATCAAGTCCGGCCGTGGCGGCCTCCGTCCACTCGAAGTGTTCGGTGCGCCGAAGGAGGCGATAGAGGGGTAGTGCCTTTTCTCCCAAGCGGGAGATGAAGCGGCTTAAAGCCGCCACGCATCCGGTTAATTTTTGTATTTGTTTGAGGTCCTTTGGGATATCCAATTGTGACAAAGCTCGGATCTTGGCTGGATTTGCTTCAATTCCTCTACCGGATACAATGAAGCCCAAGAGCTTTCCGGCTGGAACGCCGAAGACGCATTTTTCCGGGTTGAGCTTGATGTCATATTTTCGGAGGTTATCGAATGTAAGCCTCAAGTCGTCTACTAGAGATTCGACATGTCTTGATTTGACGACCACATCATCCACATACGCCTCCACTGTTTTGCCGATCTGATTTGCCAGACATGTCTGGATCATGCGCTGATATGTTGCGCCGGCGTTTTTCAGCCCGAAGGGCATTGTGTTGAAGCAGAATGGGCCGTATGGTGTGATGAATGCTGTTGCAGCTTGGTCTGATTCTGCCATCTTGATTTGATGGTAACCGGAGTATGCGTCGAGGAAACACAACAAATCGTGTCCTGCGGTGGCATCGATAATTTGATCGATGCGGGGGAGGGGGAAGGGATCCTTTGGGCAAGCCTTGTTAAGGTCTTTAAAATCGACACACAGGCGCCAGGATTTGTCCTTCTTTGGTACCATCACCAGGTTTGCTAGCCAGTCCGGATGTTTTATGTCTCTGATGAATCTGGCCTCCGATAGCTTGGCTAGCTCCTCTCCCATAGCCTGTCTCTTGGGTTCGGAAAAACGCTGAAGGGCTTGTTTGACAGGTTTAAATCCTTTTAGGATATTTAAGCTGTGTTCGGCCAGCCTGCGTGGGATCCCTGGCATGTCTGAAGGGTGCCAGGCGAAGATGTCCCAGTTCTCTCGTAGGAACTCTCGCAGTGCGGCGTCCGCATCAGGGTTCAGTCGTGCCCCGATTGAAGCTGTTTTATTGGGGTCCGTTGGATGGACCTGGAATTTGACTATTTCGTCGGCTGGCTTGAAGGATGTGGATTTGGATCTCTTATCGAGTATCACATCATCCCTGTTAACCGTGGAGTGCAGCGCAGTCAGTTCCTCGGCCACTAAGGCTTCGGATAGTGCCTCAAGGGCTAATGCGGCCGTCTTGTTTTCGGCGCGGAGTGCTATGTCCGGATCACTAGCTAGAGTGATAATTCCATTCGACCCGGGCATCTTAAGCTTCATGTACCCATAATGGGGTATTGCTTGGAAGATTGTGAATGCTTCCCGCCCTAGTAAAGCGTGATATCCGCTCTTAAACGGGGCCACCTGAAACGTGACTTCTTCGGACCTGTAATTATCCGGCGTGCCGAACACCACATCTAGTGTGATTTTTCCTGTGCAGCGCGCTTCCCGACTGGGGATTATTCCTCTAAAGGTTGTGCTGCTTCGCTCGATGCGGTTCCAGTCTATTTCCATTTTTTGAAGGGTTTCCTCATAAATGAGGTTCAGTCCGCTGCCTCCATCCATGAGCACCTTGGTGAGGCGAAAGCCGTCCACTATGGGACTGAGGACCAATGCGGCTGGTGCTCGGGCTGTTCGGAATCTAGGTTCATCACTTGCGTTGAAGGTAATAGCAGTGTCGCTCCATGGATTTATTGTTGCAACTTGATAGACTTCGGCGAGGCTGCGGAGTGTTCTTTTTCGCATATTGTTTGATGCGAAAGTCTCGAAGACTGTGAGAACGGTACTGGTGTCCTCGGGCTGGCTTTCTGCGGCCTCCAGAATTAAGAGGTCCTCGCCAATTTTGGCCACCTGCCGGAGTATCCAACATGCTCTAAGGCTGTGAGTTGGTGTGGCGTCCTCTGTACTGTGAATTCTACAGGGTCCATCAAGCCACCTTTCCAGTACGGTTCCATGCCCTGTAGAGGGTTTTGGCTTTTTGGTGTTTATCCCGGGTGTCCTATGATGATGCACCCTCTTAGTTCGGACGGGATTACTATTCAAGGCCGGATTATCCCAAAATTTTATTTCGGTTTTCCAGGCGCTTTCCATCGCACAGTATTTTTGTACTATGGACGCCAAGTCAGCGAAGCGTGTAATATCACGACGACTTACGGCGTTAAGGATTCCCTCGTCCGTGCAATTACTGCAGAAAATTGAGATTGCGTCTCCCTCGCGGCAATCCTTTATCCTGTTCATAACCAGGAGGAATCTGGCCCAGTAATGATGTACTGTTTCCTCGGGCCTCTGCCTGATTTGGGAGAGATCGCTTATGTTCGGGTGGGCGGGTGTCGTTGAATCTGAAACCTCACCCAATCCAAGATTCGGAGGCCGAAGAGTTTCCGAACTCTGAAGTTCGGATTCTTGGATGTTGTCCAACGAATCTAGCCCGTTGCCTGATCCTAAGCTCAGGTCTTGAGTTACATCCTCCTCTCCGCGGGTATCCGGCTTGGAGGAGTCGGGAATTCGGACGTAGCTAGTCCTTAAAATAGATGAAGGGTCGCCGCACTGCGCCTCTACCACGGCAACGTGGTGGGTGACTTGGGGAGAGTTAATTTCTCTTAGATCGGGTTTAAGCCCAACCTGGTCGTAATCCGTAGCGACCCCCAGGGCGGCGATGCGATCCAAGAGCTCGTTTACGGAAGAGAGCTCCATTGGATCTAGCTGCTCGACGAGCTCCGAGCTGACGTGTAGGTTGCTTTTGATGACCCGAGAGGTCACCGTCGGTGCAACAGCCGAACAGGCGGTCATGAGGAAACCACCTAGCCGGAGGGTTTGGCCGACAGCCAAGGCTCCCTTAGCAACGGCGCCGTCTTTAAAGACGGGAGGAGGCATCCTTCCTGATTGTGACGGCACAGAGGAACTCTCAATGAAAGCACCAATGTCGGTGTCAAAACCGGCGGATCTCGGGTAGGGGGTCCCGAACTGTGCGTCAAGGCCGGATGGTAACAGGAGACAAGGGACACGATGTTTTTACCCAGGTTCGGGCCCTCTCGATGGAGGTAATACCCTACTCCTGCTTGATTAATATTGATGATATGGGTAGTACAAGAGTAGATCTACCACGAGATCAAGGAGGCTAAACCCTAGAAGCTAGCCTATGGTATGATTGTTGTGTATGGAGTTGATTGACTACGGACTACAACCCTCCGGTTTATATAGACACCGGATAGGGTTAGGGTTACATAGAGTCGGTTACAATGGTAGGAGATCTTGAATATCCGCATCGCCAAGCTTGCCTTCCACGCCAAGGAAAATCCCATCCGGACACGGGACGAAGTCTTCAATTGTGTATCTTCATAGTCCAGGAGTCCGGCTGAAGGTATAGTCCGGCTACCCGAACACCCCCTAATCCAGGACTCCCTCAGTCATCTCGCCTAAGATCTCGCAAGGAAGAAGAACGAGTCTATGAAGAAGACAAACGGACATAGTCGAACGGATCCTCACAAATGCGACATTACCGAAACTAACAAGAAGAAGCAACACCAGAAAGGAGCAAACAACATGGTAAACAACCATCACATAAACATGGCATGATGCACAACCAAGTATGATGCATGTCCGGTTTAAATATGCATGGCATGGCAAAGTGCACAAACAAAACTACAAGTTAAGTGGAGCTCAACATGTAACAAGATGCATGTTGACGAAACACCACATGACCTATTTAGTTCTCTCTCGGTTATGTACCCAACAATATTAAATGTTATTAAACATGGCAAGGAGTGAAGCATAAAGAAACTATCTATTTAGGCAAGTTTAAATGAGGCCGGAAATAACAAACAACAATTCTGGAAAATCCTCATGTGCATATTTTAGATTTGGTACTTTTCTGACCTAAACCATATTTTAGAATTTGTTAAACAGGAAAATAAAGTGCAACATGTTAAACTAGGCATTTTTCTACCCCATTTACATATAAAGTTTATTTAAAATGGAGCTACGGTTATTTAGTTATGAAATAAATCATTTTAGCATGATATATGAGAAAATTTAAACAAACAACATTTTTAACATTTTTAACATGCATGAAAGTTGCAAATTATGAAACTAGATGAAATTCTAATCATTTTACATATATGAAGTTTTTACATGTGATGCACGGTTGGTGAGTTATTAAATGCATGATGACTATGGTCTTTTCTGTAAAATGGCGTTCTCTAGATAAAAGCTAAATTTGCAGAGCCAAAAAAATATGAAACGCGTCGAATCTTGGGCGGACTGGGCCTCACCAGAGGGGCTCAGCCCATGCGGTGGAGAGGAAGGCCGGAAGGGCGGCTGGGCCTTGGTGGAAGAAGAGGCCGGAAAGGGGCGCGCTGGGCCGGCCTGCCTGCAGGGCCCAGGATGGGAGGGACTCGTCCCCGATCTCCTGACGAGGACGAGGCAGGATGGAGCTGACGAACGTCGACGGAGGGTGGCGGCTGTGGAAGCCCGATCCAACCACGGACTTGCCGGATCCGAAAGGAGGCGAGGCGGGAGTGTCCGTTCCCGGCGACTGCGGGGCCGGGCATCGACGGCAGTAGGGCACCGAATCCTGGTCGGAAGGAGACGCTGGCGAGGTTCCAGCAACGAGGCCTTGGGGCAGCGGCTCCGGCGAGATGTGGATGCAGGGGACGACGGGGCGGCGACGGATGGCGGTGCAGGGGTCGACGAGATGCGCGAGGATGCAGGGTTGCAGGCACTAGGGGAAGGCAGCGTCGATGAGAGGTCAGGGGGGGCGGGGTTCGATCTGGATCGGGATCTCCTCTCCCGATATGGATCGCTCGGGCGAGCGGGTACAGGCGGTGGCACGGTCGGGCCTGCTTTGGCCCGGCGGGCCAGATCCGGACCCCGCCGGGCCACGCGATGGAGAGGGGGGCTGCGGGGCGACGTGGAGGCGCGGGATTGGACCGAGCGGCGGCGCGGGTGGCGGCTCGCGAATGGGAACGAGCCAAGTGGTGCTGGAGGCATTGGCCGGCACCACAATTCGAGGAGAGGAGGCGGCTGGCTGCGGGGACCCCGAGGAGGTTGGCTAGAAGGTAGGGGAAGGGTAGGGTTAGCTAAGGAGGTCCAAAATAGGAAGGGGAGGGTTATATATATAGCAGTTTTTGCTAGGGTTTGGGTTTGCGACCTCTTGCGGACTGCGTTGGTTTTCCCTTGAAGAGGAAAGGGTGATTGTCGGCGTCCTGGGAACAGGGGTCCCCAAACTTGCCTGCCTGCGGACCACGACATGGTTGGGCTGGCAGGTCTGTACGGCCCATCTTCATCGACAAGGCCTTCAAGACCCTCGCGAGGGGCCAAGCCTCGCGAGTCGGACGATGCAAGACCTCCTCAAGAGCGGCCTCGCCAGGCAGGCTCACAAGGGGTGGAGAGATCAAGGCAAACCAAACCTCGAGAGGTCCGCGTGACCTGAGCCATGACGATCGAGACCAGGCGGGCGCCAGCGCGCGCAGTCTCCTTGTTTCCTCTTTGGTGCCAAGGGGGCAAGCGCAAGCGTGGAGTACCGAAGCATCAAGCAAAGGTTTCCATATTGGTGCGACGAGACCAAGACCAGAAGGACGGTAGGACGGAGGTCACCATGGAGCCCAAGACGGCGTCATCACCAGAGCCTTTGGCAGGTGAAGACCACCTTTTGTCAGGATAACTTGTACTAGCTGTCCCCTTTCGAATTGGTCGTTGTTGGCTCCCTTCCCGCTAAATATTTGGGGAGAGGACTAGGGCCTATATAAGTAGAGCCAGCCACCACAGTGGGAGGATGGACCTAATCGCAAGTAGGGAGAAGAAGGACCTGAGCAGATCCCAGACCATCTCACCCACGCTAGTTCACCGAGCACAAGAACACCTCAACCTCAGGAGGCTGTTCTCCCCCTTGTACTGTTCTTCATCAGCCCAAGAGGCAATCCACCACCACCACACTGAAGTAGGGTATTACACCACAACGGTGACCCGAACTAGTATAAATCTTGTGTCTTTTTGTGTTGTGAGTTAGTTGAGTTCATCTGCGAGATCTTAGAGAACTAGGGCGTGGATCGATAGGGAGAAAACCTTCATGCGCACCCCAGTGTTCGAACCTCAAGGGTTTACCGGAACCCGTGATCCGACACTTGGCGCGCCAGGTAGGGGTGCGTCGTAGCTTCTCTTTTGTCGATCCGCGCTCCGTCAACACCGTGCCCCGCCCACATGGCAGGCGCCCTTCCGCCGACTGCGACGGCCAGCGTTGACGACGGGGCCAGGGGGCTCCGAGCCCTGGCCCCCACCCTGCGGCGGGTGCAGTGGCCGCCCAAGTTCAAGTCGCAGATGCCTCCGCGCTACGATAGCATGGCGGACCCGTCAGCTTTCCTGCTGGCGTGCGAGGAGGCCATCCTCGAAGCCGGGGGAGACGACAAGGTCATGGCCAACTGGCTTCCCATGGCCCTCGCCGGCGAGCCGCGCGCCTGGCTGCTCAACCTTCCTAGGTCCACGGTGGCGTCTTGGGAGGAGCTCCGCGACCTCTTCACTGCGCGCTACGCTACACCAGCGCACCACACGGTCGCGGCCCTGCTAGGTGGCTCGCGGACGCCGCCTTCAGAGCGCCACATCAAGCCATTCCTCCGCCAGATCGGCGCCACTTCCACGCGCTCGGGGGCTCCACCGGGCTGGGCCGCGCCCGAGGCTGACCTCACCTTCAGCTCAGAAGACCACCCCGTCACCACCACCGGCTCGGGCATGCTTTGCATGCTCCGCACGCCCACCATCTGCAACGTGGCCATCACCAAGACCCTCATCGACGGCGGCGCAGGCCTCAACTTGATGTCCATGAAGGCCTTCAGCCTGCTTCACGTGCCGCTCGAACGACTCAACCTCAGCAAGCTTTTCTCAGGAGTTGGTGGTGGTGCTGCCCGCTCCCTAGGGCAGATCCGTCTTCCCGTCACCTTTGGCACGCGCGACAACTACCGCACCGAGCTGGTTGACTTCGACATCGCCCGTATCGGCCTCACGTACAATGTCATCCTCGGGTACCCAGCCCTGGCCCAGTTCATGGCGGCGACTCATCCATCCTACAATCTCATGAAAATGCAGGAAGCAAGTGTGTCCTCACCATCAAGGGGGACACTAAGGAGGTCGTGAAGGCGCTCAAACTTTCCTTCAGAACCGCTGCGGAGGCACAACCCGTCGGCACCGGTGCCCCCGAGGCCAAGGAGGCCGCACCGACAAAGAAGAAGCAGTTGTTCACCCAAGACAAGGCAGAGACAAAGCAGGTGCTGGTCGACGAGGACGGCTCCTCAGGAGCTACCTTCACCATAGGTACCGGCCTTAACCCTAGCCAAGAGGAAGCATTGGTGAAGTTCTTGCGCGCGAACAAGGACATATTCGCATGGGAGCCCGATCAGCTGGTGGGGGTCCCGAGAGAGGTTATTCAGCACCACCTGAGGGTGTGCCCCAATGTGCACCCTGTGAAGCAGCAAGCAAGGCGGCAGTCCACGGAGAAGCAGGCCTTCATTGTCCAAGAGACCCGCAAGTTGGAGGTGGCGGGTGCCGTTAGTGAGGTCAGGTACCCTGAATGGCTGGCGAACCCAGTCGTGGTGCCGAAGAAGGTCGGGAAGGAGCGAATGTGTGTCGAATTCACTAACCTCAACAAGGCATGCCCTCAAGATCTATTCCCTCTCCCGTGCATCGACCAGATCGTCGACTCCACCGCTGAGTGCGACCTACTGTGCTTCCTGGATGCATTCTCAGGGTATCACCAAATCAAGATGGCGGTGGAAGATGTAGAGAAGACAGCCTTCCTGACCCCATGTGGGGTGTACTGCTACACCTGTATGCCCTTCAGACTACGCAACGCGGGTGCGACCTTTCAGCGGCTAATGCACATAGCTTTAGGGCGGCAGCTTGGGAGGAACACGGAGGCCTACGTCGATGACATTGTGGTGAAATCTCGGGAGGCGAGAACCTTGATCCAAGATCTGGAGGAGACCTTCGAGAGCCTGCGCCAGGTAAACCTGTGGATTAACCCGGAGAAGTGTGTGTTCGGTGTTCCTTCCAGTAAGCTGCTGGGATTCCTCATGTCGCACAGAGGGATCAAGGCGAACACGGAGAAGATCAAGGCCATTGAAGGCATGAGCCCACCGCAGACCCTCAAGGAAATGCAAAAGCTAGCTGGTCAGGTGACTGTATTGGGGCGCTTCATCTCCAAGCTGGGAGAGTGCGCCTTACCCTTTTTCAAGCTGATGAAGAAAAAGGGCATGTTTGAGTGGACTTCGGAGGCCGACCGGGCCTTCCAACACCTTAAGAGATACCTGACCAGCCCACCGGTATTGGTGGCACCACGGCCTCTCGAGCCCCTGGTACTCTATCTTGCCGCCACCCCATACTCCGCCAGCGCTACGCTAGTGGCGGTTCGGGAGGAGCACCAGGCCAAGAGTGTGCCGCGCCAAGCTACATCGCCCACTGGGACAACGCAAGATCATGGAGGCGCAGCAAGAGCCATAGCGTCAGCAAAAGAAGACCAAGCTCGGCAGGATGACACAGTAGAGATCCCCGCAAGTGACCAGGCGCCAGGGTCCCACCACCTCAGGAGGCACCCTAGCTTGCGAAAGATGCGAGCCTCACCAACACGCGGGTCCTCATCGAGCACCCAGTGTACTTCGTCAGCACGGTGCTACGGGACGCAAGGGCACGTTATCCCACGCCTCAGAAGCTCCTGCTCGCGCTCCTGGTGGCCTCGTGCAAGTAACGGCACTACTTCCAGGGCCACCCCATCAAGGTTGTCTCGGCCTACCCATTGGAGAGGGTGCTTAGGAGCCCCAACTCTGTTGGAAGGGTCGCCAAGTGGAACATCGAGCTACAAGCATTCCAGTTGGAGTTCAGCACCACCAGGGTCATCAAGGGAGCCGCACTCACTGACTTCGTGGCTGAATGGACGGATGCCCCGGCACTGGAAGTAGGCGAGGACAGGTCCACCTCGCTAGGAAGTGAGGCACCAGACGGACGGGTCATGTATTTCGATGGTGCCTTCACGCACCAGGGCGCGGGGGCTGGAGCAGTCCTCATCTCACCCATGCAGGACAAACTCTATTACGCTGTGCAGCTCTGCTCTCAGCAGGGCGAGAAGGTCTCCAACAACATCGCGGAATACGAAGGCCTCATAACTTCCCTGAAGGCCGCAACAGCTCTAGGGGTGAAGCGCCTCACTGTTAGGGGTGACTCACAGCTCCTCGTCAACTTCTCCAACAAAGTGTACGAGCCAAAGGACGAGCACATGTAGGCGTACCTCGCAGAAGTACGTAAGATGGAAAAGCAGTTCCTAGGCATGGAGGTGCAGCATGTGCCCCGTGGCACCAACAAGGAATCCGATGACATCGCCAGGAGGGCATCCAAGCGGCAGCACCAAGAGCCTGGCGTCTTTGAGGAGCGGCTCTTCAAGCCGTCAGTGACGCCACCACTTTCAAGCATGACACGGCCTTGGGAGGAGCTCCCACAACCGCCAGCCACGGGAGCCCCAGCTTGTGGCCCAACTTCAGGGGCTTGCTTGCTCTTGGCACTCGAGCCTCAAGAGGGATGTTGGACCAAGGAATTCAAGGAATATCTGATGCAAGGGGCGCTACCAGAGAAGGAGGAGGACGCAGAGCATGTAGCCCGGCAAGCCACGGCGTACTGCATCCAGGACGGTGAGTTGTATAGGAAGCGACCAAATGATATTTCGTTGCGTTGCATTTCTAGGGACCAGGGGAAGGAGTTGCTGATTGGCATACACGGCGGGGACTGCGGACACCACTCGTCGTCACGGACTCTCGTCGGCAAGGCATTCCGCAGTGGATTCTACTGGCCCACGGCGGTCAACGACGCAGCTGAGCTGGTGAGGTCCTGCGAAGCTTGCAAGTTCCATGCCAAGCAAATCCATCAGCCCGCTCAGGGCCTCCAGACAATACCGCTCACATGGCCGTTTGCAGTCTGGGGGCTGGATATCTTGGGCCCATTCCCTCGAGCGCCAGGGGCTACCGCTACCTCTACGTCGCCATTGACAAGTTCACCAAGTGGGCGGAAGTGGAAGCCATCCGCACCATCCCAGCCCGTTTCGCGGTTAAATTCATCAAGGGCCTCGTGAGCCGTTTCGGGGTCCCCAACCGCATCATCATCGACAACGGCTCGCAGTTCACCAGTAACCTCTTTAAAACATATTGTGCTAACCCTCGAACGCAGATCTGCTACGCTTCGGTGGCGCACCCCAGGAGCAATGGCCAGGCTGAATGCGCCAATGCGAAGGTCCTAAGAGGCCTCAAGACCAGGACCTTCAAGAAGAAGCTCGAGGCCTGCGGCAAGGGCTGGCACGACGAGCTCTAGTCCATGATGTGGTCCATCCGCACCACCACCATGAAGCAACCGGGCGAGACCCCATTCTTCCTTGTCTACGGAGCCGAAGCAGTCCTCCCTCACGAGGTCAAGCATCGCTCCACACGGGGCCTAGCGTTTGATGAAACATGGCAGGACGCCACGCGGGGGATGGACCTCGTACTGGGGGAGGAACGACGCCACAAAGCTGCACTGAGGGCGGCAAGGTACCAGCAGGTGCTGCGGCGGTACCACTGCCGCAACATCCGCTCCAGGATGCTGGAGGTAGGCGACCTTGTCCTAAGGCGGGTCCTCTCTAGGGAGGGGTTGCACAAGCTCTCACCCATGTGGGAGGGACCGTTTAGGGTCGTCCATATCTCCAGGCCTGGCGCCGCGCGCCCTGAGACGCGGGACGGGGTGCCCGTCCAGAACGCCTGGAACATCCAGCACCTCCGGAAGTTCTACCCACGAAGCAAGGCCCAGTGACTGTGAAGAAAGGCCCGGTGCCTGTGAAGAAGGCCCGGTGCCTATGAAGAAAGGTCCAGTGCTTGTTAGGAAGGCCCAGTGCCTATGAAGAAAGGCCCAGTGCCTGTGAAGAAGGCCCGGTGCCTATGAAGAATCGCCGCCCGTGACACTCTCACGTAATAATGAGTGGGGCTGTACACGCCCCGGGTCTCCAGAGAGCCGCCCTCAGGCCTCGAGGGCTCCCTCCCATGCCTAGTGGCACCACTTAGCTCCACGCTGGTGAGAAGATGTCGAAGACTAGACTAGGTGTCGGACGCGGCTTTTCATTTGCTTTCCCTAGTTGGCTCGCCTTCTCTTAATCAAAGTTTGCTTCTGGTGACCCTTGCTGATTTGGTTTCGTCGCCTTTTGCCGCATTTTCTGAATCGAGTTCGCTTGTGCTCTCTCTCTCTCACATACCTCGCGAAGGGGCTAGGCCGGTGCCTTCATGAGGGTTTCTTCTTCCTCAGTTGGTCCTTCTCTCTGCCTTCGGTCTGCCTTCTCGCGAGGCACCCTCGTTCGAGCCCGCCACCGGCACGCCTCTCCTAATCCGTGCCCCTCGGGTACCGCGATATGAAGCGTTGGGTCAAGGCTCAGGTGAACGATGAGTCTCCTAGCGAGCTTCCTAACAAGTTTTTTGCAGTTCCTGAGCAACCACTAAGCCAAGACGGGCACGAGGAGACAAGTGCCTCATGAAGAAGAGGCTGCCCCGAACGCACCAGGCTAAGCTATCTCCGCACAAAATAACGATACAGCATAGAAATAACAAGCATAGCGTAATGACTGAGGAATCACAGTTCGATACACGCCCCTCCGGGCCCATACTGGTTTCATTTTGATGCAGGAAAGAAAAGCGGAACAAAACAAAAGTGCTGTTGCAAAGAACCACGGGGGGCAGGCCTCCAGCAACGTCCCGAGCTCAGCCGGACCCCTCCTCGCACTTCACGGAGGCGCGGCGATGAGACGACCCGCTACCACCTTCAAAGCGGGCGTGGTGGCGGGGCGGCTGGTCGTAGCCGCCACTGCTGGAGCTTTCGCCAAGATAAGAGCCACCATAGCTGGACGAGGCGCGGCCAGTGGGATCACCCTCGTCGTGGCCATCACTGAGACCGAGCACCTCCTCACCGTCGTTCGTCTCGGGGCAGCACCCGGCGCGGCGACCCTCTTCCCCAAATGCCCTCACATAGAGGGTCGCATCACTGTCATACCTGAAGTGGAGGGTGCACCGCTTGCCCAGGCCGCGCGCACGGGCGAACATCTACCAACCGTGAACCAGAGCAATGTTGCCCGCAGCGGAGACTTCAACCGCGACCTAGGAGGCGTTGTTGCAGCAACCATCCGGCTGCAGCCAGAGCCTGCCTGGACCAGGGGTCAGCAGCTCGTTGGCGAAGAAGCGTGGAAGCTGGAGCCAGTTGCCGGCCGGATCCACCGACTAGACAATGAACTCCGGTAGCACCTCTGTCGAGTGGAAGCGTGGCCAGGAAGGCCGTGCGACAACGGCACATCTCCCCTCATCGACGGGGCTACCACGACTGTATCGACCCCTGCCACGTGCAACGACGCCACCCCGGGAGCAGGGAGCCACAGCAGGAGTCGTGGTGTGCTTGCGGGGGCGGCCACGTCCCCGTTTAGGCACCGGGGAGCCGGGCCCTTCGCGAGGGGCCTTTCCTTTCTCCATAGTGGAGAACCTCTTCGACGGCGGCATTGGAGTCGGTGGTGGAGCAGAGGAAGAAGAAGCGAGTGGAATGGGAAGAGATGGGCGATGGGGGCTCTGCCCCCCCCCATTTATAGCAGGAGAAGGCCAACCAGCACCCCTTGCATGTCACAGGGACTTGTCAATTCGAGCAGTTGCCAAGGCGACGTGGGGAAGCGGAGACGCCCATGTCCAATCAACCGCCACGCGTCAACCGAGGTCGCAGGCTTTGGGGGCCCGCGGCGCTCCGCGCTTGACCCTTTGTCTTTGCCTCGAAGCCAAGCCCGACCGCGCCTTGGGACGGGGGCTAATGTCGGCATCCTGGGAACGGGGGTCCACAGACTTGCCTGCCTGCAGCCCATGGCGTGGCTGGGCTAGCAGGTCTGTACGGCCCATCTTGATCGACAAGGCCTTCAAGACCCTCGCGAGGGGCCAAGCCTCGCGAGGCGGACAACGTAAGACCTCCTCAGGAGTGGCCTCGCCAGGCAGGCTCACGAGGGTTGGAGAGATCAAGGCAAAGCAAACCTCACGAGGTCCGCGTGACGTGAGCCATGACGATCGAGACCAGACAGGCGCCAGCGCGCGTAGTCTCCTTGTTTCCTCTTTGGTGCCAAGGGGGCAAGCGCAAGCGCGGTGTACCGAGGCATCAAGCAAAGGTTTCCCTATTGGTGCAACGAGACCAAGACCAAAAGGACGGCAGGACGAAGGTCGCCATGGAGCCCAAGACGGCGTCATCACCAGAGCCTTTGGCAGGCGAAGACCACCTTTTGTCAGGATAACTTGTACTAGTTGTCCCCTTTCGAATTGGCCGTTGTTGGCTCCCTTCCCGCTCAATATTTGGGGAGAGGACCATGGCCTATATAAGTAGAACCAGCCACCACAGTGGGAGGTTGGACCTAATCGCAAGTAGGGAGAAGAAGAAACTGAGCAGATCCAAGACCATCTCACCCACACTAGTTCATCGAGCACAAGAACACCTCAACCTCAGGAGGCTGTTCTCCCCCTTGTACTGTTCTTCATCATCCCAAGAGGCAATCCACCACCACCACACTGCAGTAGGGTATTACACCACAACGGTGGCCCGAACCAGTATAAATCTTGTGTCTTTTTGTGTTGCGAGTTAGTTGAGTTCATCTGCGAGATCTTAGAGAGCTAGGGCGTGGATCGATAGGGAGAAAACCTTCATGCGCACCCCAGTGTTCGAACCTCAAGGGTTTGCCGGAACTCGTGATCCGACAGTGATGTAGCAAAGTAGCGTAAGTATTTCCCTCAGGTTTTGAGAAGCAAGGTATCAATCCAGTAGGAGATCACGCTCAAGTCCCACGCACCTACACAAACAAATAAGAACCTCGCAACCAACGCAATAAAGGGGTTGTCAATCCCTTCACGGTCACTTATGAGAGTGAGATCTGATAGATATGATAAGATAATATTTTTGGTATTTTTATTATAAAGAGAAATAAAGATGCAAAGTAAAATAAACGGCAATAGAAATAACTAAGTATTGGAAAATTAATATGATGAAAGATAGACCCGAGGGCCATAGGTTTCACTAGTGGCTTCTCTCAAGAGCATAAGTATTATAGTGGGTAAACGAATTACTGTCAAGCAATTGATAGAATTGAGCATAGTTATGAGAATATCTAGTTATGATCATGTATATAGGCATCACGTCCGCAACAAGTAGACCGAAACGATTCTACATCTACTACTATTACTCCACACATCGACCGCTATCCCGCATGCATCTAGAGTATTAAGTACATAGGAACAGAGTAATGCTTTAAGGAAGATGACATGATGTAGAGGGATAAACTCATGCAATATGATATAAACCCCATCTTTTTATCCTCGGTGGCAACACTACAATATGTGTCGCCCTTTCTGTCACTGGGATCGAGCACCGCTAGATTGAACCCAAAGCCAAGCACTTCTCCCATTGCAAGAAAGATCAATCTAGTAGGCCAAACCAAACTAATAATTCGAAGAGACTTGCAAAGATATACCAATCACACATAAAAGAATTGAGAGGATATTCAAATATTGTTCATAGGTAAACTTGATCATAAACCCACAATTCATCGGATCTCGACAAACACACCGCAAAAGAAGATTACATCGAATAGATCTCCAAGAAGATCGAGCAGAACTTTGTATTGAGATCCAAAGAGAGAGAAGAAGCCATCTAGATAATAACTATGGAATCGAAGGTCTGAAGTAAACTACTCACACATCACCAGAGAGGCCATGGAGTTGATGTAGAGGCTCTCCGTGATCAATGCCCCCTCCGGCGGAGCTCCGGAAAAGTCCCCGAGATGGGATCTCTCGGGTACAGAAGGTTGCGGTGGTGGAATTAGGTTTTCGTGGTGCTCCTGGATGTTTGGGGGGTAAGTGGATATATATAGGAGGAAGAAGTATGTCGGTGGAGCAACAGGGGCCCACGAGGGTGGAGGGCGCGCCCCCTGCCTCGTGGCTTCCTCCGTTGTTTCTTGACGCCCACTCCAAGTCTCCTGGATCACGTTTGTTGAGAAAATCACGTTCCCGAAGGTTTCATTCCGTTTGGACTCCGTTTGATATTCCTTTTCGGCGAAACCCTAAACTAGGCACGAAAAATAGCAATTTGGGTTGGGCCTCCGGTTAGTAGCTTAGTCCCAAAAAAGATATAAAAGTGTAAAATAAAGCCCATTGACATCCAAAATAGATAATATAATAGCATGGAGCAATCAAAAATTATAGATACGTTGGAGACGTATCAAGCATCCCCAAGCTTAATTCCTGCTCGTCCTTGAGTAGGTAAATGATAAAAGAAGAATTTTTGATGTGGAATGCTTTCTAACATATTTCTCAATGTAATTTTTCTTTATTGTGGCATGAATGTTCGGATCCTAAAGATTCAAGATAAAAGTTTAATATTGACATAAAAATAATAATGCTTGAAGCATACTAACTAAGCAATTATGTTTTCTCAAAATAACATGGCCAAAGAAAGTTATCCCTACAAAATCATATAGTCTGGCTATGCTCTATCTTCACCACACAAAATATTTAAATCATGCACAACCCCGATGACAAGCCAAGCAATTGTTTCATACTTTCGATGTTCTCAAACTTTTTCAATCTTCACGCAATATATGAGCGTGAGCCATGGATATAGCACTATATGTGGAATAGAATGGTGGTTGTGGAGAAGACAAAAAGGATAAGCTAGTCTCACATCAACTAGGCGTATTAACGGGCTATGGAGATGCCCATTAATAGATATTAATGTGAGTGAGTAGGGATTGCCATGCAACGGATGCACTAGAGCTATACGTGTATGAAAGCTCAACAAAAGAAACAAAGTGGGTATGCATCCAACTTGCTTGCTCATGAAGACCTAGGGCATTTTCCGGAAGCCCATCATTGGAATATACAAGCCAAGTTTTATAATGAAAAATTCCCACTAGTATATGAAAGTGATATCATAGAAACTCCCTATATGAAGAACATGGTGCTACTTTGAAGCACAAGTGTGGAAAAAGGATAGTAGCATTGTCCCTTCTCTCTTTTTCTCTCATTTTTTTATTTGGGCCTTCTTTCTCTCTTTTTTCTTTTCAGCCTCTTTTCTCTTTTTTTTTATTTTTCGTCTGGAGTCTCATCCCAACTTGTGGGGGAATCATAGTCTCCATCATCCTTTCCTCACTTGGGACAATGCTCTAATAATGATGATCATCACACTTTATTTACTTACAACTCAATACTTAGAAAAAAAATATGACTCTATGTGAATGCCTCCGGCGGTGTACCGGGATGTGCAATGATGCATGAGTGACATGCATGAAGAATTATGAATGGTGGCTTTGCCACAAATACAATGTCAACTACATGATCATGCAAGCAATATGACAATGATGAAGCGTGTCATAATAACGGAATGATGGAAAGTTGCATGGCAATATATCTCGGAATGGCTATGGAAATGCCATAATAGGTAGGTATGGTGGCTGTTTTGAGGAAGGTATATGGTGGGTGTATGATACCGGTGAAAGTTGTGCGATATTAGAGAGGCTAGCAATGGTGGAAGGGTGAGAGTGCGTATAATCCATGGACTCAACATTAGTCATAAAGAACTCACATAATTATTGCAAAAATTTATTAGTTATCGCAACAAAGTATTACGTGCATGCTCCTAGGGGGATAGATTGGTAGGGAAAGACCATCGCTCGTCCCCGACCGCCACTCATAAGAAAGACAATCAATAATGCTCCGACTTCATCACATAACGGTTCACCATACGTGCATGCTATGGGAATCACAAACTTCAGCACAAGGATTTCTCAAACTCACAACTACTCAACTACCATGACTCTAATGTCACCACCTCCATATCTCAAAACAATTATCAAGTATCAAATTTCTCATAGTATTCAATGCACTTCTATGAAAGTTTTTATATTTAAGCAAATTTCCATGTTTTTATAAAGGACTCTCAAAATAATACAAGTGAAGCATGAGAGATCAATAGTTTCTATAAAACAAAACCACCGCGTGCTCTAAAAGATATAAGTGAAGCACTAGAGCAAAAACTATATAGCTCAAGAGATATAAGTGAAGCACATAGAGTATTCTAATAAATTTCAAATCTTGTGAGTCTCTCTCAAAAGATGTGTACAGAAAGTATGATTTTGGTAAACTAAAAAGAAAATACTCAAATCATACAAGACGCTCCAAGCAAAACACATATCATGTGGTGAATAAAAATATAGCTCCAAGTAAAGTTACCGATAGACGAAGATGAAAGAGGGGATGCCTTCCGGGGCATCCCCAAGCTTAGGCTTTTAGGTGTCCTTGAATTTTACCTTGGGGTGCCATGGGCATCCCCAAGCTTAGGCTCTTGCCACTCTTTGTTCCATAATCCATCAAATCTTTTACCCAAAACTTGAAAACTTCACAACACAAAACTCAAAATAGAAAATCTCGTGAGCTCCGTTAGCGAAAGAAAACAAAACGCCACTTCAAGGTACTGTAATGAACTAATTATTTATTTATATTTGTGTTAAACCTACTGTATTCCAACTTCTCTATGGTTTATAAACTCTTTTATTAGCCATAGATTCATCAAAATAAGCAAACAACACAAGAAAAACAGAATCTGTCAAAAACAGAACAGTCTGTAGTAATCTGTAGCTAACGCAACTTCTGGAACCCCAAAAATTCTAAAATAAATTTCTGGACGTGAGTAATTTATCCATTAATCATCTTCAAAAAGAATTAACTAAATATCACTCTCCAAATAAAAATGGCAGCAATTCTTGTGAGTGCTAAAGTTTCTATTTTTTACAGCAAGATCAAAAAGACTTTCCCCAAGTCTTCCCAGCGGTTCTACTTGGAACAAACACTAATTAAAAATAAAAAACACAACCAAAACAGAGGCTATATAAATTATTTATTACTAAACAGGATCAAAAATCAAGGAATAAAAATAAAATTGGGTTGCCTCCCAACAAGCGCTATCGTTTAACGCCCCTAGCTAGGCATAAAAGCAAGGATAGATCTATGTATTGCCATCTTTGGCTTTAGGGAAGAAAAGAGCAAACTTATTATCTATGGCATTAATCTTTCTATTTTGATAAAGCACATGGTTGTTAACGGTAGAAGAAAGATTAAGCATTTTACAGAAATTTGCATCTAAGCTAGCTTTTATCTCTTTGATAGATTCGTTTTGGTAGGAGAGCAAAAGAGATGTGGATTCAACCTTCTCATTGATGGGGGCCCAAATATGGTTTTCATCTTTTCATAAGTATCTACGGCATCCCCTTCAAGAAAACCTTCTTCAAAAATAGAATCTAGGACATGCTTAAATGAAGAAGGTAGGGCAACATAAAAGCTCTTTAAGTAAATTTCAATTTGGTATTGGGGAACGTAGCTGGACCGGATCCATAATAGTCTATCCCAAGCATCTTTCAAAGATTCATCGAGTAAATAACGAAAAATTCTGGAATCATCTTCGTCAAAATTATTAAGATTCTCATTGATAACTTCGGTAGGTCTTTCCATAGCATCATTTTTTATGAGTTTCGAGAGAATAGAAGGATTGTCAAAAGTACTAAAACTCGGGAGAGAACCCGCAACCCTTTTTGATTCCGACATGGCGAAAGAAAGGTGAGCGGAAAAGAGATGGCAAATAAAACGGCAAGGGTGAAGTGGGGGAGAGGAAAACGAGAGGCAAATGGCAAATAATGTAATGCGAGGGATAAGAGTTTGTGATGGCTACTTGGTATGTCTTGACTTGGCAACGACACAAAATGACTCGTTGTCGGGAGTCCGATCTTGACTTGACTTGGCGCGAATCTCCCTGGCAACGGCGCCAGAAATCCTTCTTGCTACCTCTTGAGCACTGCGTTGGTTTTCTGTTGAAGAGGAAAGCGTGATGCAGCAAAGTAGCGTAAGTATTTCCCTCAGTTCTTGAGAACCAAGGTATCAATCGAGTAGGAGATCACGCTCAAGTCCCACGCACCTACACAAACAAATAAGAACCTCGCAACCAACGCGATAAAGGGGTTGTCAATCCCTTCACGGTCACTTACGAGAGTGAGATATGATATATATGATAAGATAATATTTTTGGTATTTTCATGATAAAGAGAAATAAAGATGCAAAGTAAAATAAACGGCAATAGAAATAACTAAGTATTGGAAGATTAATATGATGAAAGATATACCCGGGGGCCATAGGTTTCACTAGTGGCTTCTCTCAAGAGCATAAGTATTACGGTGGGTAAATGAATTACTGTCGATTAATTGATATAATTGAGCATAGTTATGAGAATATCTAGGTATGATCATGTATATAGGCATCACGTCCACGACAAGTAGACCGAAATGATTCTGCATCTACTACTATTACTCCACACATCGACCACTATCTAGCATGCACCTAGAGTATTAAGTTCATAAGAATAGAGTAATGCTTTAAGGAAGATGACATGATGTAGAGGGATAAACTCATGGAATATGATATAAAACCCATCTTTTTATCACCGATGGAAACAATACAATATGTGTCGGTTCCCTTTCTTTCATTGGGATCGAGCACCGCAAGATTGAACCCAAAGCTAAGCACTTCTCCCATTGCAAGAAAGATCAATCTAGTAGGCCAAACCAAACTGATAATTCGAAGAGACTTGCAAGGATAAACCAATCATACATAAAATAATTCAGAGGAGATTCAAATATTGTTCATAGATAAACTTGATCATAAACCCAAAATTCATCGGATCTCAACAAACACACCGCAAAAGAAGATTACATCAAATAGATCTCCCAGAAGATCGAGGAGAACTTTGTATTGAGATCCAAAGAGAGAGAAGAAGCCATCTAGCTAATAACTATGGACCCGAAGGTCTGAAGTAAACTACTCACACATCACCGGAGAGGCCATGGAGTTGATGTAGAGGCCCTCCGTGATCAATGCCCCCTCTGGCGGAGCTCCAAAAAATGCCCCGAGATGGGATCTCTCGGGTACAGAAGGTTGCGGCGGTGGAATTAGGTTTTCGTGGTGCTCCTGGATGTTTGGGGGGTACGTGGATATATATATATATATATATATATATATATATATATATATATATATGAGGAAGAAGTACGTTGGTGGAGCAACGGGGGGCCCACGAGGGTGGAGGGCGCACCCAGGGGGTAGGCGCTCCCCCTGCCTCGTGGCTTCCTCTATTGTTTCTTGATTCCCACTCCAAGTCTCCTGGATCACGTTTGTTGAGAAAATCATATTCCCGAAGGTTTCATTCCGTTTGGACTCCGTTTGATATTCCTTTCCGGTGAAACCCTAAAATAGGCCAAAAAAACAACAATTTGGGCTGGGCCTCCGGTTAGTAGGTTAGTCCCAAAAATGATATAAAAGTGTAAAATAAAGCCCATTGACATCCAAAATAGATAATATAATAGCATGGAGCAATCAAAAATTATAGATATGTTGGAGATGTATCAGGTTTCGGGGTGTTTTCGGACTATACGATCGTGATCGTGTGGCTCCGGATAGAAGGGGGACTAGGTGGGCTGCACGTGGGCTGTGCAGAAGGCCTCGGGCTGAGAGGAGAGAAGAGAAAGAGGCCCGACAACAGTCTTCGGAGACCGAAAACGTCCGACGTTTGACCGACTATATTGCCACTATAGTTATCCGTTGTGACATCAAACGAACTCTGAATGCGATGAAACTTGGCAGGCGGCCTACTGACAACATAGCAACGCCGCATGCAAACTTTCAACCCATTCCGAGAAGATTCTCCGGCCACTTATAAAATACTATTTCAGACGTGTCATGGGCGCGTGCGAGTGTGCCTGGGCTCAGAACGAACAACGGAGAAAACTGGGGGACCCGGATGGATGCAAGTTTTGAAAACATGATGATGTGATGCACATGATGAAATGGCAAGATGCAACATGCAAGCGAATGACAGGGCAACAACAGCGGATAACTGGAAGACACATGGCGCATCGGTCTCAAGGCGTCACCTACAAGTACTGTTACAACCCATTCACATTTTATTCTTGCATTATATCTACTGTATTCCAACTTTTGTATGGCAAAAACTCTTCAAAGAAATCCATAGAATCATCAAAACAAGCACACAACACAAAGAAAACAGAACAATCTATTGTAATATGGATATTTTGAATACTTCAGTGACGCCAAAAATCCTGAAACATTAGTAAAACCTGAGCAATTTGTATATTAATATTGTACAAAGAGAATTGGTATTTTATCACGCTTTGCTTAAAAACGAAAATTACTTTCATGAGCGCGAAAGTTTCTGTTTTTCAGCAAGATCAGACAACTATCACCCAAGAAGATCCTAAAGGCTTTACTTGGCACAAACACTAATTAAAACGCAAAAAATGAAATCATAATAGTAGCATAATTGTGCAAGCACTCAAGAATAGAAAGCAAAACGCAAAAATAAATTTTATTCATTGGGTTGCCTCGCAACAAGCGCTATAGTTTTACGCCCTTAGCTAGGCATAAAGCAAACGATCTAAGTTGTGTCATCTTTGTTTCGAGATCCATAAGATGCCCTCATGATTTATTCATATGGTGGCCTAATTCTTGTTCTAGGTAAGTGTTCTATACCCTTCCTTAGTGGAAATTGGAATTTAATATTGCCTTCTTTCATATCAATCATGACACCGATAGTGCGTAAAAACGGTGTACCAAGAATAATTGGACAAGACGGATTGCAATCATTATCAAGAACAATGATATCTATGGGCACATAATTCCTATTTGCAAGAATAAGAACATCATTAATTCTTCCCATAGTGTTTTTAATAGTAGAACCCGACAAGTGCAAATTTAAGGAACATTCTTCAATATTGATAAGACCGAGCACATCACATAAAGATTTCGAAATTGTAGAAACACTAGCACCCAAGCCACACAAAGCAAAACACTCATAATTTTTAATCTTAACTTTGATAGTAGGTTCCCATTCATCATGTAATTTTCTAGGAATTGAAACTTCTAATTCCAATTGTTCTTCTAAAGCTTTCATCATAACATCAACAATATGTTTAGTAAAAGCCTTATTTTGTTCATAAGCATGGGGTGAATTTATCATGGATTGCATCAAAGAAATACAATCAATCAAAGAGCAACTATCATAATTAAAGTCTTTGAAATCCAAAAGAGTGGGCACATCACTAGTTAAAGTTTTAACCTCTTCAAACCCACTTTTATCAATTTTCTCAACAAGATTTTCACCCTCTGAATTATCGGGACGCCTTCAAGCTAAAGTTGACTCTTCTCCAGTCTCTTTTTTCATCAATCTTAATTTTACTACACAAGGAATCAATAGAATAAACACCAATCATTTTAAGATCTTCATCATTTTTATGAAAGCAATCACTAGAAAACGTTTTTTTTAATTCTCTTTTAGCTCTAATCATAGCGGTTCTTTTCTTACTTTCATCCATACAAACATAAAGAGCTTTAATTTATTCCTCAACCTTGGGCACAAAAATTTTCACCTTGAGATTTTCTACATCATGAGAAATTCTATCAACACTTCTAGACAAATCATGAATCTTATTCAACTTTTCTTCCATTGTAGTGTTGAAAACTTTTTGTGTGTTGATAAATTCTTTAATATTATTTTCAAGATCAGAGGTGTTCCTATTATTATTATAAGAAGGATTTCCATAGGAATTACCATAATTATTAGAGGAATTACTAGGAAAAGGCCTAGGATTAAAATTATCTCTATAAGCATTGTTATTGAAATTGTTTTGCGAGATAAAATTCACATCTACGGCATCACTATTTTGCTCAATAAAAGTAGACAAAGGCATATCATTGTATTAACTTTCAGTATGCCATTGTGAATAATTTGCCATAATATTATCAAGTAATTTGGTGGCTTCACCCAAAGTAATTTCCACAAAAGTACCACCCATGGTGGAATCTAAAAGATTACGAGAAAAAAAATTCAACCCCACATAAAAAATTTGTATGATCATCCAAAGATTTAACCCATGAGTTGGGCAATTCCTTAGCATCATTTTCATCCTTTCACAAGATTGTGCAACATGCTCATGTTCAAGTTGCATGAAATTCATGATCAGGGTTCTAAGGGAAATAATTTTTGCACGCGGAAAATACTTAGTGATAAAAGCATCTTTGCACTTATTCCAAGAATCGATACTATTGCGAGGCAAAGAAGAAAACCATTTTTTTGCGGAATCACACAAAGAAAACAGAAATAATTCCATCTTCACAACATCATTGTCCACATCTTTTTTCCTTTGCATATCGCATAATTCCACGAATGTGTTAAGACGGGACGCGGCATCCTCATTAGGAGTATCGGAAAGATATCTTTCATAACAAGATTCAGCAAAGTGGTATTAATATCACAAGATTACGCACTAGTGGCAGGAGCAATCGGAGTGCCAATCGGAGTGCCAATCGGAGTACGAAGGGAAACCTCCCCGTACCCACGTCCACCTTATCTGCGTCCCCTCCGTCTAAATATCACACAGCCAAAAAAAATTCCCCTCAAGACGACCTCTCTCCCCTGATGCCTATCTGTCTCTGTCACACCACAGAGTTGTCGCCGCCAAACTCCGATTCCGGGTAGCTCCGGCGGACTCCCAACCCACTGCTCACCAGCCTGCCCCACTCCCTCTATGTTCTTCTCATATCCTTCGCCCCGTCCACCGCGCCCCTACACGCACGCCCCGTAATAAGCCTAGCCGCCACGCGTCACTGGCGTGGCTCCGGGGGCTCCGGTTCACCCAGTACCCCTGCATCACCTCATGCGCGGCAGCCGGCTTGGGCTTGACATGGTACTCCACCTCTTCTACCTCCGAAGTTGACATGTCTGGTACTAGTGTTTTTTTTATTAGATCTGATTCACCATGTGTCAATATGTACTAATTCTGGATGGGTAGTAACCTGTCATGCGTTATGGTTAGACTTTACTGTTCATTTGATATGCGTTCTTGGATTAGTAGTATATACTAGCAATGAGCATGACCTGTTCAATAAGATCAACACAGTGTCTTCTTATTAAAAAAATCAACTTGGTTCAAATTAGAGTGAGATAGTGTATCAGCGATATACCATATGCGACCATGTATGTCACTGAAGAATATTGCTACAAAAATCAACATGTAAGTGCAATTATGGGTCCATGATACTAGCATAATTATTTCAAATTGAGAATCCCCTTCTCAATACACTGAATCGTTATTTATTTGGTGTTAAATGTACAATATATTAATTAAATAAGTCCTACTTGCATCCGTTCGTCCCAATATTTGTCTTTATTCTATAATCATTTATTCCATCTACACTCATAGGTTCTGATATTGTCTTTTACTATGTGTGTGCTTCTGCTGTTTCTTAACAGATCGATCTACAACACTTACGCATTGCAATCCGGAGAATCCATGAATATGCAAAAGAAGCCTTGAGAATTATTTTAGTCATTTGTGTATAGCATGGTGAGGATTGTTTCGCTAGTTCATGTTACAGTAAGGAAAACGTGAATTTGTATCTTACTCTATTTTTTCGGTTGATGTAATATTTGTTTTCCCCTACAAAAAGTTATATTAGTTTCAGCTTCTTATTCAGTAAAAATGTGCACACCACAATCTCTAACTTTATGCAAAAGCTCAGATGAAAATAATTCTTACACTCATGTTATCCAATATAAACTGTTAAATAATTGATAAAATTTGAACGTGAGTTACAAGAACATAATACCTTGATATTCTCGTCATATGTATTTGACTCATATTATTGAAATCTCACCTTTAAATCAAGTTTAGTGCATTTTTTTGGAAATACGAGTACTTCTGAATTCCTGCAATCTCTGTACTAATTTGTATTTTGTGGGGAGCCATAGACGTTTCCAAAGATAGAATGATGCATGATTGGTCAGCACACAAACTCTTGGCCAGGTGCCTCTCACATCTTATCTTGTTTGTAACATATTCTCCTTAAACGGTCAAACTTATTCCTCTTGTGCACTCTGCTTCCCTGACATACAGGCGGGATGTTACTAACAAGCATAAACAGACACCTAAGCGATCAGATACGGCGATTGTGCAAGTGTGTCAGGTACGTCGAATTCACTGATCCCAAACTATTGGATCTTACTAGGATCTCCTCTTCTCTGTAATACTTAGAACCTTCTCCTCTACCTATTCAGGCCAACAGTTTGAGCATACGGCAACCATGGTGACAAAGACGAGCATACCGGAACTACTCTAAGTTTCCATGTTCTCGGTAAACAAGTGAACTAAGAAAGAAAAACCTATTTAATAATGTTGGCATATACTGATACGCTGGGAGCCTGGCACTGCATTAATGTTGTGGTCTTCTAAATTGTTAGAATAATTTTAAGTAGTTTGGTAGGAGTCCATGCTAGTTTAACTAGCCAAGTTTGAGTCTAATTTTGATAGGTTGATTAGTTAGTTTTCCAACATGTCTCGTTTGCATGTCGTAAGCATTTGTGTTCTATAGTCCATATATGGTTCAATGAGTTTGCATAGCTAGTAGCCTACATGATGTACTAGTATGTCTTGGACTCAGCATGCCTTACTAGTCTAGTAAAAGGGCACTGCGGTCTGAGTCGTTCTAGATGCTATTAAGTCAGCGTAGGTTTGGATTGCTTTGGCCATGTAGCAGGTCATATCATGGAACCAGGTCATGCAAGAGTTTTTCCGTAAAAAAACAAACTCATGTAAGAGTTCTGATATAAAAGAATAAAGAGTGCGCTAAAGTTTTTTCGTACACATGTGTTCGGCTATTTTGATGCCATCGATTCAGTGAGCACAACCGAACATAGATTACTAATGCATATGCCAAATCAGCAGGTTACAGAGACTAGATTGTTCCAAGTCGATGTTGCTGGTGCTAAAACATATTAGTGCCAAGCTGGATTTACTAGGAGGTATTTTCTGATAGTAGTTCTATATTGCGTAAATGATTCTTCACCGGATCAAATGGAAAGTTTGGAGTATTAGTAGCATTACTTGACTACATTTTATTATCTTACACATGCTTCTCTTTTTTTTCCTACCTAATTTGTACAAGAGAACACTGCTTCTGTGAGATAAGACTCATTTCGGTTAGATTAGGTTAAACAATTCATCAACTACTTTCTGCGTGCCTTACATTTTCCCACCCCTATAAAACACTCTGTTTCTGTTAACAGGGTGAAACTTACTAATGAAACAGGCTGAGTTAGTTTACTGTAAGCTAAAATGACTATTGTTAGCTACAAATATTATATTGGACACATCCGAATAACAATGCTCCTCTTACTTTAATCCAAAGTATCAACCCCGAATATAAATCTAAAGTTGATGTTGTTAAACTTGGTAATGAATTCTTGGTATTGCGCGTTGATGCTACATTAGCGAAATCTTACAAGTTTTCATAACTACTAAAAAGAGTCAAAATTATTAGTCATGCAGCAAGATTTAACTATCACATTGCCTTCGACCTTTCCATGTTGCTCCGCCTTTCAATTTTTTTGCCCTATTAACCTATTTCGTTTCTTTGTTGTAGATTGCTATATTCGATGATGCATGGCTCAGATATTGGTCAAGAATAGGAGTGCTATTAGATAGTTTCACAATGTGTCTTAGAATTCCATGTCCAGTGCCAGTGTTTCAATCATCATGTTTCAGATATTTTCGGTGTCAATGTTTCAGAATGGCTGAGACGTTGGTTGCAAGGTCAAAAGTAGGATTACTACTAGCTTCACATCTTGTAATCTTTGTATCGTGCCCTTTGTAATGCAACCAAGTTGATTTAATATATGAGAAATTTCTATTTATTATATTGTGTCCCTGTGCAATATCGGCATTGACCTAATAATTCTAGATGGTGATATATAAAATACCGTGCATTTTTCATGCAATGCACTAAGCATTGCAATACTCATTTATAATCCACCAGCCCATGTGAAGCGTTGTTGGGCTCTGACTTTATCCGTTGCTATCTTACAACACTTTTCCACGCCATTTACCAACGGATGCATATACGTTGTTGTAGACCTTTCCAACGCCACCAACGGCAACGCATACAAATCTGTTGGTGTAGACCTTACCAACGCTTATATGGACCTTTGGCAACGCAATGATGCGTTGATGTAGGGGGGTTCTTGTTGTAGTTCTTTTGGGTAGCGGTGCCAGAAATTGGCAAACGGGCATGAGAGAGTTGTAAATATTGATAGATCGAACGCCAAATAAAATAAAGTGCGGCAAGGTATTTTTGTATTTTTGGTTTAAGAGATCTGAAAATGAAAGCAAAAGAAAATAGATCGCAAAGGCAAATACATTAAAGAAGAGACCCGTGGGCCGTAGGTTTCACTAGTGGCTTCTCTTGAGAAAAATAGCAAACGGTGGGTTAACAAATTACTGTTGGGCAATTGATAGAACTTCAAATAATCATGAAGATATCCATGCAATGATCATTATATAGGCACCACGTCCAAGATTAGTAGACCGACTCATGCCTGCATCTACTAATATTACTCCACACATCGACCGCTATCCAGCATGCATCTAGTGTATTAAGTTCATGGAGAAACGGAGTAATGCAATAAGAACGATGACATGATGTAGACAAGATCTATTTATGTAGAAATAGACCCCATCTTGTTATCCTTAATGGCAACGATACATACGTGTCGGTTCCCCTTCTGTCACTGGGCTCAAGCACCATAAGATCGAACCCATCACAAAGCACCTGTGGTATCAAAACCGTCGGATCTCGGATAGGGGGTCCCGAACTGTGCGTCTAGGCCGGATGGTAATAGGAGGCAGGGGACACGATGTTTTACCCAGGTTCGGGCCCTCTTGATGGAGGTAAAACCCTACGTCCTGCTTGATTAATATTGATGATATGGGTAGTACAAGAGTAGATCTACCACGAGATCAGAGAGGTTAAACCCTAGAAGCTAGCCTATGGTATGATTGTTGTTCGTCCTATGGACTAAAACCCTCTGGTTTATATAGACACCGGAGAGGGCTAGGGTTACACAGAGTCGGTTACAATGGTAGAAGATCTACATATTTTTATCGCCAAGCTTGCCTTCCACACCAACGAATGTCCCTTCCGGACACGGGACGAAGTCTTCAATCTTGTATCATCATAGTCCAGGAGTCCGGCCGAAGGTATAGTCCGGCTATTCGGACACCCCCTAATCCAGGACTCCCTCAGTAGCCCTCGAACCAGGCTTCAATGACGACGAGTCCGGCGCGTAAATTGTCTTCAGCATTGCACGGCGGGTTCTTCTCCAAATTCCGTGTACCTGTTAAAAGTGTCCGGTTTCTTGTAAATGTAGTGCTCCTTGGCTTCTACGCCCAATAATGGCCGTTTTCCACGTGTCAAACGAATACGAAAAGTCAGGGTGTTTTTTATATTTACACCCCTAGCCGCGTGAATGAGCCGCCTATTTAAGGGGACGAGGATTTAGATCCAAACCACATCTTCTCCCTTCCGCGAGTATTCATCAGAGCGTATCCGACAGAGGTCCATTCCATCATGGCTGGCCGGCGCAGCTCCTCCTCTCGCCCTTCCAGCCCTCAGCCTGGAGATTGGAAGAGGTGCTCCATCCCGCACAGCGAGCTAGTGACGCTCCAGACCAAGGGATTTCTCCCCCCGGCCTATACGGTCCCGGTTCGAGCCGGACTTGCCACCTATAATGGCGGAGAGCAAGCGGAGAGCGCCCCCAATCCCTCCAAAGGAGAGCGGGTATGCCTTGCCCCTTACTTAGTAAGAGGGCTCGGATTTCCAATTCATCCGTTTCTCCGGGGGCTTCTGGAGTTCTATGGCCTCCAGCTGCACAACCTCACGCCTGCCTCCATATTGCATATCGCGGGCTTCGTAGCCCTTTGCGAGCTGTTCTTGGGCTGCGAGGCTCATTTCGTGCTATGGAAAAGGCTATTCTGTCTTGTGCCCCGCTCTAAGGAGGGTCAATATATCAGGTGGGCGGAGCCGAAGTGTGGCGTATCGTCGGGACCGGATATCTATCCGGAACCCCAAAGAAGGCGTCCGAGGACTGGCCTTCGGAATGGTTTTATATAGAGGACGTCCCGCTGCCAGATCCTGTCCGGATCGGCCTCCCTGAGTTCGACAGTGCTCCCCTGAAGAAGCGCCTAAGCTGGCGTCCATGGAGCCCTTAGAGGGAAAGTGACAGGGACGTTATTTACCTGATGGGCTGGATAAGGTTGTTAGCTCATTCCGGACTGACCATGATCGGGGTCATGGCCGCATGCATCATGCAAGGGGTGCAGCCGCTTCAGTATAGAGGCCGCCCCATGTGGGACTTCAACGGGGAGGACGACGCCACCCTCTACGGTCGTAAGGGGCCGGATTCGGCTCCCGCTCTAATAAAGACCTTGTCCGCTTTGTACAAGGGAGAAGACGAGGAATTTCTCTGCGTCAACCCACGGGGTGGATTTTCTATGTACAATCCCCCTAGTTGGGTAAGTGGACACTTTTACTTGCCTATCCGTTTTATATTCCCATTGTTAAATTTTCAGTCTAACGACTTCAATGCAGGAACTGCGCCAGGCTGTTAAAGAAATAAACAGCCCTCATCCACAACCCGAGGATCCGGGACGGTCCCTCGACCCGGCCTCTCAAGAGGATCCGGACTTATCTGTGGAGCTGATTGATGGAGTGTTCCATCAATTGAGCAAGGACAATGCATTGGTGGCCATTACGGCCGATTATCTAGGGCTACTCCTAGCCTCACAGGTAACTGAGACCGGAGTCCCAACACTTTGAAAAGGGATCTGTCCTTGCGTGTTTTCGATTGTCGTATGACAACCGTGTTTTGCAGGGGAGGTCCTTGAGACGGGAGGCCGAGCCTGTGGCGACTAGCCAACGAGGGGCGGCAAGGCCCCGCGAGCTGAAAAGAAGTGCGGTCCGGACTGAGGCACCGGCGCAAAGGTATAGCGCGCCACCTTATTCCTAGGTGTTATTCCTTCGAGGCATATTAACGCTCGTGCTCTCTTCAGGACGAAGAGACCTTGCCAGACTATATCCGGAGAGGCTGCCAATCGCGCCTCCACCAGCCAGGCTCCAAAGCCTGGTCCGGAAGCGGAGGCGGACACGAGGCGCGCACCGGACGCTCCTCCGACGGAGGATGCGGATAGGCTGTCTGCCACCAATTCCGAGGTGGAGAGTGCCATGAACCACAGGCGTCGCCGGACAGTTCTTCGCGACGCTTGTTTCTCCCAAGAGGCATTGGATGCCTTCAATTCGGGAGATGCATACCTCCGTGCCACTCAAAATGACCTAGCCAGAGCCACGGAGCAGTATGTGAAAGACATACGGGTAAGAAAATTTTGGTAATTATATATATGTACCAGTAGCCCCCGAGACTTGAAACAGTTAGAAGAACTGATTTAAGGATCATCTGTTATGCAGGTTCTTACAGAAAAGAATACCCTGCTATCCCAGGAGCTGGAAGAGTGCAAAGCCCAACTTGAGGCCGCACTAGCCGCGGCAGGGGAGCCCAAGGAGACCCCCTCTGGTTATATACGCTTCAAAAGATAAGTATTTTGCGAAGTGCGACGTGGGTGCAAATCTGACAAATGAAATTGCAGATGGCGCCGGATTAAATCCGGAAGTGCAACAACTCCGACGCCAGCTGAAGGCTGGTGAGAGCATGCTGACAAAAGTGAGGTGGGAGAAGAACGATCTCCAATATGCCAACACCAAGCTGGGCGTTGAACTGAAGGACGTTCGTGCCCAGCTGTTGGACTCCGTGAAGGAGAATCAGCGGCTTCGACACGGCATATATAGTAAGTGCTTAAACAAACTTTGAAAAAAGAGTTCGGTGAGGAAGTCTACTAACAGAGTAATGTATGTAGGTATGCTAACAGGTCATCCTGCAGAGGAAATGCCCGGTTCTACGGTGACCTTCTTCCCGAGCTCTCACAACTGCACGAGCGAGTTCGGCAGGTGATGCAAGGCGTCGCCTAGGCATTGTGGCCATCCGTCTCCATGCCTGAAGGCCTTGGAGAGCTTGTAGAGAAGCTGAAGGGAGCGCGGTGACGCTTCCGATTGTGGAAGATGTCGGCCTGCCGTCAAGGCGCCAGGGAGGCCTGGCCCATGGTGAAGACGCGGTACACGAAGTCTGACCCAAACCACATGGCCGAGGTCGGACCCATAGGGCCCGATGGGAAGGAGATCCCTGTGAGCTTAGTATACTGCCAAGTAGAGTTGGCCGCAAAGTATTCCCAACAGGACTACAAACTAGACAGCTTCTTAGATGGTATTGAAGTACAATCAGTCAGATTGACTATGTAATTTTAATTGACATGTGTAATGCCTTCTAGCTGGATTGTAGATCGTTTGTCATGGCCGACCTTTTCGCTTCAACCTCGGGACCTGACGGTCCGAAGTGTGTCCGAATACCCTCGCGGTTATATAAGAACCGGGGTATGCATGGAGACCAGGCGTAGGGGTCATTAGTGCTTGAACATACAAGTGCCCAACTAGTTATGTTATATTACATGGTTAGTAAGAAACATCTTTCAGGGAGAATAGTTCCGTTAGGGGTTCCTTTCCCTGGGAGGCATGCCCTAAAGTGCATGTCCATTCTGCGAAAAGAGGCACAGGCAAAACATCTGGGGGCGTATAGATAAAAAAAGATCATCTTTAGTTCACCGACTGAATATTCCCTTAAGAACGCTAGATTTCGGCTTCACCCAGTCTGAGGTACACATCCGGCTGACCCGGCAGTAACAATCGCAAAGGTGCTCCCTTTACCACCTAGCCGAACAATCAGGGACGTAGGGGTAAGCACAGGAGCAAGGCAACCCAGCTTGGCCAAAACTGAAGTCATATCGATGCATATCATGGCGAATAAAAGGTACATGCAGAAGTGTGACACATGTGTTGGGCATGATGCCCGTATAAATAAGCTTCTGTTTAAAGAAGCCCCCAGGTTTAATGAGCGCGGATAGCGCGTCATTTTATGAGCCTTTAAAGGCTATAAGAGAGAGAGAGGAGAAGGAGATAAATGTAAGACAGAAAGTATGTAAAAAATGGACAGAGGAAGGAGACAAACACAGAGTCCGGCACTAGGCATAGAATCTTCGGAGACGGGCTGCGTTCCATGGATTCGGCTCGAGTCAGTTATCCGATGCATCTCGCAGGCGGTACGCTCCACCAGTTAGGACTTGGTCAATTATGAAGGGACCTTCCCACTTGGGCTTGAGTTTGTCCTTTTTCTTGTCCGGCAGGCATAGAACTAATTCGCCAACGTTGTAATTTTTGGCCCGTACTTCTCTGCTTTGGTATCTTCGAGCCTGCTATTGATAGAATGCGGAACAGGCTTTTGCCACGTCTCGCTCTTCCTCCAAGGCGTCCAAACTGTCCTGCCGATCGAGCTCGGCTTCTCTTTCTTCGTACATGCGCACTCGAGGTGAGTCATGAATTATGTCGCAGGGCAAAACTGCCTCTACGCTGTACACCATGAAGAATGGTGTGTATCCGGTGGTGCGATTCAGTGTGGTCCGCAGCCCCCAGAGTACAGAGTCGAGCTCCTCTACCCAGTGCGTATTAGATTCCTTGAGGGACCGCACTAATCTGGGTTTGATGCCGCTCATGATAAGACCATTTGCACGTTCGACCTGGCCATTGGTTTGTGGGTGATAGACGGAAGCATAATCGAGCTTGATGCCCATGTTTTTGCACCAGAGTTTTACCTCATCGGCCGTAAAGTTCGTGCCGTTATCAGTGATGATGTTGTGGGGGACGCCGTAACGGTGTACAACCCCGGATATAAAGTCTATCACTGGTCCGGATTCG
The DNA here is from genome assembly GCF_018294505.1 of Triticum aestivum. Taxonomy (NCBI): domain Eukaryota; kingdom Viridiplantae; phylum Streptophyta; class Magnoliopsida; order Poales; family Poaceae; genus Triticum; species Triticum aestivum. Next base: position 651,311,574 of record NC_057797.1, read on the forward strand.
GCTGTCTTAACAGGCTTGGCTTCTATCCATTTGGTAAACTTATCCACCATGACCAATAAGTATTTTTTCTTGTGGGTTCCGCCTTTAAGGGGTCCAACCATGTCAAGCTCCCAGACCGCGAAGGGCCAGGTGATGGGGATAGTTTGGAGGGCGGTGGGTGGCATATGGCTTTGGTTTGCAAAAAGCTGGCAACCGACGCATCGTTGGACTAAGTCCTGGGCGTCTGCCCGGGTCGTCGGCCAATAAAAGCCTGTACGGAAGGCCTTGCTTACAAGGGACCGAGCTGCAGCGTGATGTCCACCGAGTCCGGCATGAATTTCAGCCAGGAGGTTCTGCCCTTCCTCTTCGGAGATGCACCTTTGAAGGACTCTGGTAGTGCTTTTCTTATAAAGCTCTCCCTCATGGACTTTATAGGCTTTAGATTGCCGCACTATGCAGCGTGCCTCATTTTGGTCCTCAGGGAGTTCCTACCTGGTAAGGTAGGCGAGGAATGGTTCTGTCCACGGGGCGATGACGGCCATTATTACGTGGGTTGAAGGTGTTATTTCATTGGCAGAGCCTCCAATTATGTCAGAGTGTTCGGTGTCGGGCAGTGCAGTTGGGTCCGGGCTGTTATTGCTAGGTTCCCCTTCCCATACTACGGACGGCTTGAACAGCCTTTCCAAGAAGATGTTGGGGGGACTACATCACGTTTTGCGCCGATGCGTGCCAGGACATCTGCCGCCTGATTATTTTCCCGGGCTATATGGTGAAATTCGAGGCCTTCGAACAGAGCTGACATTTTTAGGACGGCGTTGCGATAAGCTGCCATTTTTGGGTCCTTGGCATCAAAGTCTCTATTTATTTGGGATATTGTGAGGTTTGAGTCCCCGCGCACCTCTAGGCGTTGAATGCCCATGGATACTGCCATCCGGAGACCATGTAAAACGGCCTCATATTTGGCTGCGTTGTTGGAGTCTGTGTACATTATTTGGAGCACATATTGAACTTTGTCTCCTGTGGGGGACGTCAAAACAATGCCAGCTCCTAGACCGGCCAACATTTTGGAGCCGTCGAAGTGCATGACCCAGTTTGAATATGTGCCGTACTCTTTAGGGAGTTCGGCATTCGTCCATTCTGCGACGAAGTCGGCCAAAACTTGCGACTTGATAGCTTGCCTTGGCTTGTAAGTTATGTCGAACGGGAGGAGCTCAATGGCCCATTTTGCAATCCGGCCCGTCGCGTCGCGGTTGTTTATAATATCGTTAAGTGGCACTTCTGAGGCTACTGTTATTGAACACTCTTGAAAGTAGTGTCGCGGCTTCCGGGATGCCATAAATACCGCGTATGCAATCTTTTGATAATGCGGGTACCGTGACTTGCACGGAGTAAGGACAGTGGACACATAATAGACCGGCTTTTGAAGGGGAAATTTGTGTCCGTTCGTTTCTCGTTCGACAACGAGCACTGCGCTTACGACCTGATGGGTTGCTGCAATGTATAATAGCATTGGTTCGCCAATGTTTGGCGTGGCCAGGACTGGGTTTGTTGCCAAGATGGCTTTTATTTCGTCGAGTCCGGCCGTGGCTGCATCCGTCCACTCGAAGTGTTCGGTGCGTCGAAGGAGGCGGTAAAGGGGTAGGGCCTTTTCTCCTAAGCGAGAGATAAAGCGGCTTAGAGCCGCCACGCATCTGGTTAATTTTTGAGTTTGTTTGAGGTCCTTCGGGATATCCAATTGTGACAAAGCTCGGATCTTGGCTGGATTTTCTTCAATTCCTCTAACGGATACAATGAAGCCCAAGAGCTTTCCGGCTGGAACGCCGAAAACTCATTTTTCCGGGTTGAGCTTGATGTCGTATGTTCGGAGGTTATCGAATGATAGCCTCAAGTCGTCTACTAGAGATTCGACATGTCTTGTTTTAACAACCACATCATCTATGTATGCCTCCACTGTTTTGCCGATCTGGTTTTCCAGACATGTCTGAATCATGCGCTGATATGTTGCGCCGGCGTTTTTGAGCCCGAGGGCATTGTGTTGAAGAAGAATGGGTCGTATGGTGTGATGAATGCTGTTGCGGCTTGGTCTGACTCTACCATCTTTATTTGATGGTAGCCGGAGTATGCGTCGAGGAAACACAACGAATCGTGTCCTGCGGTAGCGTCGATAATTTGATCGATGCGGGGGAGAGAGAAGGGATCCTTTGGGCAAGCCTTGTTAAGGTCTTTGAAATCAATGCACAGGCGCCAGGATTTGTCCTTCTTTGGTACCATCACCAGGTTTGCTAGCCAGTCCGGATGTTTTATATCTTTGATGAATCCGGCCTCCAATAGCTTGGCTAGTTCCTCTCCCATGGCATGTCTCTTAGGTTTGGAAAAACGTCGAAGAGCCTGTTTGACTGGCTTGAATCCTTTTAGGATATTTAAGTTGTGTTCGGCCAGCCTGTGTGGGATTCCTGGCATGTCTGAAGGGTGCCAGGCGAAAATGTCCCAGTTCTCTCGTACAAACTCTCGCAGTGCGGCGTCTACATCAGGGTTTAACTGTGCCCCGATGGAAGCTGTTTTATTGGGGTCTATTGGCTGGACCTGGAATTTGATTATTTCGTCCGCCGGTTTAAAGGGGGTGGACTTGGATCTTTTATCCAGTATCACATCGTCCCTATTCACCGTGGAGCACAGCGCAGTCAGTTCCTCGGCCGCTAGGGCTTCGGATAGCGCCTCGAGGGCCAGTGTGGCTGTCTTGTTTTCGGCACGGAGTGCTATGTCCGGATCACTAACGAGAGTGATGATTCCCCCGGGCATCTTGAGCTTCATGTACCGATAATGGGGTATTGCTTGGAAGACTGTAAACGCTTCCCGCCCTAGCAGAGCGTGATATCCGCTACTGAACGGGGCCACCTGGAACATGACCTCTTCGGACCTGTAATTATCCGGCGTGCCGAACACCACATCTAGTGTGATTTTTCCTGTACAGCGCGGTTCCCGACTGGGGATTATTCCTCTAAAGGTTTTGCTGCTTCGCTCAATGCGGTTCCAGTCTATTTCCATTTTTGAAGGGTTTCCTCATAAATGAGGTTCAATCCGCTGCCGCCATCCATGAGTACCTTGGTAAGACGAAAGTCGTCCATTGTTGGACTGAGGACCAATGCGGCTGGTGCTCGGGCTGTTCGGAATTTAGGTTCATCACTGGCGTTAAAAGTAATAGTCGTGTCACTCCATGGGTTTATTGTTGCTACTTGGTAGACTTCGGCAAAGCCGCGGAGTGTTCTTTTTCGCATATTATTTAATGCGAAAGTCTCGAAGACTATTAATACCGTACTGGTTTCTCTGGGGTGGCTTTCTGTGGCTTCTGGAATTAGAAGATCTTCGCCAATTTTTGCCACCTGCCGGAGTATCCAATATGCTCTAAGGCTATGAGTTGGTGTGGCGCCTTCTGCACTGTGAATTTTACAAGGTCCATCAAGCCATCCTTCCAGTACGGTTCCGTGCCCTGTAGAGGGCTTCTGCTTTTTGGTATTGAACCCGGGTGTCTGACGATGATGCACCCTTTTATTTCGGATCGGGTTTGTATTCAAGGACAGATTGTCCCAAAATTTTGTTTTGGTTTTCCAGGCGCTTTCCATCGCACAGTACTTTAGTACTATGGACGCCAAGTCAGCAAAGCGTGTAATATCACGGCGACTTATGGCGTCGAGGATTCCCTTGTCCGTGCAATTATTGCAGAAGAATGAAATTGCGTCTTCCTCGCGACAGTCCTTTATCATGTTCATAACCAAGAGGAATCTGGCCCTGTAATGATGTACTGTTTCTTCAGGCTCTTGCCTAATTTGGGATAGATCGCTTATATACAGGTGGGTGGGCGGAATCAAATCCGAAACCTCACCCAATCTGAGACCCAGGGGCCAAGGAGTTTCCAAACTCGGAAGTTTGGATTCTTGGATGCTGTCCAATGAATCTAGCCCGTCACCTGACTTTAAGTTCAGGTCTTGAGTGATGTCCTCCCCTCCTCGGGAATCCGGACATATCTAGTCCTTAAGATAGATGAAGGGTCGCCGCACTGTCCCTCTACCACGGCAACATGATGGGTGACCTCGGGGGAGTTAATCTCTCTCAGATCGGGTTTAGACTCAATCTGGTCGTAATCCGTAGCGACTCCCAGGGCGGCGAAGCGATCCAAGAGCTCGTTTAGGAAGAGAGCTCCATTGGATCTAGCTGCTCGGCGAATTCCGAGCTGACGTGAAGATTGCTTTTGATGACCTAAGAGGTCATCATTGGCGCAGCAGCCAAACGGGTGGTCATAAGGAAACCACCTACCCTGAGAGTCTGGCCGACAGCCAAAGCTCCCTTAGCAACGGTGTCGTCTTTAAATACGGGATGGGGCATCCTTCCTGATGGTGACGGCACAGAGGAACTCTCAATGAAAGCACCAATGTCGGTGTCAAAACCGGCGGATCTCGGGTAGGGGGTCCTGAATTGTGCGTCTAGGCCAGATGGTAACAGGAGGCAGGGGACACGATGTTTTACCCAGGTTCGGGCCCTCTTGATGGAGGTAAAACCCTACGTCCCGCTTGATTAATATTGATGATATGGGTAGTACAAGAGTAGATCTACCACGAGATCAGAGAGGTTAAACCCTAGAAGCTAGCCTATGGTATGATTGTTGTTCGTCCTATGGACTAAAACCCTCCGGTTTATATAGACACCGGAGAGGGCTAGGGTTACACAGAGTCAGTTACAATGGTAGGAGATCTACATATCCGTATCGCCAAGCTTGCCTTCCACGCCAAGGAAAGTCCCTTCCGGACACGGGACGAAGACTTCAATCTTGTATCTTCATAGTCCAAGAGTCCGGCCGAAGGTATAGTCCGGCTATCCGGACACCCCCTAATCCAGGACTCCCTCAGCACCTCTTCCCATTGCAAGACAAATAGATCAAGTTGGCCAAATAAAACCCAAATATAGGAGAAGAAATACGAGGCTATTAGTAATCATGCTTATAAGAGATCAAAGAAGACTCAAATAACTTTCATGGATAAAAAGATAGATCTGATCATAAACTCAAAGTTCATCTGATCCCAACAAACACACTGCAAAAAGAGTTACATCATATGGATCTCCAAGAGACCATTGTATTGAGAATCAAACGAGAGAGAAGAAGCCATCTAGCTACTAACTACAGGCCCGAAGGTCTACAAAGAACTACTCACGCATCATCGGAGAGGCACCAATGGAAGTGGTGAACCCCTCCGTGATGGTGTCTAGATTGGATCTGGTGGTTCTGGACTCTGTGGCGGCTCGAATTGATTTTCGTTGACTCCCATAGGGTTTCTGGAATATTGGGGTATTTATAGAGCAAAGAGTCGGTGCAAGGGGCACCCGAGGTGGGCACAACCCACCCTGGCGCGCCTGGGCCTCTAGGCATGCCCTGGTGGGGTGTGCTCCCCTTGGAACACCCCCAGGCACTTCTCCAGCCCACTGGATGTCTTCTGGTCCAAAAAATCACAAAAAGTTTCGCTGCGTTTGGACTCCAGTTGGTATTGATTTCCTGCGATGTAAAAAACATGCAGAAAACAGCAATCGGCACTTAGCACTACGTCAATAGTTTAGTACCAAAAAATGATATAAAATGACTATAAAACATCCAATAATGATAATATAATAGCATGGAACAATCAAAAATTATAAATATGTTGGAGACGTATCAAGACTACACTAGACAAGCCATAGTCAAATGAGCAGTATTGTGAAAGCATGAAGACTATGAGCGGCTAGGTAGTGAGGATCAGAATGGAAGACAGTATGAAGCCAAATAGGTAATAGTCTTCGCATAGTGAAGTCAATCAGATCAGACAAGCAAGGAATGACTTCACGAAGACAAACTGAAAAGTAAAGGAAGTAGGGAATAGAACCAGTTGCTTGGTGAAGACAAGGATTTGGTAGACCAGTTCCAGTTGCTGTGACAACTATACATTTGGTTAGGGAGGCTAAGATTGAACTAAGAAGACCGGGTCTTCACCTTATTAACCTTGTGCTAAGGACACCCAGTCCTCGCCCAATCACTTTGTTAAGTCTTCAAGGTATACTTCCAAACCTTCAAACTTCGTTCACTAGCAATCCACAATGGCTCTTGGATGCTCAGAACGCGACGCCTAACCGGCTGGAGGATTCACAGTCCTCAAGTGTAACAAGCCTTCAGGTCACACAGACAGAAAGACTTCCGTGATGCCTAACACTCTTTGGCTCTGGGTGTTTTGGGCTTTGTCCTTGCAAGGATCTCTCTCTCAAAGGTTACAGAGGTGGGTTGCTCTCAAACGACAAAAGTTGTGCACTAACTCTGAGCAGCCACCAATTTATGGTGTAGGGGGTGGGCTATTTATAGCCTAGAGACAACCCAACATGATATGTCTGAAATAACCCTACATCACTAAGGAACCGATACGTGTCCAATGGTCAGATTTCAAACACACACGGCAGCTTGGCTTGAGCTACAAGCAAAGCTGACTCATTCAACTATGGATAAGATTTACTCTCATTGTCTTCACTCAAAGACATTGGTTTTGGTTGAGCATCACATCAGTCATCTAACTTTGTTCACTTGGACCCCACTTAACAGTATAGTGGTTCCTATGACTCAATAAAAAAATAAAAGGAAACTATGAAACAACTATGTCTTCGCACTTCATAGTCTTCAAGTGAATGTCTTCACAGGTCATTATCTTCATCGTGAATGTCTTCACGAACCACCATTATCTTCAATGTCTTCATACATTTTTAGGGGTCATCTCTGGTAGGTAAACTGAATCAATGAGGGACTGCTACCTGTGTTATCCTGCAATTCTCACAAACACATTAGTCCCTCAACCAAGTTTGTCGTCAATACTCCAAAACCAACTAGGGGTGGCACTAGATGCACTTACACTTACCGATTTACCACTATCATTTTGGGGTTATGCATTAGAGACAGCTGCATTCACGTTAAATAGGGCATCGTCTAAATCCGTTGAGACGACATCCTATGAACTATTGTTTGGCAAGAAACCTAAGCTGTCGTTTCTTAAAGTTTGGGGTTGCGACACTTACGTCAAAAGGCTTCAGCCTGATAAGCTAGAACCCAGATCATAGAAGTGTGTCTTCATAGGATACCCTAGGAAACAATTGGGTAAACCTTCTATCACAGATCCAAAGGCAAGATCTTTGTTGCCAAGGATGGAACATTTCTAGAGAAGCAGTTTCTCTCGAAAGAAGTGAGTGGGAGGAAAGTGGAACTTGATGAGGTAAATGTACCTTCTCTCAATTTGGAAATAAGCACATCAGAGAAATCCGTTCCCGTGATGCCTACACCAACAAGAGAGGAAGCTAATGATGATGATGATGAAACTTTGGATCAAGTTACTTCTTGAACTCGTAGGTCGAATAGAGCATGTTCCGCACCAGAGTGGTATGGTAATCCAGTCCTGGAATTCATGTTACTAGACCATGACAAACCTATGAACTATGAAGAAGCAATGATGAGCCCAGATTCTAATAGATGGCTTGAGGCCATGAAATCTGAGATAGGATCCAGGTATGAGAACAAAGTATATGGACTTTGGTGGACTTGCCCGATGATTGACAAGCCGTAGAGAATAAGTGGATCTTGAAGAAGAAGATTGACGTTGATTGTAATGTTACTGTCTACAAAGCTCGACTTGTCACAAAAGGTTTTTGACAAGTTCAAGGGGTTGACTACGATGAGACTTTCTCACCCGTAGTGATGCTTAAGTCCGTCCGAATCATGTTAGCAATTGCCACATTTTATGATTATGAAATCCGGAAAATGGACGTCAAAATTGCATTCCTTAATGGACTTCTTAAAGAAGAGTTGTATATGACGCAACCAGAAGGTTTTGTCGATCCTAAAGGTGCTAACAAAGTGTGCAAGCTGCAGCGATCCATCTATGGACTGGTGCAAGCATCTCGGAGTTGGAATATATGCTTTGATGAGGTGATCAAAGCATATGGTTACAGACTTCCGGTGAAGCCTTTATTTACAAGAACGTGAGTGGGAGCTCTGTAGCATTTCTAATATTATATATAGATGACATATTGTTGATTGGAAATATGTAGAATTTTTGGATAGCATAAAAGGATACTTGAATAAGAGTTTTTCAATGAAAGACCTTGGTGAAGTTGCATATATATTGGGCATCAAGATCTATAGAGATAGATCAAGACGCTTAATAGGACTTTCACAAAGCACATACCTTGACAAAGTTTTGAAGATGTTCAAAATAGATCAGTCAAAGAAAGGGTTCTTGCCTGTGTTGCAAGGTGTGAAGTTGAGTCAGACTCAAAGCCCGACCACTGCAGAAGATAGAGAGAAAATGAAAGTCATTCCCTATGCCTCAGCCATAGGTTCTATCATGTATGCTATGTTGTGTACCAGACCTGATGTGTGCCTTGCCATAAGTCTGGCAGGGAGGTACCAAAGTAATCCATGTATGCGTTCTGGGAATGGGGGTCCCCAGACTTGCCTGCCTGCGGCCCACGGCGTGGCTCTGCAAGCGGGCCCGTACGACCCATCTTCACCAACAAGCTTTCAAGACCCTCGCGAGGGGCCAGGCCTCGCGAGGCGGACGACACAAGACCTCCTCAGGAGCAGCCTCACCAGGATGGCTCGTGAGGGGTGCAGAGTTCAAGGCAAGGCAAACCTCGTGAGGTTCCGATGACATGACACATGACGATCGAGATCAAGTGGGCGTCAGGCGGGCGCCAGCGCGCACAGTGTCCTTGTTTCCTCTTTGGTTCCAAGGGAGCAAGCATAGGCGCAGAGTACCGAGGCATCAAGAAAAGGTTTCCATATCAGTGCAACGAGACCAAGACCAGCAGGGCGGCAAGACGGAGGTCACTATGGAGCCCAAGACGGTGTCACCACCAGAGCCTTTTGGAGGTGAAGACTGCTTTTGTCAGGATAAGCTGTACTAGTTGTCCCCTTTCAAATTGGTCATTGTTGGCTCCCTTCCCGCTCAATATTTCGGGAGAGGACCAGGGCCTCTATAAAGAGGACTAGCCACTACCATAGCTAGGGGGTCCGACGGATCAAGAGAGACTAGAACTACCACAAGTTCACCGAGCACAAGAACACCTCTCCTCAGGAGGCCGTTCTTCCCCTTGTACTGTTCATCCTCATCCCAAGAGGCAATCCACCACCACACTGGAGTAGGGTATTACATGACAACGGTGGTCCGAACCAGTATAAATCTTGTGTCCTTTGTGTTGCAAGTTCGTCAAGTTAGTTCCTGAGATCTTAGCGAGGCTAGGACGTGGATTGGTAGGGGGAGATCTTCACGTGCACCCCAGTGTTCGAACCTTAAGGGTTTTGCCGGAACCCGTGACCCGACATTTGGCGCACCAGGTAGGGGGTGCGCTGGAGTTTTCCTTCCATCGATCCGCGCTTCGCCACCACCTCGCTTCGCCCTCATGGAAGCCGTCTCGCTCCCTGCTCCGATGACCAGTGCCGACGGCGGGGCTAGGGGGCTCCTAGCCTTGGCCCCCGCCCTGCGGCAGGTGCGATGGCCTCCCAAGTTCAAGGTGGAGATGCCGCCGCACTACGATGGTGCGGAGGACCCGACGGCTTTCCTGATGGCGTATGATGAGGCTGTCCTTAAGGCCGGGGGCGACGACAAAGTCATGGCCAATTGGCTTCACATGGCTCTCACTGGCGCACCGCGCGCCTGGCTGCTTGATACGTCTCCAACGTATCTATAATTTTTGATTGCTCCATGCTATATTATCTACTGTTTTGGGTAATATTGGGCTTTATTTTCCACTTTTATATTATTTTTGGGACTAACCTATTAACCGGAGGCCCAGCCCAGATTTGCTATTTTATGCCTATTTCAGTGTTTCGAAGAAAAGGAATATCAAACGGAGTCGAAACGGAACGAAATCAACTGGAGAAGTTATTTTTGGAAGGAAACCTACCAGATAGACTTGGACCCTACGTCAGAAGATGAAGGAGGTGCTCACGAGGGTAGGGGGCGCGCCCCCTGCCTCGTGCCCCCCCCCCTTCGGTCCACCGACGTACCCCTTGTACCCATATATACCTACGTATCGTAAAACTTCCAGAACGGAGAATAGACCGGGAGTGCCGCCGCCAGAAGCTTCTATAGCCACCGAAAACCAATCTAGACCCGTTCCGGCACCTTGCCGGAGGGGGCAATCCTTCTCCGGTGGCCATCTTCATCATCCCGGTGCTCTCCATGATGAGGAGGGAGTAGTTCTCCCTCGGGGCTGAGGGTATGTACCAGTAGCTATGTGTTTGATCTCTCTCTCTCGTGTTCTTGATTTGGAACGATCTTGATGTGTCGCGAGCTTTGCTATTATAATTGGATCTTATGTTTCTCCTTCCCCTCTTCTCTCTTGTAATGAATTGAGTTTCCCCTTTGAAGTAATCTTATCGGATTGAGTCTTTAAAGATTTGAGAACACTTGATGTATGTCTTGCCGTGAGTATCTGTGGTGACAATGGGATATCACGTGATTCACTTGATGTATGTTTTGGTGATCAACTTGCGGGTTCCGCCCATGAACCTATGCATAGGGGTTGGCACACGTTTTTTCGTGATTCTCCGGTAGAACTTTGGGGCACTCTTTGAGGTCCTTTGTGTTGGTTGAATAGATGAATCTGAGATTGTGTGATGCATATTGTATAATCATACCCACGGATACTTGAGGTGACATTGGAGTATCTAGGTGACATTAGGGTTTTGGTTGATTTGTGTCTTAAGGTGTTATTCTAGTACGAACTCTAGGGCTGTTTGTGACACTTATAGGAATAGCCCAACGGATTGATTGGAAAGAATAACTTTGAGGTGGTTTCGTACCCTACCATAATCTCTTCGTTCGTTCTCTGCTATTAGTGACTTTGGAGTGACTCTTTGTTGCATGTTGAGGGATAGTTATGTGATCCAATTATGTTAGTATTGTTGAGGGAACTTACACTAGTGAAAGTATGAACCCTAGGCCTTATTTCCACGCATTGCAATACCGTTTACGCTCACTTTTACCGTTAGTTACCATGCTGTTTTTATAATTTCAGATTACAAATACCTTTATCTACCATCCATATTGCACTTGTATCACCATCTCTTCGCCGAACTAGTGCACCTATACAATTTACCATTGTATTGGGTGTGTTGGGGACACAAGATACTCTTTGTTATTTGGTTTCATGGTTGCTTGAGAGAGACCATCTACATCCTATGCCTCCTACGGATTGATAAACCTTAGGTCATCCACTTGAGGGAAATTTGCTACTGTCCTACAAACCTCTGCACTTGGAGGCCCAACAACGTCTACAAGAAGAAGGTTGTGTAGTAGACATCAAGCTCTTGGGGAAAGTAGAACCTTTGGGAAGACTTGGGGAAAGTCTTGTTGATCATGCTGTAAAAAACAGAAACTTTAGCGCTCACGAGAATTGCTGCCATTTTGATTTGGAGAGTGCTATTTAGTTAATTCTTTTTTCAGATGATTAATAGATAAATTCCTCAGGTCCAGAAATTTATTTGAGAATTTTATGAGTTCCATAAGTATACGTTTGATCCAGATTACTACAGACTGTTCTGTTTTTGACAGATTCTGTTTTTCATGTGTTGTTTACTTATTTTGATGAATCCATGGCTAGTAAAATAGTTTATAAACCATAGATAAGTTGGAATACAGTAGTTATAACACCAATATAAATAAAGAATGAGTTCATTACAGTACCTTGAAGTGCTGATTTATTTTCTTATACTAACGGAGCTTACGAGTTTTCTGTTAAGTTTTGTGTTGTGAAGTTTTCAAGTTTTGGGTAAGGATTCGATGGACTATGGAATAAGGAGTGGAAAGAGCCTAATATTGGGGATTACCAAGGCACCCCAAGGTAATATTCAAGGATAACCAAGAGCCTAAGCTTGGGGATGCCCCGTAAGGCATCCCCTCTTTCGTCTTCGTTCATCGGTAACTTTACTTGGAGCTATATTTTTATTCGCCACATGATATGTGTTTTGGTTGGAGCGTCAATTTATTTTGTTAGGATTTGCTTGATTTTATTTATAACAATGTTTTGCATCTTTTATTTCAATAAAAGTGGCATTGATAGTCTTTACTATGCCTATGTTACAAGTCTTCATGTTGCTGTTTGAAAACAGAAAGTTTACCGCTGTTGCAATAATTCCCTAGAAAATTCAGAATGTGGTAAAATGCTGAAACCTTTCGCATATTAAGATCTGATAAATTTACTACAGTGGGAATTTTATTTCATAATTTTTGGATCTAGGGAAGTATGAATGTTGCAGCATTCTTTACAGACTATCCTGTTTAGGCAGATTGCTGTTATGTTTGCATTGTTTGCATATGTTTGATTATTTAATGATTCTATTTGAGGATAGGACTATTAAATATGCAGAGGCATTTAGTATGCAATGTTGAATAATAATTTTAGTGATTTGCTACAGTAGAGTATGATAAGGCTTTTGCAATGGTTTATACTAACATATCTCACGAGTCCTTGTTGAGTTCTGTGTGGATGAAGCTTTTGAGATTTAGGGAGACCGTGATATGAGAGGAATTAAGGAGACACAAAAGCTCAAGCTTGGGGATTTATAAGGCATCCCAAGATAATATTTCAATAAGTCTCAAGCATCTAAGCTTGGGGATGCCCCGGTTGGCATCCCACCTTTCTTCTTCAACAATTATCGGTTAGTTTCGGTTGATCCTAAGTTTTTGCTTCTTCACATGATGTTTGCCATTATTAGAATGTCATTTTATTTTGCTTTGCTTGCTGTTTGAATAGAATACCAAGATCTGAAATTATTAAATGAGAGATAGAGAGTCTTCACATAGTTGCATAATTATTCGACTACTCATTGATCTTCACTTACATCTTTCGGAGTAGTGTGTCATTTGCTCTAGTGCTTCACTTATATCTTTTAGAGCATGGTGGTAGTTTTATTTTTAAGAAATAAATGAACTCTCATGCTTCACTTAGATTATTTTGTGAGTCTTAAATAGCATGGTAATTTGCTTAAAATCCTAATATGCTAGGTATTCAAGAATAATAAAATTCTCTTATGAGTGTGTTGAATACTATGAGAAGTTTAATACTTGATAATTGTTTTGAGATATGGAGATGGTGATATTAGAGTCATGCTAGTTGAGTAGTTGTGAATTTGAGAAATACTTTTGTTGAAGTTTGTGATTCCAGTAGCATGCACGTATGGTGAACCGTTATGTGATGAAGTCGGAGCATGATTTATTTATTGATTGCCTTCCTTATGAGTGGCGGTCGGGGACGAGCGATGGTCTTTTCCTACCAATCTATCCCCCTAGGAGCATGCGCGTAGTACTTTGTTTCGATAACTAATAGATTTTTGCAATAAGTATGTGAGTTCTTTATGACTAATGTTGAGTCCATGGATTATACGCACTCTCACCCTTCCACCATTGCTAGCCTCTCTAGTACCGCGCAACTTTCGCCGGTACCATAAACCCACCATACACCTTCTCAAAACAGCCACCATACCTACCTATTATGGAATTTCCATAGCCATTCCGAGATATATTGCCATGCAACTTTCCACCGTTCCGTTTATTATGACACGCTTCATCATTGTCATATTGCTTAGAATGATCATGTAGTTGATATTGTATTTATGGCAAGGCCACCGTTCATAATTCTTTCATACATGTCACTCATGCATCCTTGCACATCCCGGTACACCGCCGGAGGCATTCATATAGAGTCATATCTTGTTCTAAGTATCGAGTTGTAATTCTTGAGTTGTAAGAAAAATAAAAGTGTGATGATCATCATTATTAGAGCATTGTCCCAGTGAGGAAAGGATGATGGAGACTATGATTCCTCCACAAGTCGGGATGAGACTCCGGACGAAAAAAAGAGGCCAAAGAAGCCCAAATAAAAAAAGAGGCCATAAAAAAGGAGAAGGCCCAAATAAAAAATAAAAATAAATGAGAGAAAAAGAGAGAAGGGGCAATGCTACTATCCTTTTACCACACTTGTGCTTCAAAGTAGCACCATGATCTTCATGATAGAGAGTCTCCTATGTTATCACTTTCATATACTAGTGGGAATCTTTCATTATAGAACTTGGCTTGTATATTCCAATGATGGTCTTCCTCAAAATGCCCTAGGTCTTCGTGAGAAAGCGAGTTGGATGCACACCCACTAGTTTCTTTTGTTGAGCTTTCATACACTTATAGCTCTAGTGCATCCGTTGCATGGCAATCCCTACTCACTCACATTGATATCTATTGATGGGCATCTCCATAGCCCGTTGATACGCCTAGTTGATGTGAGACTATCTTCTCCCTTTTTGTCTTCTCCACAACCACCATTCTATTCCACCTATAGTGCTATGTCCATGGCTCACGCTCATATATTGCGTGAAGATTGAAAAAGTTTGAGAACATCAAAAGTATGAAACAATTGCTTGGCTTGTCATCGGGGTTGTGCATGATTTAAATACTTTGTGTGGTGAAGATAGAGCATAGCCAGACTATATGATTTTGTAGGGATAGCTTTCTTTCGCCATGATATTTTGAGAAGACATAATTGCTTTATTAGTATGCTTGAAGTATTATTATTTTTATGTCAATATGAACTTTTGTGTTGAATCTTTCGGATCTGAATATTCATATCACAAGTAAGAAGAATTACATTGAAATTATGCCAACTAGCATTCCACATCAAAAATTATCTTTTTATCATTTACCTACTCAAGGATGAGCAGGAATTAAGCTTGGGGATGCTTGATACGTCTCCAACGTATCTATAATTCTTGATTGCTCCATGCTATATTATCTACTGTTTTGGGCAATATTGGGCTTTATTTTACACTTTTGTATTATTTTTCGGACTAACCTATTAACCGGAGGCCCAGCCCAGATTTGCTGTTTTATGCCTATTTCAGTGTTTCAAAGAAAAGGAATATCAAACGAAGTCGAAACGGAACGAAATCAACTGGAGAAGTTATTTTTGGAAGGAAACCTACCGGATAGACTTGGACCCTACGTCAGAAGATGAAGGAGGTGCTCACGATGGTAGGGCGCCCCCACCCCCCTGGGGCGCGCCCCCTGCCTCGTGCCCCCCCCTTCGGTCCACTGACATACCCCTTGTACCCATATATACCTACGTATCGTAAAACTTCCAGAACTGAGAATAGATCGGGAGTTCCGCCGCCAGAAGCCTCCGTAGCCACCAAAAACCAATCTAGACCTGTTCCGGCACCCTGCCGGAGGGGGCAATCCTTCTCCTGCGGCCATCTTCATCATCCTGATGCTCTCCATGACGAGGAGGGAGTAGTTCTCCCTCGGGGCTAAGGGTATGTACCAGTAGCTATGTGTTTGATCTCTCTCTCTCGTGTTCTTGATTTGGCATGATCTTGATGTATCGCGAGCTTTGCTATTATAGTTGGATCTTATGTTTCTCCTCCCCCTCTTCTCTCTTGTAATGAATTGAGTTTCCCCCTTGAAGTAATCTTCTCAGATTGAGTCTTTAAAGATTTGAGAACACTTGATGTATGTCTTGCCTGCGTATCTGTGCTGACAATGGGATATCACGTGATTCACTTGATGTATGTTTTGGTGATCAACTTGCGGGTTCCGCCCATGAACCTATGCATAGGGGTTGGCACACGTTTTTTCGTGATTCTCCGGTAGAACTTTGGGGCACTCTTTGAGGTCCTTTGTGTTAGTTGAATAGATGAATCTGAGATTGTGTGATGCATATTGTATAGTCATACCCACGGATACTTGAGGTGACATTGGAGTATCTAGGTGACATTAGGGTTTTGGTTGATTTGTGTCTTAAGGTGTTATTCTAGTACGAACTCTAGGGCTGTTTGTGACACTTATAGGAATAGCCCAACGGATTGATTGGAAAGAATAACTTTGAGGTGGTTTCGTACCCTACCATAATCTCTTCGTTCGTTCTCTGCTATTAGTGACTTTGGAGTGACTCTTTGTTGCATGTTGAGGGATAGTTATGTGATCCAATTATGTTAGTATTGTTGAGGGAACTTACACTAGTGAAAGTATGAACCCTAGGCCTTATTTCCACGCATTGCAATACCGTTTACACTCACTTTTACCGTTAGTTACCTTGCTGTTTTTATAATTTCAGATTACAAATACCTTTATCTACCATTCATATTGCACTTGTATCACCATCTCTTTGCCGAACTAGTGCACCTATACAATTTACCATTGTATTGGGTGTGTTGGGGACATAAGAGACTCTTTGTTATTTTGTTGCAGGGTTGCTTGAGAGAGACCATCTTCATCCTACGCCTCTTACGGATTGATCAACCTTAGGTCATACACTTGAGGGAAATTTGCTACTGTCCTACAAACCTCTGCACTTGGAGGCCCAACAATGTCTACAAGAAGAAGGTTGTGTAGTAGACATCACTGCTCAACCTCCCCGGATCCACGGTGGCATCTTGGGAGGAGTTGTGCGGACTCTTCGCCACACGCTACGTGGCGCCAGCGCACCACGTGGTTGCGTCCCTCCTCGGCGGCTCGCGAGCACCACCCTCGGATCGTCACGTCAAGTCATTCTTTCGCCAGGTCGGCGCTGCTGCCAAGCGCCCCGGGGCTCCGTAGGGCTGGGCCGCGCGCGAGGCTGACCTCACCTTCGACTCAGGGGATCATCCTTCCTCCACCATCGGCTCGGGTCTGCTCCCAATGCTTTGCACGCCCACCATCTGCCACGTGTCCATCACCAAGATGCTCATCGATGGCGGCGCTAGCCTCAACATGCTCTCCGTCGAGGCCTTCAGCCTTCTTCACGTACCGCTCGAGCGGCTCCGCCCTAGCAAGCCTTTCTCAAGGGTTGGCGGAGGCTCCGCCCGCTCCCTGGGGCAAATCCGCCTCCCTGTGACCTTTGGCACACACGACAACTACCGCACTGAGCTCATCGACTTTGACATCGCCCACATCGGCCTCCCATACAATGCCATCCTCGGTTACCCAGCTCTAGCCCAGTTCATGGCAGCAACCCATCCGGCTTACAACCTCATGAATATGCCAGGGAGCGAGGGTGTCCTCACCATCAAGGGGGACACCAAGGAAGCCTTGATGACGCTCAAGCTCGCCCTCAAGACCGCCGCAACAGCGCAGCCCTCCGACTCGGATACCTCCAAGGCCAAGGGAACCGCACCAACCAAGAAGAAGCAGTTTTTCACTCAGGACAAGGTAGAAACCAAGCGAGTGCCAGTCGAGGAGGACGGGTCCTCAGGGGCAACCTTCACCATAGGCGCCAACCTCGAGCCTAGTCAGGAAGAGGCGTTGGTGAAGTTCTTGCGCGCAAACAAGGAAGTGTTCGCTTGGGAGCCAGATCAGCTGCTGGGGGTCCCAAGAGAGGTGATAGAGCACCACCTGAAGGTGTACCCCAACGTACACCCTGTGAAGAAATGATGAGCCCAGATTCCGACAGATGGCTTGAGGCCATGAAATCTGAGATAGGATCCATGTATGAGAACAAAGTATATGGACTTTGGTGGACTTGCCCGATGATCGGCAAGCCATAGAGAATAAGTGGATCTTGAAGAAGAAGAATGACGTTGATGGTAATGTTACTGTCTACAAAGCTCGACTTGTCACAAAAGGTTTTTGACAAGTTAAAGGGGTTGACTACGATGAGACTTTCTCACCCGTGGTGATGCTTAAGTCCGTCTGAATCATGTTAGCGCTTGCCGCATTTTATGATTATGAAATCTGGCAAATGGACGTCAAAATTGCATTCCTTAATGGAGTTCTTAAAGAAGAGTTGCATATGATGCAACCAGAAGGTTTTGTCGATCCTAAAGGTGCTAACAAAGTGTGCAAGCTGCAGCGATCCATCTATGGACTGGTGCAAGCATCTCCGAGGTGGAATATACGCTTTGATGAGGTGATCAAAGCATATGGTTACAGACTTTCGGTGAAGCCTTTATTTACAAGAAAGTGAGTGGGAGCTCTGTAGCATTTCTAATATTATCTAAAGATGACATATTTTTGATTGGAAATATGTAGAATTTTTGGATAGCATAAAAGGATACTTGAATAAGAGTTTTTCAATGAAAGACCTTGGTGAAGTTGCTTATATATTGGGCATCAAGATCTATAGAGATAGATCAAGACGCTTAATAGGACTTTCACAAAGCACATACCTTGACAAAGTTTTGAAGATGTTCAAAATCGATCAGTCAAAGAAAGGGTTCTTGCCTATGTTGCAAGGTGTGAAGTTGAGTCAGACTCAAAGCCCGAGCACTGCAGAAGATAGAGAGAAAATGAAAGTCATTCCCTATGCCTCAGCCATAGGTTCTATCATGTATGCTATGTTGTGTACCAGACCTGATGTGTGCCTTGCCATAAGTCTGGCAGGGAGGTACCAAAGTAATCCATGTCGGCATTCTGGGAACGGGGATCCCCAGACTTGCCTGCCTGCAGCCCACGGCGTGGCTCTGCGAGCACGCCCGTACGGCCCATCTTCACCAACAAGCTTTCAAGACCCTCGCGAGGGGCCAGGCCTCGCGAGACGGACGACACAAGACCTCCTCAGGAGCGGCCCCACCAGGATGGCTCATGAGGGGTGGAGAGTTCAAGGAAAGGCAAACCTCGCAAGGTTCCGATGACGTGAGACATGACGATCGAGATCAGGTGGGCGTCAGGCGGGCGCCAGCGCACATAGTGTCCTTGTTTCCTCTTTGGTGCCAAGGGAGCAAGCGCAGGCGCAGAGTACCAAGGCATCAAGAAAAGGTTTCCATATCAGTGCAACGAGACCAAGACCAGCAGGGCGGCAAGATGGAGGTCACTATGGAGCCCAAGACGGCGTCACCACCAGAGCCTTTTGCAGGCGAAGACTGCTTTTGTCAGGATAAGTTGTACTAGATGTCCCCTTTCAAATTGGTCGTTGTTGGCTCCCTTCCCGCTCAATATTTGGGGAGAGGACTAGGGCCTCTATAAAGAGTACTAGCCACTACCATAGCTAGGGGGATCCGACGGATCAAGAGAGACTAGAACTACCACAAGTTCACCGAGCACAAGAACACCTCTCCTGAGGAGGCTATTCTTCCCCTTGTACTGTTCATCCTCAGCCCAAGAGGCAATCCACCACCACCACACTGGAGTAGGGTATTACACGACAACGGTGGCCCGAACCTTTATAAATCTTTTGTCCTTTGTGTTGCGAGTTCGTCGAGTTAGTTCCTGAGATCTTAGCGAGGCTAGGACGTGGATCAGTAGGGGGAGATCTTCGCGCGCACCCCAGTGTTCGAACCTTAAGGGTTTTGCTAGAACCCGTGATCCGACATTTGGCGCGCCAGGTAAGGGGTGCGCCAGAGTTTTCCTTCCGTCGATCTGCGCTTTGCCACCACCTTGCTTTGCCCTCATTGCAGCCGTCTCGCTCCTTGCTCCGATGACCGGTGCCGACGGCGGGGCTAGGGGCTCCTATCTTTGGCCCCCGCCCTGCGGCAGGTGCAGTGGCCGCCCAAGTTCAAGATGGAGATGCCGCCGCACTACAATGGTGCGTCGGACCCAACGGCTTTCCTGCTGGCGTATGATGACCTTATGGCCGGGGGTGACAACAAGGTCATGGCCAATTGGCTTCACATGGCTCTCACTGGCGCACCGTGCGCCTGGCTACTCAACCTCCCTGGATCCGCGGTGGCATCTTGGGAGGAGTTGTGCGGACTCTTCGTCGCACGCTACGTGGCGCCGGTGCACCACGTGGTTGTGGCCCTCCTCGAATCATCATGTCAAGTCATTCTTTCGCCAGGTTGACGCTGCTTCCAAGCGCCCCGGACCTCCGCCGGGCTGGGCCGCGCCCGAGGCCGACCTCACCTTTGACCTAGGGGATCATCCCGCCTCCACCATCGGCTCGGGTGCGCTCCCAATGCTTTGCACGCCCACCATCTGCCACGTGTCCATCACCAAGATGCTCATCAATGGCGGCGCCGGCCTCAACATGCTCTCCGTCGAGGCCTTTAGCCTTCTTCATGTACCGCTTGAGCGGCTCCACCCTAGCAAGCCTTTCTCCGGGGTTGACGGAGGCTCCGCACACTCCCTGGGGCAAATCCGCCTCCCCGTGACCTTTGGCAGACGCGACAACTACCGCACCGAGCTCATCGACTTTGACATCGCCCACATCGGCCTCCCGTACAACGCCATCCTTGGGTACCCAGCTCTAGCCCAGTTCATGGTAGCAACCCATCCGGCCTACAACCTCATGAAGATGTCGGGGAGCGAGGGTGTCCTCACCATCAACGGGGACTCCAAGGAAGCCTTGATGACGCTCAAGCTCGCCCTCAAGACTGCCGCAATAGCGCAGCCCTCTGACTCGGATACCTCCAAGGCCAAGGGAATCGCACCAACCAAGAAGAAGCAGTTTTTCACTTAGGACAAGGTAGAAACCAAGAGAGTGCCAGTCAAGGAGGACGGGTCCTCAGGGGCAACCTTTACCATAGGCGCCAACCTCGAGCCTAGTCAGGAAGAAGCGTTGGTGAAGTTCTTGCGCGCAAACAAGGAAGTGTTTGCTTGGGAGCCCGATCAGCTGGTGGGGGTCCCAAGAGAGGTGATAGAGCACCACCTAAAGGTGTGCCCCAACGTACACCCCATGAAACAGAAGGCGAGGCGGCATTCCACGGAGAAGCAAGCTTTCATCATCCAAGAAACCCGCAAGCTGGAGGTTGCGACTGTCATTCGTGAGGTTCGGTACCCCGAGTGGCTGGCAAACCCCGTTGTTGTCCCCAAGAAAGGCGGGAAGGAGTGGATGTGCGTCGACTTCACCAACCTCAACAAGGCCTGCCCCCAAGATCCGTTCCCGCTTCCACGCATCGACCAGATCGTCGACTCCACTGCCGAGTGCGACTTGCTGTGCTTGGATGTGTTCTCAGGATATCACCAGATCAAGATGGCGGTAGAAGATGTGGAGCAAATGGCCTTCCTAACCCCGTGTGGGGTGTACTGCTACACTTGCATGCCTTTCGGACTGTGCAACGCAGGCACAATATTCCAGCGGCTCATGCACATCGCCCTGGGTCGGCAACTCGAGAGGAACGCTGAATCCTACATCGACTACATCATGGTGAAGTCTCGGGAGGCGAGGACCTTGATCCAAGACGTGGAGGAGACCTTTGAAAGCCTCCGCCAGGTGGACTTGCGGCTCAACCCGGAGAAGTGTGTGTTTGGCATCCCTTCCGGCAAGCTGCTGGGCTTCCTTGTGTCCCACAGGGGGATCGAGGGCAACCCGGAGAAGGTCAAGGCCATTGAAAACATGAGTCCACCGCAAACCCTCAAGGAAATGCAGAAGCTTGCTGGATGGGTGACTGCGTTGGGACGCTTTATTTCCAAGCTGGGAGAGCGTGCCCTACCCTTCTTCAAGCTGATGAAGAAGAAGGACCCATTCGAGTGGACCACGGAGGCCGACCAAGCATTTCAAGACTTCAAAAGATACCTGACTAGCCCCCCGGTGATGGTGGCGCCGCGACCTCTCAAGCCCCTAGTGCTCTATCTTGCCGCCACTCCCTACTCTGCCAGCGCGGCTTTAGTGATAGTTCAGGAAGAACACCAAGCCAAGGGCGCATCGCACCGAGTTACACCTCCAGCAGAGACGACGCAAGACCCGGAGGGCGCCACAAGGGTGGCCGCAGCAACAGCAGAAGAGCAAGCTCAACAGGACGACGCTCCCGAGCCCGCAAAGGCCTTGACAAGGGATCGAGTGCTGGGGGCTCCACCACCTTAGGAGGCACCCCAACTCCTCGAAGACGCAAGCCTCATCAACACACCTACCCTCATCGAGCACCCGGTATACTTCGTCAGCACAGTGTTACGGGATGCAAGAGCACGGTACCCCATGCCTCAGAAGCTCCTGCTCGCGCTCCTGGTGGCCTCACGAAAGCCGCGGCACTACTTTCAAGGCCACCCCATCAAGGTCGTCTCGGCCTACCCACTAGAGAGGGTGCTCAGGAGCCCCAACTCTGCTGGAAGGGTCGCTGAGTGGAACATCGAGTTGCAATAATTCCAGTTGGAGTTCAGCACTACCAGGGTCATCAAGGGAGCCGCACTCGCTGATGTCGTGGCAGAATGGACAAACGCCCCGGTGCTTGAAGTAGGCGAAGATCGGTCCCGCTCACCGGGAAGTGAGGTGCCTGATGGCTGGGTCATGTATTTCGATGGTGCCTTCACACACCAGGGTGTGGGGGCTGGAGCGGTGCTCATCTCACCCACTCAGGACAACCTCTACTACGCCGTGCAGCTCTGCTTCCAGCAGGGTGATAAGGTCTCCAACAACATCGCAGAATACGAAGGCCTCATAGCTGGCCTGAAAGCTACGGCGGCTCTCGGGGTGAAGCGCCTCACTGTTAGGTGTGAGTCGCAGCTCCTCGTCAACTTTTCCAACAAGGTGTACGAGCCGAAGGATGAGCACATGGAAGCATACCTCGCGGAGGTGCGCAAGATGGAGAAGCAATTCCTGGGCATGGAGTTGCAGCACGTGCCCCGTTACACCAACAAGGAATCTGACGACATTGCCAGAAGAGCATCCAAGCGACAACCCCAAGAGCCTGCCGTCTTCGAGGAGTGGCTCTTCAAGCCATCAGCAACACCACCACTTTCAAGAACAGCTCAGCCTCGGGAGGAACTCCCGCAGCCGCCTGCCACAAGAGCCCCGGCCTGTGGCCCGACCTCGGGAGCACACCTACTCTTGGCGCTCGAGCCCCAGGAGGGATGCTGGACCAAGGAATTCAAGGAATACCTGACGCAAGGGACGTTGCCAGAGAAGGAGGAGGACGCGGAGCGCGTGGCCCGACAGGCCAAAGCATACTGCATCTAGGACAGTGAGTTATACAGGAAGCGGCCAAATGACGTTTCACTGCGTTGTATCTCCAGGGAACAGGGGAAAGAGCTGATAGCCGACATACACGGCGGGACTGCGGGCACCATTCGTCGTCGCGAACCCTCGTCGGCAAGGCATTCCGCAGCGGATTCTACTGGCCTACGGTGCTAAATGACGCGACTGAGCTGGTGAAGTCTTGCGAGGCCTGTCAATTCCACACCAAGAAGATCCATCAGCCAGCTCAGGGCCTCCAGACCATTCCACTCTCGTGGCCGTTCGCAGTGTGGGAGCTAGATATCCTAGGCCCATTCCCTCAGGTGCCTGGGGGCTATCGATACCTCTATGTCGCCATCGACAAGTTCACTAAGTGGGCAGAGGTTGAAGCCGTCTGCACCATCCCAGTTGGCTCTGCGGTCAAGTTCATCAAGGGCCTCGTGAGCCGTTTTGGGGTCCCCAACCGCATCATCACCAATAATGGCTCGCAGTTCACTTGTAATCTCTTCAAGTCATATTGTGCTAACCTTGGAACGCAGATCTGCTACGCTTCGGTAGCGCACCCCAGGAGAAATGGCCAGGCCGAATGTGCCAACACGGAGGTCCTGAGAGGCCTCAAGACCAGGACCTTCAAGAAGAAGCTCAAGGCATGCGGCAGGGGCTGGCACGATGAGCTCCAGTCCGTGTTGTGGTCCATCCGCACCACCGCCACCAAGCCGACGGGCGAGACCCCGTTCTTCCTCATCTACGGAGCAGAAGCAGTCCTCCCTCACGAGGTCAGACATCGCTCCGCACGGGTCCTGGCCTTTGATGAAACGCAACAGGACGCTAGGCGGGGGATGGACCTCATGCTGGGGGAGGAACGTCGCCGCAAAGCTGCACTACAGGCAGCAAGATACAAGAAGGCGCTGCGGCGGTACCACTATCGCAACATCCGCTCCAGGATGCTCGAGGTGGGTGACCTCATCCTGAGGCAGGTCCTCTCCAGGGAAGGACTGCATAAGCTCTCACCCATGTGGGAGGGCCCATTCAAGGTCGTCCATGTCTCCATGCCTGGCGTCGCGCGCCTGGAGATACAGGACGGGGTACCCATCCAGAACGCCTGGAACATTCAGCACCTCCGGAAGTTCTACCACTGAAGAAAGGCCCAGTGCCTGTGAAGAAGTCCCGGCGCCTGTGAAGAAAGGCCCAGCGCCTGTGAAGAAGGCCCAGCGCCTATGAAGATTGCCGCCCGTGACACTCTCACGTAATAACGAGTGGGGTTGTACATGCTCCGGAGTCTCAGGAGTGCCGCCCTTGGGCCTCGGGGGCTCCCTCCCACATCTTAGTGGCAGCACTTAGCTCTGCGCTGGTGAGAACACGTCGAAGACTAGACTAGGTGCCGGACGCGGTTTTTCATTTGCTTTCCGAAGTTGGCTCCCCTCTTTAATTGAAATTTTCTTTCTGGTATCTCTTGCTGGTCTCGCCTTTTTGCTTTCTGCCCCTGTTTCTGCCTTCATTTCATTGGTCGGCATGTACTCTCTCATCGTTCCTTGCGAGGGGGGCGAACAGGTACCTTCATGAGCTTCCTTCTTCAGTTTTTCGCGA
This sequence comes from Triticum aestivum, assembly GCF_018294505.1. NCBI lineage: Eukaryota > Viridiplantae > Streptophyta > Magnoliopsida > Poales > Poaceae > Triticum > Triticum aestivum. Next base: position 651,335,988 of record NC_057797.1, read on the forward strand.
GGTACCCTCGTTCAAGCCCGCAAGCTAGCGCACCTCTCTCTCGATTCGTTCCCCTCGGGTACCACGATACGAAGCGCTAGGTCAAGGCCAGCGGCGCATGTGACCAAGACTCAAGTGAATGATATACCTCTTGATGAATTTTTTGCAACTCCTAAGCGCCTACCAGGCCAACGAGGCCTCGGCAGGCACCAGGAAGTAAGCGCCTCGTGAGAAGGAGGCTACCTCGAGCAAGTCAAGCTAAGTGATCCCTACATAAAACGACGATGTTGTGACACAGCACAGGAACGACAAACACAACATAATGATTGAGATCATAGTTTGATACACGCCAATCCGGGGCCCATTCTGGTTTATTTCTGATGCAGGAAGGAAAGGAAGAACAAAATAAAAGCGGTGCGTGCCCCTACAACGATCCACGAGGGCGGGCTCTTGGCACCGCCCCGAGCTCAGCCAGACCCCTCCTCGCGCTTCATGGAGACGCGGCGACGAGACGACTGTTGGGGAACGTAGTAATTTCAAAAAAATTCCTATGCACACGCAAGATCATGGTGATGCATAGCAATGAGACGGGAGAGTGTCGTCCATGTACCCTCGTAGACCATTAAGCGGAAGCGTTATAACAACATGGTTGATGTAGTCGTACGTCTTCACGATCGACCGATCCTCAGCACCGAACATACGGCACCTCTGCGTTCAGCACACGTTCAGCTTGGTGACGTCCCGCGAACTCACGTTCCAGTAGAGCTCGAGGGAGAGTTTCGTCAGCACGACGGCATGGTGACGATGTTGATGAAGCTACCGTCGCAGGGCTTCGCCTAAGCACCACTATGATATAACCGAGGTGGATTATGGTGGAGGGGGGCACCGCACATGGCTAAGAGATCAATAGATCAATTTTTGTCTCTTTGGGGTGCCCCCCTACCCCATATATAAAGGGGGGAGGAGGAGAGGGCCAGCCAAGGGAGAGGCGCGCCCAAGGGGGGGCAATCCTACTCCAAGTAGGTTTGCCCCCTCCCTTTCCTATTCCAAGAAGGAGAAGAGGGAAGGAGGAGGTGGAGAGAAGGAAGGAGAGGGGGGCCGCCGCCCTTCCCCTTGTCCAATTTGGATTGGGGCAAGGGGGGCCGCGCGCCACCTCCTGGCTTCCCTCTCTCTTCTCCACTAATGCCCATAAGGCCCAATAGCTTCCCAGGGGGTTCCGGTAACCCCCGGTGCTCCGGTATATGTCTGAAACCTCTCGGAACCCTTCCGGTGTCCGAACATAGTCATCCAATATACCGATCTTTACGGCTCGACCATTTCGAGACTCCTCGTCATGTCCGTGATCATATCCGGGACTCCGAACTACCTTCGGTACATCAAAACACAAAAACTCATAATACCGATTGTCACAAAACTTTAAGCGTGCGGACCCTACGGGTTCGAGAACTATGTAGACATGACCGAGACACGTCTCCGGTCAATAACCAATAGCGGAACTTGGATGCTCATATTGGTTCCTACATATTCTACAAAGATCTTTATCGGTCAAACCGCATAACAACATATGTTGTTCCCTTTGTCATCGGTATGTTACTTGCCCGAGATTCGATCATCAGTATCTCAATACCTAGTTCAATCTCATTACCAGCAAGTCTCTTTACTCGTTTCATAATGCATCATCCCGCAACTAACTCATTAGTTGCATTGCTTGCAAGGCTTATAGTGATGTGCATTACAGAGAGGGCCCAGAGATACCTCTCCGACAGTCAGAGTGACAAATCCTATTATTGATCTATGCCAACTCCACGAACACCATCGAAGACACATGTAGAGCACCTTTATAATCACCCAGTTATGTTGTGACGTTTTGTAGCACACAAAGTGTTCCTCTGGTATTCGGGAGATGCACAATCTCATAGTCATAGGAACATGTATAAGTTATGAAGAAAGCAATAGCGGTAAACTTAAACGATCAAGTGCTAAGCTAACGAAATGGGTCAAGTCAATCACATCATTCTCTAATGATGTGATCCCGTTCATCAAATGACAACTCTCTTCCATGGCTAGGAAACTTAACCATCTTTGATTAACGATCTAGTCAAGTAGAGGCATACTAGTGACACTTTGTTTGTCTATGTATTCACACATGTACTAAGTTTCCGGTTAATACAATTCTAGCATGAATAATAAACATTTATCATGATATAAGGAAATAAATAATAACTTTATTATTGCCTCTAGGGCATATTTCCTTCAGTCTCCCACTTACACTAGAGTCAATAATCTAGTTCACATCTTTATGTGATTAGTTCACATCTCCATGTGACTAATACCCAATGGGTTTACTAGAGTCAATAATCTAGTTCACATCGCTGTGTGATTCATACCCAAAGAGTGATCATGTTTTGCTTGTGAGAGAAGTTTAGTCTACGGGTCTGCAACATTCAGATCTGTATGTATTTCGCAAATTTCTATGTCTACAATGCTTTGCACGGAGCTACTCTAGCTAATTGTTCCCACTTTCAATATGTATCTAGATCGAGACTTAGAGTCATCTAGATCGATGTAAAAAGTTTGCATCAACGTAACTCTTTACGACGAACTCTTTTGTCACCTCCATAACCGAGAAATATTTCCTTAGTCCTCTAAGGATAATTTTGACCGCTGTTTAGTGATCTACTCCTAGATCACTATTGTACCCTCTTGCCAAACTTATGGCGAGGTACACAATAGGTATGGTACACAGCATGACATACTTTATAGAACCAATGACTGAGGCATAGGGAATGACTTTTCATTCTCTTTCTATTTTCTGTCGTGGTCGGGTTTTGAGTCTTTACTCAACTTCACACCTTGCAACACAGGCAAGAACTCCTTCTTTGACTGTTCCATTTTGAACTACTTCGAAATCTTGTCAAGGTATGTATTCATTGAAAATATATCAAGTGTCTTGATCTATCTCTATAGATCTTGATGCTCAATATGTAAGTAGCTTCACCAAGGTCTTTCTTTGAAAAACTCCTTTCAAACACTCCTTTATGCTTTCTAGAAAATTCTACATTATTTCCGATCAACAATATGTCATTCACATATACTTATCAGAAATGTTGTAGTGCTCCCACTCACTTTCTTGTAAATACAGGCTTCTCCGCAAGTCTGTATAAAACCATATGCTTTGATCACTTTATCAAAGCATATATTCCAACTCCGAGATGCTTGCACCAGTCCATAAATGGATCGCTGGAGCTTGCACACTTCGTTAGCACTTTTTAGATCGATAAAACCTTCTGGTTGCATCATATACAACTTTTCTTTTAGATATCCATGAAGGAATATAGTTTTGACATCCATTTGCCAGATTTCATAAAATGTGGCAACTGCTATCATGATTCGGACAGACTTTTAAGCATCGATACGAGTGACAAAATTTCATCGCAGTCAACACCTTGAATTTGTCGAAAACATTTTGCGAAAATTCGAGCTTTGTAGATAGTAACACTACTATCAGTGTCCATCTTACTCTTGAAGATCCATTTATTCTTAATGACTCACCGATCATCGGGCAAGTCAATCAAAGTCCATACTTTGTTCTTATACATGGATCCCATCTCAGATTTCATGGCCTCAAGCCATTTCACGAATCTGGGCTCATCATCGCTTCCTCATAGTTCGTAGGTTCATCATGGTCAAGTAACATGACATCCAGAACAGGATTACCATACCACTCTGGTGCGGATCTCACTCTAGCTGACCTATGAGGTTTGGTAGTAACTTGATCTGAAGTTACATGATCATCATAATTAGCTTCCTCACTAATTGGTGTAGGAGTCGCAGGAACAGATTTCTGTGATGAACTACTTTCCAATTAGGGAACAGGTATAGTTACCTCATCAAGTTCTACTTTCCTCCCACTCACTTCTTTCGAGAGAAACTCCTTCTCTAGAAAGGATCCATTCTTAGCAACGAATGTCTTGCCTTCAGATCTATGATAGAAGGTGTACCCAACTTTCTCTTTTGGGTATCCTATGAAGACACATTTCTCCGATTTGGGTTTGGGCTTATCAGGATGAAACTTTTTCACATAAGCATCGCAACCCCAAACTTTAAGAAACGACAACTTTGGTTTCTTGCCAATCCACATTTCATATGGCATCATCTCAACGGATTTAGATGGTGCCCTATTTAACGTGAATGCAGCTGTCTGTAATGCATAACCCCAAAACGGTAGTGGTAAGTCGATAAGAGACATCATAGATTGCCCCATATCTAATAAAGTACGGTTACGATGTTCAGACACACCATTGCGCTTTGGTGTTCCAGGTGGCGTGAGTTGCAAAACTATTCTGCATTGTTTCGAATGAAGACCGAACTCGTAACTCAAACATTCTCCTCCATGATCAAATCATAGAAACATTATTTTCTTGTTACGATGATTTTCCACTTCACTTTGAAATCATTTGAACTTTTCAAATGTTTCAGATTTATGTTTCATCAAGAAGATATACCCATATCTTACCCAAATCATCTGTGAAGGTCAGAAAATAACGATACCTACCGTGAGCCTCAACACTCATCAAACTGTATACATCAGTATGTATTATTTCCAACAAGTCTGTTGCTCGCTCCATTGTTCCGGAGAACGGAGTCTTAGTCATATTGCCCATGAGGCATCGTTCGCAAGCATCAAGTGATTCCAAAAGCCCATCAGCATGGATTTTCTTCATGCGCTTTACACCAATATGACCTAAACGGTAGTGCCACAAATAAGTTGCACTATCATTATTAACTTTGCATATTTTGGCTTCAATATTATGAATATGTGTATCACTACGATCGAGATTCAATAAACCATTCACCTTGGGTGTATGACCATTGAAGGTTTTATTCATGTAAACAGGACAACAATTATTATCTGATTTTAAATGAATAATTGTATTGCAATAAACATGATCAAATCATATTCATGCTTAACACAAACACCAAATAACATTTATTTAGGTTCAACACTAATCCCGAAAGTATAGGGAGTGTGCGATGATGATCATATCAATCTTGGAACTACTTCGAACACACATCATCACTTTACCCTTAACTAGTCTCTGTTCATTCTAAAACTCCTGTTTCGAGTTACTAATCTCATCAACTAAACTAGGATCAAATACTGAGGGGTTGCTATAAACACTAGTAAAGTACACATCAATAACATGTATATCACATATACCTTTGTTCACCTTGCCATCCTTCTTATCCACCAAATACTTGGGGCAGTTCTGCTTCCACTGACCAGTCCCTTTGCAGTAGAAGCACTTAGTCTAAGGTTTAGGTCTAGACTTGGGCTTCTTCATTTGAGCAGTAGCTTGCTTGCCATTCTTCTTGATGTTCCCCTTCTTCCCTTTGCCCTTTTCTTGAAATTAGTGGTCTTGTCAACCATCAACACTTGATGATTTTCTTGATTTCTACCTTTGTCGATTTCAGCATCACGAAGAGCTTGGGAATTGTTTCCGTTATCCCTTTCATATTATAGTTCATAATCAGGTTCTAGTAACTTGGTGATAGTGACTAGAGAACTCTGTCAATTACTATCTTATCTGGAAGATTAACTCCCACTTGATTCAAGTGATTGTAGTACTCAGACATTCTGAGCACATGCTCACTGGTTGAGCTATTCTCCTCCATCTTGTAGGCAAAACAATTTGTCAGAGGTCTCATACCTCTCGACTCGGGCATGAGTCTGAAATACAAATTTCAGCTTTTGGAACATCTTATATGCTCCGTGGCGTTCAAAACGTTTTTGAAGTCCCGGTTCTAAGCCGTAAAGCATGGTGCACTAAACTATCAATTAGTCATCATACCGAGCTTTGCCAAACGTTCATAACGTCTGTATATGCTCCTGCAATAGGTCCGTCACCTAGCGGTGCATCAAGGACATAATTCTTATGTGCAGCATTGAGTATAATCCTCAGATCACGGAGCTAGTCCGCATTATTGCTACTAACATCTTTCAACTTATTTTTCTCTAGGAACATATCAAAAATTCAATGGAACAACAGCACGTGCCATCTATCTACAATAACATAGACAAGCAACATACTATCAGGTACTAAGTTCATGATAAATTTAAGTTCAATTAATCATATTACTTAAGAACTCCCACTGAGATAGACATCCCTCTAATCATCTAAGTGATCACGTGATCCATATCAACTAAACCATAACCGATCATCACGTGAAATGGAGTAGTTTTCAATGGTGAACATCACTATGTTGATCATATCTACTATATGATTCATGCTCGACCTTTCGGTCTCAATGTTCTGAGGCCATATCTGCATATGCTAGGCTCGTCAAGTTTAACCTGAGTATTCTGCGTGTGCAAAACTGTCTTACACCTGTTGTAGATGAACGTTGAGCTTATCACACCCAATCATCACGTAGTGTCTCGGCACGATGAACTTTGGCAACGGTGCATACTCAGGAAGAACACTTTTACCTTGAAATTGAGTGAGAGATCATCTTATAATGCTACCATCAAACAAAGGAGAATAAGATGCATAAAGGATAAACATCACATGCAATCAATATAAGTGATATGATATGGCCATCATCATCTTGTGCCTTTGATCTCCATCTCCAAAGCACCGTCATGATCACCATCATCACCGGCGCGACACCTTGATCTACATCGTAGCATCATTGTCGTCTCGCCAACTATTGCTTCTATGACTATCGCTACTGCTTAGTGATAAAGTAAAGCAATTACATGGCGATTGCATTGCATGCAATAAAGCGACAACCATATGGCTCCTGCCAGTTGTCGATGACTCCTTTACAAAACATGATCATCTCATACAATATATATAGCATCATGTCTTGACCATATCACATCACAACATGCCCTGCAATAACAAGTTAGACGTCCTCTACTTTGTTGTTGCAAGTTTTACGTGGCTGCTACGGGCTGAGCAAGAACCGCTCTTACCTACGCATCAAAACCACAATGATAGTTCATCAAGTTTGTGATGTTTTAACCTTCTCAAGGACCGGGTGTAGGCACACTCGGTTCAACTAAAGTTGGAGAAACTGACACCCGCCAGCCACCTGTGTGCAAAGCACGTCGGTAGAACCAGTATCGCGTAAGCGTACGCATAATGTCGGTCCGGGCCACTTCATCCAACAATACCGCCGAACCAAAGTATGACATGATGGAAAGCAGTATGACTTGTATCGCCCACAACTCACTTGTGTTCTACTCATGCATATAACATCTACGCATAAACCTGGCTCTGATACCACTCTTGGGGAACGTAGTAATTTCAAAACAAATCCTATGCACGCGCAAAATCATGGTGATGCATAGCAACGAGAGGGGAGAGTGTCATCCACGTACCCTCATAGACCGTTAATCTGAAGCGTTATAACGACGCGGTTGATGTAGTCGTACGTCTTCACGATCGACCGATCCTCAGCACCGAACATACGGCACCTCCGCGTTCAGCGCATGTTTAGCTCGGTGACGTCCCGCGAACTCACGATCTAGTGGAGCTCGAGGGAGAGTTTCGTCAGCACGACGGCGTGGTGACGATGTTGACGAAGCTACTGTAGCAGGGCTTCGCCTAAGAACCGCTACGATATAACCGAGGTGGATTATGGTGGAGGGGGGCACCGCACATGGATAAGAGATCAATAGATCAATTGTTGTCTCTTTGGGGTGCCCCTACCCCCGTATATAAAGGGGGAGGAGGAGAGGGCCGGCCAAGGGAGAGGCGCGCCCAAGGGAGGGAAATCCTACTCCAAGTAGGTTTGCCACCTCCCTTTCCTATTCCAAGAAGGAGAAGGGGAAGGAGGAGGTGGAGAGAAGGAAGGAGAGGGGGGCCGTCGACCCTTCCCCTTGTCCAATTCGGGTTGGGGCAAGGGGGCCGTGCGCCACCTCCTGGCTGTCCTCTCTCTTCTCCACTAAGGCCCATAAGGCCCAATAGCTTCCCGAGGGGTTCCGGTAGCCCCCGGTACTCCGGTATATGTCTGAAACCTCCCGGAACCCTTCCGGTGTCCGAACATAGTCATCCAATATATCGATCTTTATGTCTCGACCATTTCGAGACTCCTTGTCATGTCTGTGATCATATTCGGGACTCCGAACTACCTTCGGTACATCAAAACACAAAAACTCATAATACCGATCGTCCAGAACTTTAAGCGTGCGGACCATATGGGTTCGAGAACTATGTAGACATGATCAAGACACATCTCCGATCAATAACCAATAGTGGAACTTGGATGCTCATATTGGTTCCTACATATTCTACGAAGATCTTTATCGGTCACACCGCATAACAACATACGGTGTTCCCTTTGTCATCGGTATGTTACTTGCCCGAGATTCGATCGTCGGTATCTCAATACCTAGTTCAATCTCGTTACCGGCAAGTCTCTTTACTCGTTCTGTAATGCATCATCCCGCAACTAACTCATTAGTTGCATTGCTTGCAAGGCTTATAGTGATGTGCAGTACCGAGAGGGCCCAGAGATACCTCTTCAACAATCGGAGTGACAAATCCTACTCTTGATCTATGCCAACTCCACGAACACCATCGGAGACACCTGTAGAGCACCTTTATAATCACCCGGTTACGTTGTGATGTTTGGTAGCACACAAAGTGTTCCTCCGGTATTCGGGAGATGCACAATCTCATAGTCATAGGAACATGTATAAGTCATGAAGAAAGCAATAGCAGTAAACTTAAACGATCAAGTGCTAAGCTAACAAAATGGGTCAAGTTAATCACATCATTCTCTAATGATGTGATCTCGTTCATCAAATGACAATTCTTGTCCATGGCTAGGAAACTTAACCATCTTTGATTAACCATCGTGAGGGGCCTTCCCTTTCTCCGTGACGGAGAACCTCTTCGACGGCACCATTGGTGTCGCAACTGATGATGGAGCAAAGCGGGAGAAGCGAGCAGAATGGGAAGAGATGGGCGACGGGGGCTCTGCCCCTCCCCTTTTATAGCAGAAGAAGGCCAACCAGCGCCCCCCACGATCATAGGTAATGATGTTTTTCTCCTGCATGCAGTAGAGACTCATCAAATCGAGCAGTTGTCGAGGCGACTTGGGGAAGCAGAGATGCTCGCGTCTAATCAACCGCCATGCGTCGACCAAGGCCGTAGGCTATTGGGGCCCGCGGTGCTCTGCACTTGCCCCTTGGCTTCGCCTCGAAGCCAAGCCCGAGCGTGCCTTGGGCCTAGGGGCTACTGTCGGTGTTCTGGGAACGGGGGTCCCTAGACTTGCCTGCCTACGGCCCACGGCGTGGATATGCGAGCGGGCCCATACGACCCATCTTCACCAACAAGATTTCAAGAACCTCACGAGGGGCCAAGCCTCGCGAGGCAGACGACACAAGACCTCCTCGGGAGCGGCCTCACCAGGCTGGCTCGTGAGGGGTGGAGAGTTCAAGGCAAGGCAAACCTCGTGAGGTTCCGATGACGTGAGCCATGACGATCGAGATCAGGCGGGCATCAGGCGGGCGCCAGCGCGCACAGTGTCCTTATTTCCTCTTTGGTGCCAAGGGAGCAAGCGCATGCACGGAGTACTGAGGCGTCAAGGAAAGATTTTCATATCAGTGCAACGAGACCAAGACCAGCAGGACGGCAAGATGGAGGTCACCATGGAGTCCAAGACGGCGTCAACACCAGGGCCTTTTGCAGGCGAAGACTGGTTTTGTCAGGATAAGATGTACTAGCTATCCCCTTTCAAATTGACCGTTGTTGGATCCCTTCCCGCTCAATATTAGGGGAGAGGAACAGGGCCTCTATAAAGAGGACTAGCCACTACCATAGCTAGGGGGATCCAACGGATCAAGAGAGACTAGAACTACCACAAGTTCACCGAGCACAAGAACACCTCTCCTCAGGAGGCTGTTCTTCCCCTTGTATTGTTCATCCTTAGCCCAAGAGGCAATCCACCACCAACACACTGGAGTAGGATATTACACCACAACGGTGGCCCGAACCTTTATAAATCTTGTGTCCTTTGTGTTGCGAGTTCATCAAGTTAGTTCTGTTGACACCTGATTTTGGCAAGATATAGATTGAAAGGGTTTCAGCATGAGAAAGTTTCACATCGTCAAGTGGAACAACTTTGATGTTTAGGCTATCGTCATTCGACCTCATCTCAGTGGCCGAAGATGTACTCCGTGTGACAAAATTTAGTGTTCTGAGTGCTTTTTGGCCGATTACACCCTCAATATGACCTCAGATGAAGGAGCACTCTAAAGGAATTATCTTCGTCTCATTGAGGCAATCAATTTTCATATATAAATCATCTTAATCCGAGTTCATATGCAAAAGTTACAATCAATACGGTCTGGACAGGCCAGAGATCAAAATATTACGCTTGACACCAGGCACATGTTGTTGAGTGTCTGATACAATGCGTGAGCAATTCGGCCCTCAAGACGGCCTTGAATCGAAAAACCTTCAATACAGAGAAGTTTGTCTCGTCGAGCCGGTCGATTTTCATATATAATCCATCTCAATCCGAGGTCGTATGACACCTGGAGAGACAAAACAAGATCAGGCTATGTTTTCAGTCGGAAAATCTGAGTGAAAAGCTAGCATCCGAGTGAAAACTTACCTATCGAGTGAAAGCTTACCATCCGAGTGAGAACTTACCGGTCGAGTGAAAGTTTTCCGTCCGAGTGAAATTATTATCATTCGAGTGAAATTGTTACCGTCGGAATGAAAACTTGCCAATCGAGTAAAGAGATTACCTTCCGAGTGAAAATATGGTCATCCGAGTGAAGATTGTCTTCCGAGTGGAAGATTCTAACATCCAAGTGAAAAAGTCCAGTCGGACGATCCAAGTGAATGACTCTTATCCAAGTGGATGAGCTCGAATCCGAGTGAAACTAAACATATGCCCGATAGTTTATCAAGATGACCTCGGATGAAGAAGTGTTCAATACATAAGTTGTGCATATCATCAAGACGGTAAACTTTGGTTTTGGAGTCATCATCATCAGAGATAGCATATGGCTTACAAATTAACTACGAGACTCGGATAATTCAGTCTACTGCAAGACCGAGTCCGACTGAAAGGTAAAGATGACCTCGAAAAGTATTCAAGAAGGCCTTATTTGAAAAAGTGATCAACGTGAGAGTTGTTTCTATCGTCGAGGCGCAGAAATTTGATATTTGGGCCGTCTTGATCGGAGATCATATGTAAGCTCAACGGCCCGCGCAAGAAGGAAGGCAGAGTTTGGGCCAGATTCAGACTGAATCCGAGTTGAAATAGAACTAGGACTCTAGGACGTGAATTGATGTAATTTTTCTTGTATGGAAAGCCTAGATGAATCCTTTACTTGTACGGGAAGTCCAGCCGCCTCTTATATATGTTGGGGGTGACGGACGATTGTAGAACACACAACGAACAAATCAATATACTACTTTTTCATCTACGTTTTATCTCTCCATCGTTTTCTCTCTCTCGTTCTTCGTTGTTCCTCGAATTTGAGAGCTGCGAATCTCGAGGCTCTAGGGGCGAGCGAATCGACTTAGGGCAACCCATAGCCGCCGCACTCCCTGACGGGGTCCCTCCTGGGGGGTGTGGGGTTTCGGGTCTGCAAAAGCGTCCGTCGACTGTCTTGCGTATCGCGTTGTCGGTCGGGTCTCCTTCGACGTGAGCTGCGGTGCATCACCCCCGGCGTTGAGGGTACACGTGACATGTTCGTGTGTCAACACACTTTTTGGCGAATCTGCTGGGGAACGAAGATCAATCATCATCATCCACCATGTCCGATCTTCCCAAGCCATCTGAGGTAGACACCGATAACATCATTAAGCCCAGTCTTGATGAGATATCGGCCGATCATCGCCAAGTCTATGAGGAGTACAAGAAGGCGCGCGAGGAGAAGGACCTGCAGGAGTTCCTTGCAAAATTCAAGAAAGATCGCCAAGGCAACATCACTCCGATTGAAGAAATCAAGTTCCCTCCTCTTCAAACTGAATAGGTTAAACCCTTTGTAAGTACTACCTTTTCTCCTGAGCAGTGGGCTGAGATTGAAAGTCGTATTGCTGATGGTAACAATCTAGTCTATCAAACTGACATAGAAAATACTAATGCTCAGAAGAATAAATCTCAATCGTCTAGTGGTAATGATGGTGCAGCTGCTAGTGTGCAAAACCCTAATCTGGCTTTACCTATTTCATCGGCGCCTCCCGTGCCGATGACTTATTATCCTACCCAAACAAATCAGATTGTGGCTGCGCCCATAAATCCTATTATGAGCATGCCAGGTTCGGTGGCAACGCCGAACCAAACCCTACCTACAACTACATCCACTCGACCACTACCAAATTATGGGTCGACATACATGCCACAATTCCTACATACAACCAGTAACCCAACTCCTCCTATGCCACTGCCACAAGCTGTATCGTCCACTATGGATGATGGTCTAACTAATCTTAGAGAGGAGATGGCTAAAATGCTTCGAGAGAATTTTGGAGTTGAGTTACCTCGGAATCGGATTTACCAAAAGCCGTACCCCGAGTACTTTGATGCCATCTAGTGCCCTCCGGGATATAAGATTCCAGATTTTGTTAAGTTCAATGGAGAGGGCACAAAAACCACATGGGAGCATGTTAGTCAATATTTAGCACAATTGGGTGAGGCAGGCTCATTGAATGAATTGAAAGTGCGTTTATTTCCTTTATCATTAACTGGTACCGCATTTTCATGGTTTTCTTCTTTACCACATGGTTCCATTCGGGTTTGGTCGCAGCTAGAGCAGAAGTTTCATGATCACTTTTATGGCGGCGACAATGAACTCAAGTTGTCACATCTGACATCGGTTAAACAGAAGCATGATGAATCAGTCTCCGATTACGTCAAGAGATTCAGAGAAACAAAAAACCGGTGTTTTAGTTTGGTGATAACCGAGAGGGACTTGGCAGACCTAGTGCTGAGTGGTTTGAGAACTCCCATTAGAGAAAAGCTAGAAGGATACGAGTTCTTAAATATCAACCAAGTCTTACAAAGGGCTTTGGCTCAGGAAAGCCAAAGCAAAGACCTTAAAGAAGTGCATAGATAAAAAGTCGATCGTCCAAAGATGAATATGGTGGAATATGACAGTGATCACTCGGACGATGAGGGTGATGTTTTTGCTACTGAATTTGTTTGGCCATCTAAGGCCAAACCCTTTACTTGCAATGATCTGAACCCGATTCATAAGAATCGTGATGAAGATATGAAGTTTACTTTTAACATTGCTAAGCGTGATAGAATATTTGATGATTTGCTGCAGGCTAAGATTATTAGAATATCTCATACTTTACCGCCGTTTGAAGAGCTAAAATGGCATGCTTATTGCAAGTATCATAATTCTTTTTCTCATGCTACTAATGATTGCAATGTTTTTCGACGACAGATACAATCATCCATTAATGACGGATGATTGAACTTTTCTGAGATGCAAGTTGATAAACAACCTTTTCCAATGAATACCATGGGTTTGGAGGGGAAGAAGCGACTCATTCGGCTGGAGGTAGCTGAATCTGCTAATAAAGCTAATATCATTGTTGGTGAACCCAGGAAAGACAAGGAAGGCAGCACAGTCTTGGGGAGACATGTTGTGCTTGATAAGCAGCTCGATGGCAAGGAAGTGATCAAAATCACCATCAAGAATCCTACACTCGGGGGGCAACCGCAAGTGCAAGAAAATACTCGAGTTAAATTTGTCAAACCCAAGAGTCCAGAAGTTGGCAAGTGGAAGAGGAATGAAGCTAAAGTGCAACGCAAGAGGATCAAGCCAACTTTTGATATGTTGTTGTCCAAGTATGCCAATCAATCGGTTGGTTCCAGCTCTAACCACCCATCACAGTTGAAGCGACCAAGGTCACCATCAGATGATATGTTCAGTCGGTATATGAATCCGAGTGGACCAAAGGCGTTGTTTCCAGAAGAGCAAAGGCAAACTGTTTGGGATCGACTTGAATACTCATATAATGACCGACTGAACATCGATAACTATCGGTCGGCTGGTCAAAACATGCGACCGGATGGAAATTATCCAAGTGTAAGAATGCACCCTGGTGGAAGCTATCCGAGTGAAAAAATGTGGTCAAGTAGATTCCATCCGACTGAATTCCATCTGAGTGGATTCCATCCGAGTGAATTCCATCCGAGTGGATTCCATCCGAGTGACATCCATCCGAGTGGATTCCATCAGAGTAAAAAGGTGCGCCCGAGTGGAAATTTCATGCATCTGGAAATTCGAAAAGAATGGCGTGTTAAATCACCAAGTGTTGTAATAGTTGAGTCAGGAAAAGGCAAGAAGAAAATGGATGACGACTCACTTATCTTGGGCACCGAAACATTCACCATACAACAGCCGATTGTGCATAGCAATCCGACTGAGCCGATACTTGCTATCGTGCCAAAGCACTCGGCTAATGACCATGAAGCAAGCACCAGCCAAATAAAGACGAGAGATCCTACATACACTCAGCTAAAGTGGTGTCCTCCAGGGCTAACAAAGACATAGAAGAGGAAACTACAGAGGTTAAGGAGTCAAGAGATGGCAGAACAGGAGGCCGAGAAGCAAAGGGATAAGTTGTTCAATGACATTAGGCACATGGTTCCAGCAAAACAACTATGGAGGCCTAAACAAAAACAAGATGCATCATCTTCTACATCTATCACAATAGCACCTGCTCTACCGAAAGAGGACGATGCAATTACTACATCGTCCACATCACCTAGTACTTTCTCTTCACTCGGACAAATTTCAGAATCAGTAGATTCACTCGAGGAGGAGGCTGATATGTTGGACTATGAGTCTATGCCGGTTCATGAAGGTATGGATATCAATATGTTGTATTACTTACCTGCTGAGTTTCGTGTTGTAGATGAGGAAGGGGAGGTGGCTCAGCTGGATTTTGGCCCTAAAACGCAATATTCGAGAAGCCAAAAGAACCAGTAACGCATCTGAAACCGTTATATCTCAGAGGTCATATCAATGGATCGCCGCTCACTCGAATGCTTGTTGATGGGGGTGTTGTGGTAAATCTTATGCCCTATTCGGTCTTCAAGAAATTGGGTTTGCCTGATGAAGAATTGATCAAGACCAATATGGTGCTCAACGGGTTTGAAGGCAAAGAGAAAACTGAAGCCAAAGGTGTAATGTATGTGGAGCTTATAGTCGAAAGCAAAACTTTGGCTACTGCATTCTTTGTCGTTGAGGTGCAAGGTAACTACAACGTTATACTAGGCCGTGATTGGGTTTATGCAAACCAGTGCGTGCCATCCACTATGCACCAGTTTTTGATTCAGTGGGTTGATGATGAAGTGGAAGTCATTCATGCGGATAACTCGGCCTGTGTTGCTTTGGCCGATGCATCGGTGGATTGGCAACATCCCAATGCTACTTGCTTGACGGGACGTGACTTATCAGAATTTGATTTTCTCAGCGCGACCAAGAATGGTTTTGTGCCCGTCTCTTTAAAGCTGACTGAATGCAATCGGCTCCAAGGTATGATATGTTTAAATGGATCCTAATTCCGAGTGGTTACAAAAACGTCTTGTAAAATATTGATCCAGTGAGAACGATATGTATGAGTCTATAGAGGAGTTGGATGACATGGATAAACTTGGACAAGGTTTTACATCAGCCGATCTGTTAGAAGCAGTTGATATTGGAGATGGTTCAGTCACTCGACTGACATTTATAAACAAAAATTTGAAAGCAGATTGTAAGGCTAAGTTAATCGAGCTATTGAAAGAATATGTTTGTTGCTTTGCATGGGAATATCATGAGATGCCAGGGTTAAGCCGAGAGCTAGTGGAGCATCGGTTGCCTATAAAGGCCGGTTTTAGACCTTATAAACAGTCGGCCAGGAAGTTTAATCCGGAAACATATGGCCGGATCAAGGAAGAAATCGGTCGACTGCTTGAAGCTAATTTCATTCGACCTTGCAGGTATGCCAAGTGGATTTCTAACATTGTCCCAATGGAGAAAAAAGGTTCCGGCAAGTTGAGGGTGTGCATTGATTTCAGAGATTTGAATAGGGCTACACCCAAAGATGAGTATCCTATGCCAATAGCCGATATGCTTATTAATGATGCTTTTGGACATAAGGTTATTAGCTTTCTAGATGGTAATGCCGGATACAATCAAATTTTTATGGCCGAAGAGGACATGTACAAAACGGCTTTCCGATATCCTGGTTTCATTGGTTTATTCGAGTGGACAGTGATGACATTCGGATTAAAAAATGCTGGAGCCACGTATCAAAGGGCTATGAATTTAATTTTTCATGATTTACTCGGTGTCATACTTGAAGTTTATATTGATGATATTGTTATCAAATCGGATGCTTTTGAATCTCACTTGGCCGATTTGCGTTTAGCTTTCGAAAGAATGAAAAGGTATGGACTGAAGATGAATCCTTTAAAGTGTGCATTCGGCGTATCAGCTGTCAAGTTTTTGGGTTTCATTATTCATGAAGATGGCATAGAGATTGATCCCAAAAAGATAGAGGCCATACATAAAGTGGAGGCTCCAACATGCAAGAGAGATATGCAAAAGTTCCTTGGCAAGGTCAATTATTTGAGAAGGTTCATAGCTAATCTATCAGGGAAAGTTGATGCATTTACTCCTATCCTTTGGTTAAAGAATGATGCTGATTTCACTTGGGGGGCAAAACAGCAAGAAGCATTTGATATGATCAAGAATTATTTGTGCACTCCTCCAGTGATGAAAGCACCCAAGCATAGGGAACCCTTCAGACTTTACATTGCAGCAGAGGAAGGATTTATTGGTGTTGTTCTTACTCAAGAGACCGAAGGAAAAGAGCATGCCATCACTTATTTGAGCCTCCGCTTATTGGACGCAGAGACAAGGTATACATTTATTGAAAAATTATGTCTATGCTTATATTATGCTTGCACAAAATTGAGACATTATTTAGTACCGAGTGCTTGCATAGTAGCTTGTCAGACCGATGTCATTAAATACATGTTACATAGACCAATTCTTAGTGGTAGAATTGGCAAGTGGGCTTATGCTTTGATTGAATATGATTTGGCTTATGAATCTCTAAAATCCATGAAAGGCCAGATCGTTGCTAATTTTATTGTTGAACATCGTATTGATGACAAGCATGATGTTGATATAAACCTTGCCCCAATAGTACCATGGAGATTATATTTTGATGGTTCAGTTTGTACCAATGGCCAAGGTGTTGGTATTGTTTACATATCTCCTCATGGTGCTGTTTTTGAAGCCTCATGCCGCTTAGAATATTTTTGTACAAACAATCAAGCCGAATATAAAGCATTATTATTCGGCCTAGAGATGTTACTTGCTATAGGTGTTACACATATTGAGGCTTATGGTGATTCGTTACTAGTGGTGCAGCAAATATCCAAAGTCTTTCAGTGTTTGGACGAATCACTTAATGTTTATCTTGATAAATGTCTAGATATAATTTCTACTTTGGATTACTTTATCATTGCTCATATATCTAGACATGACAATTGGAAAGCAAATGAATTGGCACAACAAGCATCCAGATATCATGTTGATCATGGCATGTTTCATATCTCTCAAAGACCGATGTCTTGTCTTGCCAATATGGGAGAGGCCGAACCTGAACCCACTAATTCGGCCATTAACAAAAAGTCTAGTGCAGATGACAATCCCGACTGGAGGAAGCCCATTGTTGATTACTTGTGCAGTCTGAGTGAAAGGGTGGACAGGGCTGTTCGGCATATGGCTTTCAAGTATACAATGAGAGATGATGATCTTTATCGCAGAACAGTCGATGATGTTCTTCTAAAGTGTTTGGATGAGGACCAGGCAAGAGTTGCTATGGGAGAGGTACATGAAGGCATTTGTGGCACTCACAAGTCGGCTCCAAATATGAAATGGTTATTGTGACGTGCTGGGTTTTATTGGCCGACTATGATTAATGATTGCTTCAGATATTATAAAGGGTGTGAAGCTTGTCAAAAATTCAGTGATATTCAATTGGCTCCTGCTGCTATGTTGCATCCTATTATCAAGCCGTGGCCCTTCAGAGGATGGGGTTTAGTCTTTATTGGGAAAATTCATCCATCTTCCTCAAAGGGGCATCTGTTCTTATTGGTGGCAACTGATTATTTCACTAAATGGTCTGAAGCAGTACCCCTCAAGAACATGACACATACAGAGGTAATTCAATTCATAACTGAGCACATTATTCATAGATTCGGTATTCCTCAAACGTTAACAACAGATCAAGGTTCATCTTTCATGTCACACCAAGTCAGAGAGTTTGCCGAATCTTATAACATAAAGTTTCTCAATTCCTCTCCATATTATGCCCAAGCTAATGGACAAGCTGAGTGTAGCAATAAAATTTTAATCAAACTCATCAAGAAGAAGATTGAAGATAATCTAAGGAGATGGCATGAGTTGTTGTCTGAAGCTTTGTGGGCACACAGAATTTCAAGGCATGGTGCTACGAAGGTGACCCCATATGAGCTAGTATATGGTCAAGAGGCCGTTTTACCAGTGGAATTAAATTTGAATGCTTTGAGAATAGCCAAACAAAATGATTTATCGGCAGTAGACTTTTATAACTTGATGATGGACAATATTGATGAGGTTGCCGATAAACGTTTGGTTGCTTTGAAGTCCATAAAGAGATACAAGTTGAGGGTTGCAAGAGCTTACAATAAGAAAGTTAAGTTGAAGAATTTTCAAGTTGGTGATCTCGTCTGGAAAGTGATTCTGCCAATTGGTTCAAGAGATAGAAAATTTGGGAAGTGGTCTCCAAGTTGGGAAGGTCCTTTTAGGATTACAAGAGTTGTTCCTGGGAATTCATATTTGGTGGAATCAATACAAGGGGCATTGTTACCTCGAGCTCTCAATGGCAAATATTTGAAGAAGTACCACCCGAGTGTGTGGCAGGAAGTCTAAGTAGGCAATGGCCGATATACGATTATCGCCCTTAGCACAAACATGACCGATACATGATTATCGCCCTGAGAAAAATAAATGGCTGATGGAGTGTTGACATCATCCTTAGAACGAACACCATGCATATTATTTTTCGGCGTGCAAGCTTTGTCAAAAAACAGGGGGGCATGTGTTGACACCTGATTTTGGCAAGATATAGAGTGAAAGGATTTCAGCATGACAAAGTTTCACAACGTCGAGTGGAACAACTTTGATGTTTAGGCTATCGCCATTCGACCTCATCTCAATGGCCGAAGCAGTACTATGAGTGACAAAATTTAGTGTTCTGAGTGCTTTTAGGCCGATTACGCCCTCAATATGACCCCAGATGAAGGAGCACTCTAAAGGAATTATCTTCGTCTCGTCGAGGCAATCGATTTTCATATATAAATCATCTTAATCCGAGTTCATATGCAAAAGTTACAGTCAATACGGTCTGGACAGGCAATATTATGCTTGACACCAGACACATGTTGATGAGTGTCTGATACAATGCGTGAGCAATTCGGCCCTCAAGACGGCCTTGAATCGAAAAACCTTCAACACAAATAAGTTTCGTCTCGTCGAGCCGATCGATTTTCATATATAATTTGTCTCAATCCGAGGTCGTATGAGGCCTGGAGAGACAAAACAAGATCAGGCTATGTTTTCAGTCGGAAAATCCGAGTGAAAAGCTACCATCCGAGTGAAAACTTACCGATCGAGTGAAAGCTTACCATCCGAGTGAAAACTTACCGGTCGAGTGAAAGTTTTCCGTCCGAGTGAAATTATTATCATTCGAGTGAAAGTGTTACCGTCGGAATGAAAACTTGCCGATCGAGTAAAGAGATTACCTTCCGAGTGAAAATATAGTCATCTAAGTAAAGATTGTCTTCCGAGTGAAAGATTCTAACATCCGAGTGGAAAAGTCCAGTCGGTCAATCCAAGTGAATGACTCTAATCCGAGTGGATGAGCTCGAATCCGAGTGAAACTGAACATATGGCAGAGAGTTTGTCAAGATGACCTTGGATGAAGAAGTGTTCAATACAGAAGTTGTGCATATCATCAAGACGGGAAACTTTGGTTTTGGAGTCATCATCATCAGAGATAGTATATGGTTACAAATTCACTAAGAGACTCGGATAATCCAGTCTACTGCAAGACCGAGTCCGACTGAAAGGTAAAGATGACCTCGAAAAGTTTTCAAGAAGGCCTTATTTGAAAAAGTGATAAACATGAGAGTTGTTTGTATCGTCGAGGCGCACAAATTTGATATTTGGGCCATCTTGATCAAAGATCATATGCAAGCTCAGCGGGCCGCGCAAGAAGGAAGACAGAGTTTGGGCCAGATTCAGACTGAATCCGAGTTGGAATAGAACTAGGACTCTAGGACGTGAATTGATGTAATTTTTCTTGTAAGGAAAGCCTAGATGAATCCTTTACTTGTACGGGAAGTCCATCCGCCTCTTATATATGTTGGGGGTGATGGCCGATTGAAGAACACACAATCGAACAAATCAATATACTACTTTTTCTTCTACGTTTTATCTCTCCACCGTTTTTTTCTCTCGTTCTTCGTTGTTCCTCGAATTTGAGAGCTGCGAATCCCGAGGCTCTAGGGGCGAGCGAATCGACTTAGGGCAACCCATAGTCGCCGCACTCCCTGACGGGGTCCCTCCCGGGGGTGTGGGGTTTCGGGTCTGCAAAAGCGCCCGTCGACTGTCTTGTGTATCGCGTTGTCGGTCGGGTCTCCTTCGACGTGAGCTGCGGTGCATCACCCCCGGCGTTGAGGGTACACGTGACGTGTTCATGTGTCAACAAGCTCCTGAGATCTTTGCGAGGCTAGGACGTGGATCGGTAGGGGGAGATCTTCGCGCGCACCCCAGTGTTCGAACCTTAAGGGTTTTGCCGGAACCCATGATCCTACAATCCAGGAGTGGATCACTGGACATCGGTCAAGAACATCCTGAAGCACCTGAGAAGGACCTAGGATAAGGTTCTCGTTTATGGAGGTGACAAAGAGCTCATCGTAAATGGTTACGTCGATGCTAACTTTGACACAGATCCGGATGACTCTGAGTCACAAACCGGATATGTGTTTATATTGAATGGTGGAGCTGTAAGTTGGTGCAGTTCCAAGCAGAGCGTCGTGGCGGGATCTACGTGTGAAGCGGAGTACATAGCTTCTTCTGAAACAGCAAATGAAGGAGTTCATATCTGATCTAGGTGTAATACCTAGTGCATCGGGTCCAATGAAAATCTTTTGTGACAATACTGGAGCAATTGCCTTGGCGAAGGAATCCATATTTCACAAAAGAACCAAACACATCAGGAGACGCTTCAACTCCTTCCGTGAACAAGTCAAGGAGGGAGATATAGAAATTTGCAAAATACATACAGATCTGAATGTAGCAGACCCGTTGACTAAGCCTCTTCCACGAGCAAAACATGATCAGCACCAAGACTCCATGGGTGTTAGATTCATTACAATGTAATCTAGATTATTGGCTCTAGTGCAAGTGGGAGACTGAAGGAAATATTCCCTATAGGTAATAATAAAGTTGTTATTTTATATTCCTTATTCATTATAAATGTTTATTATTCATGCTAGAATTGTACTGATCGGAAACCTAAATACATGTGTGAATACATAAACAAACACTGTGTCCCTAGTGAGCCTCTACTTGACTAGCTCGCTGATCAAAGATGGTTAAGGTTTCCTAACCATGGACATGAGTTGTCATCTGATAAACGGGATCACATCATTAGTAAAATGATGTGATGGACTAGACCCATCCGTTAGCTTAGCATTATGATCATTCAGTTTTATTGATATTGCTTTCTTCATGTCAAATACATATTCCTTCGACTATGAGATTATGCAACTCCCGGATACTGGAGGAATGCCTTGTGTGCTATCAAACGTCACAACGTAACTAGGTGATTATAAAGATGATCTACAGGTATCTTTGAAGGTGTTTGTTGAGTTGTCATAGATCGAGCTTAGGATTTGTCACTCCGAGTATCAGAGAGGTATCTCTGGGCCCTCTCAGTAATACACATCATAAGCTTGCAAGCAAACAACTAAGGAGTTAGTCATGAGGTGATGTATTGTGGAACAAGTAAAGAGACTTGCCGGTAATGAGATTGAACTAGGTATGAAGATATCGACGATCGAATCTCGGGCAAGTAACATACTGATGGACAAAGCAAATTACATATGTTGTCATAACGGTTCGACTGATAAAGATCTTTGTAGAATATGTAGGAGCCAATATGGGCATCCAGGTTCTGCTATTGGTTATTGACTGGAGAGGTGTCTCGGTCATGTCTACATGGTTCTCAAACCCATAGGGTCCGCACGCTTAACGTTCGATGACGATATAATATTATATGAGTTTTGTGATTTGGTGACCAAATGTTGTTCGGAGTCCCGGATGAGATCACAGACATGACGAGGATTCTCAAAATGTTCGAGAGGTAAAGATTGATATATAGGACGATAGTATTCAGATACCGGAAGTGTTTCGGCGGGTATTGAGTACTTATCGGATCACCGGAAGGGGTTCCGGGCATCCCCGGCAAAAGATATGGGCCAAGAGGGGAAACACACCAACCACAAGGGGCTGGTGTGCCCCCCATATGGGCCGGCCATGGTGGAGAAGGAAAGGGGATGGAGGAATGGAAAGAAAGGGAATAGGATTCCCCCTCCCTCCCCCTTCCCCCTCTTTCCGCCCCCTCCGATATATGGCAGGGGGGCGCACGGCTTGGGAGGAGTAATATGTCTCCAGCGTATCTATAATTTATGAAGTATTCATGCCATGTTTACAACAATTTTATATGGTTTTGGTATGATTTGCATGGAACTAACCCGGACTGACGCTGTTTTCAGCAGAACTACCGTGGTGGTGTTTTTTGTGTAGAAATGGAAGTTCTCCAAATGAGTTGAAACGTTTTGATGATTTTTTTGGAACAGAAGAGACCCCCGAAGCTTCGTGGGACGGCCAAAAGATCCACGAGGATGGCACAACCCACTAGGGCGCGCCTGGTGGGCCAGGCTCGCCCCGGTGGGTTGTGCTCACCTCGAGGCCCATCTTCGCGTGAAACTGATGACCCACAAGTATATGGGATCTATCGTACTCCTTTCGATAAGTAAGAGTGTCGAACCCAACGGGGAGCAGAAGGAAATGATAAGTGGTTTCCAGCAAGGTATTCTCTGCAAGTACTGAAATAAGTGGTAACAGATAGTTTTGTGATAGGATAATTTATAACGAGCAACAAGTAATAAAAGTAAATAAAGTGCAGCAAGGTGGCCCAATCCTTTTTGTAGCAAAGGTCAAGCCTGGACAAACTCTTATATAGAGAAAAGCGCTCCCGAGGACACATGGGAATATCGTCAAACTAGTTTTCATCACGCTCATATGATTCGCGTTCGGTACTTTGATAATTTGGTATGTGGGTGGACCGGTGCTTGGGTGTTGTCCTTACTTGGACAAGCATCCCACTTATGATTAACCTCTATTGCAAGCATCCGCAACTACAACAAAAGTATTAAGGTAAACCTAACCATAGCATGAAACATATGGATCCAAATCAGCCCCTTATGAAGCAACGCATAAACTAGGGTGTAAGCTTCTGCCACTCTAGCGACCCATCATCTACTTATTACTTCCCAATGCCTTCCTCTAGGCCCAAATAATGGTGAAGTTTCATGTAGTCGACGTTCACATAACACCACTAGAGGAGAGACAACATACATCTCATCAAAATATCGAACGAATACCAAATTCACATGACTACTAATAGCAAGACTTCTCCCATGTCCTCAGGAACAAACGTAACTACTCACAAAGCATAAACATGTTCATAATCAGAGGGGTATTAATATGCATATAGGATCTGAACGTATGATCTTCCACCAATTAAACCAACTAGCATCAACTACACGGAGTAATTAACACTACTAGCAACCTACTAGTACCAATCCCGGACTTGGAGACAAGAATCGGATACAAGAGATGAACTAGGGTTTTGAGAGGAGATTGTGCTGATGAAGATGTTGATGGAGATTGCCCTCTCCCGATGAGAGGAGCGTTGGTGATGACGATGGTGATGATTTCCCCCTCCGGGGGGGAGGGGGGGTTCCCTGCAGAACAGCTCCGCCAAAGCCCTAGATTGGTTCCGCCAAGGTTCCGCCTCGTGGCGGCAGAGTTTCATCCGAGAAGATGGCTCCTTATTTTGTTCCCATCGAAAGACTTCATATAGCAGAAGATGGCCGCCGGAGGGCCACCAGGGGGCCCACAAGGTAGGGGGCGCACCCAGGGGGTAGGGCGCGCCCTGCACCCTCGTGGGCAGGGTGTGGCCCCCTGGTGAACTTCTTCCGCTGAGTATTTTATATATATTCTGAAAACGTCTTCCGTGAAGTTTCAGGACCTTTGGAGCTGTGCAGAATCCCAGCTGTCAGCATTCTCCCTCTTTATGCAAACCTTGTAAAATAAGATAGAATAGGCATAAGTATTGTGACATAATGTGTAATAACAACCCATAATGCAATAAATATCAATATAAAAGCATGATGCAAAATGGACGTATCAGAAACCGATGCCAAAAAATCCTATAAATAGAGAAACCATCAGGAATAACCCTAGATCAGAACTTCCACCGCCGCAAGGCTCTGTAGCCACCAAAAACCAATCTAGACCCTGTTCCGGCACCCTTCCGGAGGGGGGAATCATCTCTGGTGGCCATCTTCATTATCCTGGCAGCCACCATGATGAGGAGGGAGTAGTCCACCCTCGGGGCCGAGGGTTTGTACCGGTAGCTATGTGTTGAATCTCTCTCTCTCTCTCGTGTTCTTGAGATGGCACGATCTTGATGTATCGTGGGCTTTGTTAATATAGTTGGATCATATGGTGTTTTCCCCTCTCTATCTTGTTGTGATGAATTGAGTTATTCCCTTTGAGATTTCGTTGTTATCGGAGAGCACTTGATATATGTCTCGCATATGAATACTCGTGGTGACAATGGGGTATCATTTTGATTCACATGATATGTGTTTTTGTGGCACCCCGGCTCAAAGAAACCGGAACGCCCCATATTCCAGCCCAAAGATCGAGGAGAAGTATTCTTGAATACGGCAGTGCTTAGCATAGAACAAATCAGCTCTTTATTACAATCTATATGGTACAAAGGGATTACATCGGCACGACGACACTACACCCGCCACGGTTGCTCTATGCAAGCAGCAGAACAACACGAAGCAGCGGAATAACTCTAGCAGCAGAACAGGGACGACGGTGATGAACTCCACTCCGCAGGGACTCTGGCTGGAACGCTTATCCTAGCTCGCAAACAAAGACTCCACGACAAACAAGCAATCAAATCCGGCATGACCTGCAAACTGGCATGACACGCCAGGTCAGTACATTGACTGTACTTGCAAGCTCACAATAACCAGAAGCATTCAAGACAAACAGTAGCATGGCAATTACATGTTAAGCAGGAATTATCATGAGATCATTAGAATAACATGGCATGAACCACATGAACATGATACGGCTAAAACAATATGAGCATGGCATGAACATATAAATCTGACGATACTGGCATGCAACATGATGACACTATATGCACCATTTATTCTGCTCGGGTTACCTCGTAACCATCACACGCATCACTTACCAACCTCGGACATCACACGATCATCTCAGGATCAAATCAAGCTTGGTATAAACAATACCGTAGTAATCATTAAATGACCACAAGGAGCTTGATCTTTACCCACGATTCTCACACAACATCACGAATATCCAACAACTCGGTATCCTCGATACCACGGTGATCATTCATGGATCACAAACGGAACCACTCTTGGCTCAACTAGTTACCTCGTAACCAAACGGTGATCATTCACGGATCACATAACCAACTTATCTCGTCATCGAACCAGGGCTGTTATTAAGCACATTATTATTATTACTATTGACCCATAGTGTGACCAACTATGAACTGGGCCCTTATCCGCGGGCGTGGCTATCGATAGATTTAATATACACTCTACAGAGGTTAGCACAATGTACCCACACCACAGAACCCATGGTCTCGCACTCCCCATTCGGGTGGACCAACAGCGTTCCGACAAAACCGTCCTACTACCATGACACTCTCCCGGCCACTCCGACCAACTCCCCTTTGGGCTAAGTCATGGGTGGCCCCGTGCCTACCAAAGACACAAACGGCCACCGTCGTGGCAAAACATAAACGGTCCCAAACGGGGACAAGGACAACAACAACAACAACAACAACAACAACAACAACAACAACAACAACAACAACAACAACAACAACAACAACAACAACAGGCACACAAGGCTTATGTCCGCCTACCTGATCAGGGTAGCGCGCGCCCATAACCTTCCCTCATTGGAGCTCCAGTGAGAGGCATGACAATAGACCCAGTTAGGACCTTCCCATAAAGGCAAGCGTGGTTTTACTAGTCAGTTCGATATGGTGGCACCATGACTCAACCAACAGTTGTTCAAGTTCAATTTAATCCGGTTAAACCTGAATGTAATATGATGAGCCATGATAAAATAACATGATGCAATTACAATGCATGAGCATGATATAAGCATGGGGTGCGATAACAATATCAACAATGAATCATATCCAACTGAGCATGGCATAATGACGAACATGAATATCACAAGTACAACACTACTCATAGCATAACATGACCACTAGCATCAACAATAAATACCATGAAAGAACACATTAATAACATTACCGAGTAAACGCTTAACCAACTAACAGCAAGGAACAATGCATATTAATGGTACTCGGTAACCGACGTTAGTCATGCATCGAAGAACATGACTAACCTAACATGTACTACTATCAAGCATGACCAATATGTAAGTAATACTAGCAGGTAGAACGGAGTGCAAGAAAACAAAGCATGACGGTAATCACCAACCCATAAGCATAACCTAAATAACGACATCAGTAGCAAAACAATCATACAATTATTAAAGAATCAAGTTTAAAACCAAAGCTACTGCATGGCTATCATGCAAATGGTGGTTGTGTCTTGCCTAGGGATGAAGAATCCACCGGGGAGAAGTGTGGAAACATCGCAGGAAGATTCGCCGGAAATACTTCTCTCTCGAAAGGGGCTGGTTAACGGCAAGGGCAAAATGGTCATTTTCACAGTGTCAAACCATAGTGCAAATGATACCAACAGAACAGGCTCGACGAAACGAAGAAGTAGGCTTTGGAATCACCTCAGTCGGAGTTATGGTTGTAGAGTTATGAAGTGTGGAAGATTAGGGACCTATCTGTGAATATTTTCATCACCAACGGATCCCTAGCGGCTAAAACAGAAAGCACATAAGGTGAAATACGTTTTTAGAAAGATAAAACGTATTTATAACCGAAGTAGATTGAAACTACGTTTTCAGAACATGAAAGTGTACTATTAGGATTACATCTCCACTTGAATCCACACGGGCCCGGGGCTAAGTTAACGCCCAGAGGCTGACTGGCGGGGCCCAGGGGACAGGGGGCCAGGCTGGCGCTCGTCGCCTTCTTCCTCGCTCTGTCCCCGCACGCGACAGAGGAGGAACAGAGGAGGGGCGCCACCGGCCGACAGCCTGGCCGGCTCAGGCGGCCTCCGGCCGAGCCGAGCACACCGGCAAGACGGGTGGAGCCTGGCGAGCTTGAGCAGTGCACTAATGGTGGACAGAGGCTGGGCATCGCACGGGCATGGCGTTTGTGGCTCATTTAAGGCGAACGACGACGAAGCAGTGATGCAGGGAGATGCAGTCGAGCACGGGCGAGCTCCTGGACAACGTTTGAGGTAGAGACGAGGAGTGAGTGGACGAGAACAGTAGCTGGAATGAGCCAGAGCACACGTTTAACCATGACACAAGCCTGATCACCATGCGCATTGGCGCCAGCGGCGTGCTTTGGTGTGTCCGACCATGTCCAGTAGAATGACCTTAGTGGCCTGAGTCTAAATGAAGAAATAATTTGGTCCAGGGGCAAAGAAGAGATTTGCAGATGGCCCCAAAGAAAACCAGAAGCCAAGTGTTTGTACTGTGTAGTGGGGACACCTGCTTGGTAACACAGTAAATAATTTGTCTGGTGATGATCACACACTAAGGTGATATTTATTACCAAAAATCAGCTTAAGAGGAGGAGTTTAGATGAGGGTTGCTGTAGAAACCACCATAATGTACAGAATATGAAATTTGGATGATTCACTCTAAGGCAAGTTAAGCTGAAATTGGGCATGGACCAATTATTTGAAGATATGAAGATGCTCAAAAAATTTCAAGCCATTTGGATGAACCAAACTAGCACTTGCTTCATATAGTTTTGCTTTGGACAAAAACTTGGAAAAATTGCACAGGGCAAATGGTGCAATGGATTGAGCCAAATTTTGGTGGATGGAGTTTATATAGCTAGGATAATGTCCTCGTAAATTTGCAGCTTAAGTGAAGCAAAATAAAATATGGTTGCTTCACAAACTGGAAATCTGACCAGAAACTAAGATTTGGAGCTGGGCTCACATAGATCAGTTACATGAGCTCATATTTGGTTGAGGGTGATTATCCGATCATATGAAGGACCTTGCAAAATTTCAACTCAATTGGATATGCCTAGCTAGTACTTCCTTCACAATGAATTCCCTCAAACATGAACTTTGAAAAATTGCTCAGAAATATTTGCTAGGCCAATTGAGTTTAATTTTGGCATGAGGCAATTATATGGACATGAAAAGGCATCCAAAAAGTTTGGAGTCAATAGGGCAAAGATAAATGGCACTTGCTTCACAATCTGCCATTCAGGATAGAATAGGAAATGAATTAATTGAGCATGATGGGAAACATGGCAATGAAATATTTTTCCATATTTGAGGAAGATATGACCCAAAAAATTATGAGAATTATTTGGGATTTTTAGGAGTGATGGAAATATAGGTTGCTTCACAACCTAGGGCAAATTGGGTTATTCCTTTAATAGAAAAAGGAATATTCCCTAGAGAAAGAATATTGGGGTTTGGTCCAAGATGGAAATGGGAAGGCCTTGGGAAGGGTTTAGGGATGACAGGCCACTATGGAAAGAAAGAAGAGGTCATATTCTTCAGTTTCTAGACCACATAGCCACAGAAAAAGAAAACTCAAGCAAAAATCTCAGAAAATCAAAAGAAAAAGAAAGGGCCAAAAATCAGGCTGTGACAGTTTTGGCATTCAGCTTGCGGATTCCCGCGGTGACATTGGGGTAATCTATGCATAGGGGTTGATGCATGTTCTCATCTTTTGTTTCTCCGGTAGAAATCTTCGGGCACTCTTTGAGGTTCTTTGTGTTGGATTGAGTATTATGAATCTGAAATTATTTGGTGTTATTTTAGTACGAACTCTTGGATAGATCGATCGGAAAGAATAGCTTCGAGGTGGTTTCATACCCTACAAATGGTTTCTTCTTATGTTCTTTGCTAGATAGGAACTTTGGAGTGATTCTTCGTTCCACGTTGAGGGACAGTTATATGATCCAATTATATTAGCATTGTTGAGAGATTGCACTAGTGAAAGTACGGACCCTAGGACTCATTTTTAAGCATTGCAATACCGTTTTTGTGCCCGTATACTATTTTCTACCTTGTTATTTTTATTTATTCAGATTATAAAAATATATTTCTACCATCCATATAACACTTTTATCAACATCTCTTCGTCGTGCACCTATACAAATTGCCATTGTATTGGGTGTGTTGGGGCACAAGAGATTTCTTGTATTTGATTCTAGGGTTGTTTGAGAGAGACCATCTTCATCCTACGCCTCCCATGGATTGATAAACCTTAGGTCATCCACTTAAGGGAAAATTGCTACTTTCCTACAAAACTCTGTGCTTGGAGGCCCAACATGTGTCTACAAGAATAAAGTTGCGTAGTAGACATCAAGGAGCCCAAGTAGGATTCGGTCCTACTTGGGGCGCCTCCTCGCCTCTCCCCACCCCTCCCACCTATATATATGTGGGGGGGCAAGCAACCCCAGATAGCTGTTTAGCTGTGTGCGGCGCCCCCCTCCACCATTTACACCCCTGATCATATTTTTGTAGTGCTTAGGCGAAGCCCTGCGAGGATCATTTCACCATCACCATCACCGCGTCGTTGTGCTGATGAAACTCATCGGCTACCTTGACATCTTGCTGGATCAAGAAGGCGAGGGACGTCATCAAGCTGAACGTGTGCAGAACACGGAGGTGTCATGCGTTCGGTACTTGATCGGTTGAAACACGAAGAAGTTCGACTACATGAACCGCGTTGAGAAACGCTTCCGCTTATGTTCTATGAGGGTAGGTAGACACACTCGCCCCCTCGTTGCTATGCATCTCCATGGATAGATCATTGCTGTGCATAGAATTTTTTTTGTTTTCCATGCAACGTTTCCCAGCAGCTATATCGCGAGCTATTGATCTACAACATAGATTTGCAAAAACTATTAAGACTAAGTTCATGATAAATTTGAATTCAATTAATGAAATTACTAATGAACTCCCACTTAAATCAACATCCCTCAAGTTATCTAAGTGATACATGATCCATATCAACTAAACCATGTCCGATCATCACGTGAGATGGGGTAGTCATCAACGGTGAACATCTCTATGTTGATCATATCTAGTATATTCCTCATGTTCGACATTTTGGTCTCTAGTGTTCCAAGGCCATATCTGTACGTGCTAGGCTCATCAAGTTTAACCCAAGTATTCCACATCTGCAAAACCGTATTGCACCCGTTGTATGTGAACGTAGAGTCTATAACACCTGATCATCACATGGTGTCTCAACACGATGAGCTGTAGCAATGGTGCATACTCAGGGAGAACACTTTTACCTTGAAATGTAGTGAAGGGATCATCTTATAATGCCACCGCCGTACTAAGCAAAATAAGATGCATAAAAGATAAACATCACATGCAATCAAAAAATGTGACATGATATGGCCATGATCATCTTGTGCTTTTGATCCCATCTCCAAAGCATCGCCATGATCTCCATCATCACCGGCTCGACACCTTGATCTCCATCGTGGTGTCGTGGTCGTCTTGCGAACTATTGCTTCTACAACTATCGCTAACGCATAGTGATAAAGTAAAGCAATTACATGGCGTTTGCATTTCATACAATGAAGAGACAACCATAAAGGCTCTTGCTAGTTGTCGATAACTTACAAAACATGATCATCTCATAAAGTAACGTTTATCACATCATGTCTTCACCATATCACATCACAACATGCCCTACAAAAACAAGTTAGACGTCTTCTACTTTGTTGTTGCAAGTTTTACATGGCTGCTACGGGCTTCTAGCAAGAACCGTTCTTACCTACGCATAAAACCACAAAGGTGTTTCGTCAAGTTTGTTGTTTTAACCTTCTTCAAGGTCTGGCCACAGTCAAATCCGATTCAACTAAAGTAGGAGAAACAGACACCCGCCAGCCTCCTTTATGTAAAACTAGTTGCATGTCTGTCGGAGGAACAGGTCTCATGTGCGTGGACATGTAAGGTTGGTCCGGGCCGCTTCATCCCACAATACCGCCGAATCAAAATAATAGGTTGGTGGTAAGCTGTATGACTAACAACGCCCACAACTCTTTGTGTTCTACTCATGCATATCATCTACGCATAGACCTAGATCATGATGCCACTGTTGGGAATCGTTGCACGGGAAACAAAAAAATTATATGCACACGCAATGATCTATCCATGGAGGTGCATCACAACAAGGGGGAGAGTGTGTCTACGTACCCTCGTAGACCGTAAGTAGAAGCGTTTCTCCACACGGTTGATGTAGTCGAACTTCTTCGTGCTTCAACAGATCAAGTACCGAACGCATGACACCTCCGCGTTATGCACATGTTCAGCTCGGTGACATCCCTCGCCTTCTTGATCCAACAAGATGTCGAGGTAGTAGATGAGTTCCGTCAGCACGACGGCGTGGTGACGGTGATGTTGAAGTGATCCTCGCAGGGCTTCGCCTAAGCACTACGAAACTATGACCGGGGGTGTAAACGGGGGAGGGGGCACCGCACATGGCTAGGCAAATTGTCTGGTGTGTGCCAGGCGCCCCCTTTCCCACATATATATAGGTGGGAGGGGGAGGGGAGGCAGTGATAACCCACAAGTATAGGGGATCGCAATAGTTTTCGAGGGTAGAGTATTCAACCCAAATTTATTGATTCGACACAAGGGGAGCCAAAGAATATTCTCAAGTATTAGCAGCTGAGTTATAAATTCAACCACACCTGAAAGACTTAATATCTGCAGCAAAGTATTTAGTAGCAAAGTAGTATGGAAGTAATGGTAACGGTGGCAAAAGTAACAGTAGCAGTTTCATAGCAATCGTAACAGTGGCAATGGAAAAGTAACTTAGCAAAGATCAATATGAAACGAACTTGTAGGCAATGGATCAATGATGGATAATTATGTCGGATGGCATTCATCATGAAACAGTTATAACATAGGGTGACACAGAACTAGCTCCAAGTCATCAATATAATGTAGGCATGTATTCCGAATATAGTCATACGTGCTTATGGAAAAGAACTTGGATGACATCTTTTGTCCTACCCTCCCGTGGCAGCGGGGTCCTAATGGAAACTAAGGAATATTAAGGCCTCCTTTTAATAGAGAACCGGACCAAAGCATTAGCACTTAGTGAATACATGAACTCCTCAAACTACGATCATCACCAGGAAGTGTCCCAACTATTGTCACTCCAGGGTGCCGGATCATAACACGTAGTAGGTGACTATAACTTACAAGATAGGATCAAGAACAAAATATATTCATGAAAACATAATAGGTTCAGATTTGAAATCATGGCACTCGGGCCCTAGTGACAAGCATTAAGCATAGCAAAGTCATAGCAACATCAATCTTAGAACATAGTGGATATTAGGGATCAAACCCTAACAAAACTAACTCGATTACATGATAAATCTCATCCAACCCATCACCGTCCAGCAAGCCTATGATGGAATTACTCACACACGACAGTGAGCATCATGAAATTGGTGATGGAGGATGGTTGATGATGACGATGGCATCGATTTCCCCTCTCCGGAGCCCAAAAACGGACTCCAAATCTGCCCTCCTGAGGAAGAACATGAGGTGGCGGCTGTCGTGGTTCTAACTCTTACAGTGATGTAGGGGGGTATGTATGGAGAGGCTAGATCTTAGCTATGGAGGAGTTGTAAGCACATGAGGATTACGAGTTCAGGCCCTTCTCGGAGGAAGTAACAGCCCTACGTCTCGGTGCCCGGAGGCGGTCGACTGAATTATGTGTGTATGAATAACAGGGGTGCCAACCCTTGATACTAAGGAGGGGGTGGCTTATATAGAGTTTGCCAGGCCCCTCCAGCCCTTAGTAATGCAAGGTTTAAAGTACATTAAGACTGGGGGTTACTGGTAACGCCCCTAATAAAGTGCTATGATGACCATAAAAGCTAGTTAATGACTGACCGTTTGCGTGCAGGGTGACTTTAGATCTCCTGGCAGTCGAGTGGTTGGAATTTGGTCGAGTGATTGCTTCGTGGTCGAGTGTCTTGAATCTGTCGAGTGGGATACCTCCAAGTCGATTGAAAGGTGACTTCTTCTAGGGATGTCCTTGGGTAGGGTACTTAGGATAGGTCCATGCCCCTATCCTAGGTACATAGCTTCATCATTAGCCCCCAAATGGATCGAGGTTCAAGTGGGGAAGGAGTTGGGGATCTTTCCGACTGGTTCTTCATGTTATATGAACGTCTTGTTTCGGATCAATTGTCACGAATGACATCATCAACTTCTTTCAGTCGCCTTGATCCATTCTTGGCCTCTTGTCGAGTGAATTTCTTTACTTGTGAAGTTCCGAGTGACGGTGTGAAAGGGATCTTCTGTTTGACAAGTTGTTCTGCGGCCCGCGGATTTTGCAGGATTTGAATTTCGGGAAGCGCGTGGGAACGGGGCGGCCGCAGTAATCGGATGGGATAGGATGGAAGCTCCTTGATCCCCGCGCCACCTTTTTCGCCATGTACCGCGCGCGTTCCTGTTGCGGGATTTGACGGGATTGCCTGGGCCTACCAGTCAGCCACTCGGAAGCGACCTCTTATAAGCTGCCGGCTCAGGACCCCCGAACAGTGCGCCTTCACTTTTCCCCCTTCCTTCACAAGATCCTCCGCCACCTCCGCTCCCACCTTGGCGCCGTAGGTCTGTTCGAGCTTCGCCGGCGACAATGGTGAAGGAGAAGACGTCGGCTCTGGAGCGCGCGAAGAAGGCGGCGGTGCAGGGGAAGGGGAAGAAGTCCGCTCGGGGCAGATCTTCCTCGAGGACTGCTCTGCCCAAGGATTGGATCCAGGGCGACTGGATGCCGTCGGTGATTCGGCAGGATGATCTCGATGATCTGGTCGAGGGGGGATTCATTCCCCATGAATCTACACGCCTCCCGGGGAAAGAAGTCGAACCCCAGCCTCTTGATGGTGAGTGCGTCCTCCTCGCCACCCATATTGATCGTGGATTCTCTCTGCCTCCTCATCCTTTTTTCCGGAGCTTCTTGAACTTCTTCCGAGCGCAGCTCCATCACTTTACTCCCAATTCTATTGTGTATCTTGCTGCTTTTGTTTCCTTGTGTGAGAACTTCTTGGGTTGCCGCCCCCATTGGGGACTCTTCAAGCACATCTTCACTTGCCGCTCTTAGTCGGTCAAGAAGGCCAAGTCGAGTGACGAACGGATGCAGGTGATCCAGCTGTGCGGGGGCCTGGCGATCCAGATGAGGGGAAAAAGTTCCTTTCCGTCTATCACTTTTCCCGAGTCAGTCCGTGGGTGGCAGTCGACTTGGTTTTACTGTAAAGACCAGGTGACCCCAGGACAGTCGACTGGGCTTCCCCCTTTTTCTCTGAATCGAGCACAAAAACCTTCCTCTCTGAAAGTGACGCCGGAGGAAAAGGCGCAAGTCAAGGTGTTGGTCGGTTGAGTGGTTCAGCTTGTCCGCGAGGGTGTGACTGGCATGGACTTGTTGGAAGTCTTCCTTCAGATGCGCACCCAACCGCTTCAGGCTCGTGACCACCCGATGTGGCTGTACTCGGGTCTCGAAGACACCACTCGGATTCACCCAGAGGAGGTCACTGACGAGATGTTGGAAGGGTGGCTGTCGAGTATCACGGGGAACAAGGACAACCCCCGAGGAGCCAGGAGGATTCCTCCACTCGACCAAACATACGAAGTGGACAAGGTCTGACCTTGCGTCTTCGACTGTGATCT
Organism: Triticum aestivum; assembly: GCF_018294505.1. NCBI lineage: Eukaryota > Viridiplantae > Streptophyta > Magnoliopsida > Poales > Poaceae > Triticum > Triticum aestivum. Next base: position 651,371,250 of record NC_057797.1, read on the forward strand.
TGCTTTCTTTATTTGTTCTTTTTGGATCAGTCGATTGACTTTTGTCTCGTTTGTTGTCCTCTAGGCCACTACTGAGATGTACTCGACACCCAATGGATCACAGGAGCAGGCCGAGGAAGGAGAGGCGAGCGGAGGCGAAAGTGGAGACGAGGGAGAAGAGTGGGAATCTGACGGCGAAGGAGAGGGGGATGACGACGACGACTCTAGTGAAGAGGAGGAGGAAGAAGTCGAACCTCCCCGCTCGGAACGGCGATCCAAGCTTACACACGACCCTGCGTGTGAACGTGGTAAGGCGACTGTCCCTGTTGGGCAGTCGTTGAAGCGCCCTCGGACCTCATCTCCAGCACCGACAGAAAAAGCTCCCAAGCACCCACGCGCGACGCCGTCCAAGCCGCCCAAGGCTCTGCCCAAGATGAAGATGACTGTCCCCACCATTTCTGGGTAATAGTAGAATTTGTTTTCCTTTGTCGAACGTGACGGACTCTTGGTCGACTCATTGAATAAGCTGACTGACTTTCGAAATTTGCAGTGCTGCCACCTCGGAGATCTCCGCCAAGGACGATGATCAAGAGATGGAAGACGCTGTTACCTCCAACCCCGGTATGATTACTGATGCTCTGATTTTAGTCGACTGACGATTTCTTATAATTCTGGTCGATTGGATTTTTCTTGTAGCTCCTCCTCATGTCATTGACCTCCCTGATGATGACGACGAAGTGCCGCTGAGGGCGCGAAGGAACAGGAGGGCGTCGGCTGGCAAGACCCCACAAACTACTCCGGCGCCTGAGGCCGCAGTCCGGGAGGGTGGTGATACCACTCGGGTTTCTGTGACCTTCGCTGAACCTTTGACGAGTGTCCGGCCTTCGACGTCGACTGCAAATCCGCCTTCGCTTTTTGCCACACACCACGTCCCTGAGGACCAAGTGGGTGCCACTAAAGAGGCTATACGCCAGGCGGGGATCATGATGGAGCAAGTGAAGGTGGTTCGGGAAGCCAGCCAAGCAGCTTATGACACGAGCTCAGCTCTTCAGAGCAACGTCCAGGTCAGTCGATTCACTGCTTGTTCTGTTAGGATATGCTATCTGAAGAATCTCTTTTCCGAAGATCTTTATATCTGTACGCCCACTGGGTGTGTCTATTAATCTTTTTGACGAGTGGGGGCACGCTAAGTGCACCCACTGGGTGTAGTCCTCGAGACTACGGTGGACTGCTGGCAGTCGACTGTAGTCTTTATATTGTGTTGCTTTAGCTGAACTTCTTCACTCGGTCTGGTCAGGCCATGTCGAATGGAACTGTACACGGTCGGCTGTGGGCAGTCGATTTTTTTTGGTCGAACCAGTGGGGGCACGCTAAGTGCACCCACTGGGTGTAGTCCCCGAGACTACTGTCGAATGTTTTTGTTTCGGCTGTAGTCTTGGAAACGCCATCATTGTCTCTTGGTTACTCGGAAGCAACTTATCTTGGATGTCTGTCGACTGATTTTTTGCAGAAATCCTACAAACTTGTGGCTCGCTACACTGAGTTGGAGAACAAACAGATCCAGCTGAACCTTGACTTGAAGCTTGCTCAGGAGAACTTGCAGAAGGCGAGGGACGAAGCAAAAGGTATGGCTAGTGAGCTTTTGTCGACTATCCTTTCTTTCTGGCCGTCCTCGATGTTGATCTCACTTGCTGTTTCGCAGACAAAATGGAGGAGGCTCTGAAGAAGAAGGATCAAGACCTTGCCGAAGCGCAGAAGGAGGCCCTGAACAAAATGAAGCTTGCTGAAGAAAAACTGGCTTCAGTCGGTACTCTTGAAAAGGAAAACTCCAGGCTGAAAACTGCTCTCGACGCGGCTAATCGAGAGGTCAGCCGTCTGAAGAATGGCAATATAGCTCTGAATGACAAGGCAAGTGAACTGGCGGGGAAGAGGAACGATCTGGAGGCTTATCTTGGTGGACTCGCCAAGAAGCTGTTCGTCATGCTCGAGGGTAATTACTCCGGCCCGACTGACTTGCAGTTACCAAATCTGCGTAGAGCCACTGACTTATCCTTGAATTGTGTTTACAGAATTCTGCCAGAACTTCGAAGAGGAGACCAGTCGAGTGGAGACAGACTTGGACCCCATCAATGCTCCAGTGAAGGACGAGGCTGCTATGAACGTGCTCCAACTAGAATCTCGTGTTGTCGGTGTTGTTGACTATCTTGCTCGGTTGAAGGTTGCGATGTCACGGATCGACACGTCGCTCTGGCCTAGGACGACGCTTCAGAATGACCTCGAGTCCATGATGACTCGACTGAATGAAGTCCCAGGTCGAGTGGCGGAATGGAAGAAATCTTCTGCTAGATGTGGCGCTGACGTCGCTCTGTCTCTGGTCCGCGTCCACTGCAAGGAGGCGCGAGAAGAAAAGTTGGCCGCCATCCAAGTTGCCAATACCAGGAAGCACAACTTTCAAGACTTCATGGAGACTTTCATTGCTGCTGCCACTCGCATTGCAGACGGGATCGACTTGGACGAGTTCGTCGCCCCTTCCAGTCCACCGCATGAGGAATAAAAACTTTTATGCTTCACTTTAAATTTGCCTCGGAATGCCGAGTGGATTTTGTAACCGTTAAACTCTGTCGAGCTGGAGGCTCGAGTACTTTGATCTGCGGTCTAGAACCTTTGGATCTTATCTGAACTTGATTTATCGTTGAATATCTTCATGAATTATCTGTCGAGTGGAACTTGTTCTTCACTCGAAATAACTTTGTATTTGTGGTGCAACTCCGAAGGAGAAGGTAGCAGTCGATTTGCACCTCGTCGTCCTTGCGGATTAGGATGTGTTCCATACTTAGGCGAGCACTGGGCTGCAGCTAAGCCTCCGAGTGGAAGGTCTGCTCTCCACTCGGTAGGATTCTAAAAACTTAGGCGAGTACTGGACTGCAGCTAAGCCCCCGAGTGGGAGGTCTGCTCTCCACTCGGTAGGATTTTTTCAAACTTAGGCGAGTACTGGACTGCAACTAAGCCCCCCGAGTGGGAGGTCTGCTCACCACTCGGTAGGATTTTTAAATACTTAGGAGAGCACTGGGTTGCAGCTAAGCCTCCGAGTGGGAGGTTTGCTCTCCACTCGGTAGGATTTTTAAACACTTAGGCAAGCACTGGGCTGCAGCTAAGCCTCCGAGTGGGAGTCTGGCTCACCACTCGGTAGGATTTTTAAACACTTAGGCGAGCACTGGGCTGCAGCTAAGCCTCCGAGTGGGAGTCTGGCTCACCACTCGGTAGGATTTTTAAACACTTAGGCAAGCACTGGGCTGCAGCTAAGCCTCCGAGTGGGAGTCTGGCTCACCACTCGGTAGGATTTTTAAACACTTAAGCGAGCACTGGGCTGCAGCTAAGCCTCCGAGTGGGAGGTTT